>NC_063213.1:8519222-8821949 GCF_020740725.1 Corvus hawaiiensis
ATTGTTTTCACATGACAGAAAGGAGTCTTAGTAACCTCAAGATTTGTTCAGTGAGGGGCTGATGGCAACAAACACACATGATAACATCTGCAGGAAAAGTGGAGCCACTAAAAAAGGGAGAATTACACTGGGTATGAGGTTGGGGATGTTATATATTAACCCCAATTACATTTTTAGCATCTTTTTCAATTTGCAAGCATTAGTGAAGAGATGAGTGTCAAGCATTTCACCCATTTCTATGGCTTGACACCAGACTTGGAGCAATCTTTGCTGTGACCTATTCAAGGCAGTCCACAAACAAGTCTTGTAATAAGCAAAGGAGAAGCATTCTGCATCAGGCAACATTAAACACATACTACATTTAGCACACTGATACTTAGTCAAGGGGTCATTACCTTATGAGACTACACAAATTACTAAGTCAAAAACAGATGCTGTAGTTTTAGGAAAACTCAGTTCATTTTTAAAATGCAGCTGCTAATGACTCAGAACCCTCATGGAGCAAGCTAAGAACATTTTAATCAAGAAGTAATATATTCAGGCCTCAGATTCAAGTTAAAAAAAAAAAAAAAAACAAAAAAAAAAAAAAAAACAAAAAACAAAAAAAAACAAACAACAATTTCCTTGCCCATACAAGAACCAAATACTTCAGACTGCAACCAGCACTGACTGTGTCTTCTCCCACTTCTCCCACACCACCTCTTCCCTCACAGAATCTTCCCAGCCTCTGGGGATTTTAAGATTAAAATGAGGACTTTTAATCACAACACAAGTATATTTTAAAGTTTTTCTTTATTTTCCACACAATACAAACATGAAAAATTCAGTCATAAAACATTCCCAGCAACTTTCAGCTGATTTTTCTGTTAACATATTTTCTCAAATGGTTTCACAGTTCTTACTATGCTGTCAATGGAGGAAGAGTAGGCAGCCAAAATACTGACCTGTATCAAACTTAACAGCTACACAGGATAAGTCACAAAATTCAGAAAATTCAAAGAGAAGCAGAGACAGAGAAAAACAAAATGAAAGTTCTGTTGAAAAAAAAAGAAAATTATTTCTTTGGGTACTGGCTAAAGACATGTAACAATAAGCATTAGAGTTATGCCTGCCGAGCTGGAAGTAAAGGACCAAAATCCCTCAACTAGAGCTCAAGAAAAAGATGCCTGGTGAGGAGGCCATCTATTCAGGATGCAGTACACTCACTGGAGTGATTCCTCTACCAAAGAAAACTTATGCTTCCCTCCTCAGTGTCCCAGAGGAGTATCCAAACCAAAATGTTATAGCATAGTTTGGGATCCATACCCAAACGTTCCTGTTGACACCGCTGCACACAAATAACTCAGCAAAATAACCTAAGAACCAACATGGACTCCTTGCAGACTTGAGTCCTCATGACTGGGATAAAAACCAGTCCTTTCTCACTTTTTTCCCTAGGATTATTCAATTATCCAATGCAAGATGGAGTCCAGTGAGAATCATAATGTGAGATTCATTTATTGCCTAGCAGTTAAGGCACTGTTTCAAATACATGGATTCAAATTACTCAAGCAAAGCGCATATCCCTGGCTCTTCCACATTAGGTATCATTCTTGTAGATTTAACATAGAAATAGTATATTAGAAATATTATTCCTTCCAAATTTTGTAACAGAATACATACCAATTTCTTAAAATGAGGAAAAGCTACACAGAATGGCAGACAAAATGCAAGCACGCACTAACCGGAATAAAATAATACATCCTACAGCTGTCAGGATGGACACGACTACCCTGCTGCAGCTTGTCCTATGCAGATCTATGGACATACAACCCAAACCTTCTGGGGAGGAGGGAAATGAGAAATGAAAGGACAATCACAGTAAAATGATAACTGTCCCAGTGTTACCCCTTTCCCCCACAAGTTTGCTCTGTTGTTCCATTCACTAGCCCAGCCTTCACTAATTAGCTCTCAGATGCTCCATTCCCTCCACCTACCAAGTTTCCCAGACTTTCTAAAGCCACCTGCAACAACAACATGGGAGCTGTGGGATTTCTGACACTATGAGTCTCCCTCTAATAATTTACTTTTGGATCAGAAAGAATCTTTCCTGCTAGACTGGCCTGATAGGAAGATAAATAGATGTTTTCCAACTTCCTTATAGCTTGGCAGAGCACTAAGACAAGTAACGCAAAGTATAAAGAAAGACTTGGAATCTGTGATTGTGTTTCTGGCACAAGAAGACTGTTACCAAAAGCAAATGACATGTACAAGCACACAGGTCACTTTTAAAAGTCTAAAGTAAGTAAAGAAAACAAAAATAAATCCCCTGAAGTCATGTCTACTACTAACGTCCTGATAGTGGGTCAATAAGCCCAAGAAGAAAGCACACTTCTAGGAACTGGTCAAAGCACCAGAATGATGGAAGTTCCTATTAGTAAGGTGGGAAACTCTTGAGAAACCTACCAAAAAAAATAGGCAGGGATGGAAGAAAGTCTGTGGTTCTCCCTCCTCTCCGCCTTTGTAAATAAAGTTGTTGTCTGCCTCACAAATTCTCACTACAGATGTGCAAGCTCCTTCCTCGAGATGTCAGTTCAGAAAAAGTGATTCTTAATATAGAGCAATCCTTAACATGAAGTAATTCTACTAATACTAAATAAGTAATGTAGAATACAGATTTAAATATCACATGGTTATAAGTATCAAAATTCCACTGCTTTCCAAGAAGGAATGAGAAGTGATGTCTGCTAGTAACGCTTCATTTAATAAATGAAAACCCCTTAGAAAAATGTTTATTGCCTTTCTATGATTAAGACAATTATATTAAACCTTTCTGCTACCAATATAAAATTCTATGGAAATTTTCCTCTCTGTGAATTAAAATTACAATTATAGTAAATCTGTAAGTATTTTTCAATTTTAATATAAAGTAACGAAAGCGCATAAACAGATTTAAAATAGAGACAAAGTTTTGCTTGTTCTGAATGGTCACTACTTGATGTCAATGGAGACGCAAATGAAGACACTGATGTGAAAATATTTAAATATTCAAATCTTAGTAAGATAGTCCTCGTGCATAAACCAGCCATTTTTATAAAACAAATCGATTTAATGTTTCTGACCATTTAATGAAATAAATCCAAACACACTGAGATGGAAGATGCTCACATTGCCTCTTGAAGCCTCTAACTCAGACATGCCAAATTCTTAGAGGCATCTGCCTGTTTCCATTGACTAAAAACGGGGTCTGAATCACAGTCATTTCAGAGATTTTGCATGTGTGAATACTTCCTTCCCAAAGCACGGCAAATTTTTCCATGAAACATTTCCGTTTTAAATTAAATTGTTACATGAATTTTATTATAAACTGACCATAAAAAAGAAAATTTTAAAAAATTACATCTCAGGGTTTTTAGATACACAGTTATCATCTACCACAAACAGAAGGATCTATCTATAGAGGGCATTAGGAACGTTCCATCCAGACGAAATTTAAAAGCTACTTATTTCTGCCTAAAAATAAGTGTCTTAGGAAGAAAAAATATTTTAGAAGCCAGTGCTTCAGTCTACATCAGTGATAAACTAAGAGATTCAAGCTTAGCATTGGTAGATGTACCAACTGCACACTTTACAAGTAGTAGAAGTATTTAACATGTTTATTTTTGCTCATGCAGAACTCCGTAAGTTATCCTAAAACCAAATAAAAAAACCAACTCCATTTATGCACTAAGAGAGCAGCAAAGGAAAATATTCTCATCTTATTCCATTTGCAGGCTTCCAGCTACGTGTTAAGGCTCTTAGCAGAAACTGTGGAAATTCTACAAAGCATAAGCATGCTACATACAGCACAAATGTGCAAGTTCAGGGCGACGTAGGCGTGGGGAAAGCACAAAAGTTCAGCAATGCAGCCCATTCCTGGCTGGGGTGAGGTGGAATAACTAATGCTCCAGTGCTAGCTTCCAAAACTGAGTAGTTTTACAGATGCCTCTACCTACTCATAATGCGTCACCTAATGCAGATTCTCACAGTGTGCTAGCGAAGTCACAGTCAGAAAAACCACATTTCAAAATAACACCATTTTCTTTGTGCAGTATTTTTACCCCAATATTACTAACAACACTTGGTTCATCTTGTTACTCTACAAATTTCCATAGCTCAAACACATTAAAATGCTGCAAGAACACAAACTAAGCTGACACATTTTTATTTTCTATCTGCATTATAAAGTTGATCAAAAAAAGTAATTATAACCTCAACTCCACACACTGCTGCAGAAAGGCTGAACCCCTGCTCAGATAACAAAGTGGCAGTGAGGCAGCCAGTGCAGAAAAGCTGTACCAAATAAACTCCACCACCAGCTTATCTCCTGGTAGCCTATTTTTTTGTACCTTACACTGAGGCCTCTTTAAACGAAGTACCATCTAATTTATGGAAGCAACCAACTGACATTTAACTACTTCAATGAAACGGAGCACAGATCACATCTCATCACATCTTGATCCAATGTGTGCAACAACCAACATTCCCTTATTTCCCCCTCAGCTGTCCCCAGATACAGAACTGTTACTTATATTCAACAAACCACTGATCTCCTTATGCTAATATAAAAAAGGCAGATTTTTGCATATAATGACCCCAACTGACTTAAGCAAGAAGTCTTATAAAAACCTGATAAAATTTTTTATATAGCTACAAAACCAAATTCACATTAAGCCATTATTCCTCATATGACAAGTTTCTCTCTCCTGGCCACTGATTCTTGAATTTTTTTATCTCGCTCTCAGTGAAACATGATGTGACCTTAAGCTGTCAAATACATGTTACTTACCTGCCCTGCACAGCCTTTGATCCTAAATGTCCAAATACAGACATTTAGGCCAAAAAAAAAAAAAAAATGTTATATGTGCTGAAGTCAAGATTTTGAAATACAAAAGAATAGTAATACAACCAGGATTCCCAACTTCTTTTGACTTACCTGTAGTAATTGTCAGGCTCTTACATCATTGTGAAAGGACAGCAAACAGACATCGCTGCAAACAGACATCACTTTTACAAAGGTATTTTCATTTCACACTAATCTACAGCAGAGTTACAGATTCCAGTCACAGATTCACAAAAGTAGCCCAAACAATCACCAAACTCTTCATGCACTAATTTGCTAATACATATACCTGTAAGATAAGAACATTTTTCTTTCCTCTGCAGAAGTGCAAATGAAGGACTTGGTAAAGCTGTAATTTAACATGTTTTCAGAGTTGTAACCCTTGTCAATGTGACATGCTAACAAGTTATACTAAACTTTCTCATCTTCCCTTTCCATCCAATTTATAAGCTCTTCTCATACTTAATATTAGATGGGGCTGTCCTCTATATTACTAATTGCAAATACACTCCACATTTAGCTGTGTACAAGCTGTTTCTGAGACTTCAGTGGAAGCAGGAAGCCCACAAAGGTTCCAGATAGGCATCATCCTTAATGCAAGATTTACAGTTAAATACAGTCCTTAGCTCTGCACCTTACATCCTACAAATTAAGTTACAGGTTTGTACAACTGCCAGCTAGGTATGCTTCTAATAGGGAGAAGGAAAAATCATGATCAAGTTACTTGCCAAATCAAAATCCCAGAATAATCAGGATCTGCTTCCAAACAACAACAAACTCTAATAAATTTTAGGTGGTGTCATTTTAAAGGCCTCCAGTTTAAAAACTAGACTTCATATCTGAACTTAACATGTTAGCTTATATCAAAAATACAAATCCAAACAGCTGCCTTTGATGTGACTGATTAAACAACTTTTGTTTCTGGTATTACTAATGGAATGAGTAAATGGGTTGTAATATAATGTACAATAATTCAGTTACATACTAGTAAACATTTCATAGACATCATGCAGAATGATTTTATGGACAAATAAATATGAGCTTAAATGCCAAATAAACATCCACTGTTAACAGGGCACCTCAAGACTATTTGGTGAGCCATGACACAGAGTGGCCTGTGGGTATTGCAGTCAGAGGTACAAGCAAAAAGCATAAAACACAGGCAAATGCTGTTTGCAAACAAGGCTCAACTCTCCAAATCCCTTTTACAGAAAAATCACGGCAAATTTTAAAAACTGACTGATTTTAATTAGAGATTATTTCATATTGGAAAGAATTTCCAAGCCACTTATGTGCCAGTTATTTTGCAATATAGGAACAAATTTCTTTCCATGAAAATCTGCTTGAGATAAGCAAAAAAGTTGCTAAAAGTAAATACTTCAAAACTAACTTTGAACATACTTCCTACATTGTCATCACACACTGAAATGTCTTATATAGTAATTTACACCTATCAGAGTTCTACTGGTACAAACAGCAAAACTGGGAGTACAGATTTTCTACATGGAAAAATATAGAAATTAGAATTTCCATACCCACCAAGAAATAAAAAAGCAGCAGGTTCACTTTTCACTGTATTTATTACCATGTTTCTTTTACTTGGAGTTTGCAAATACAATGCATGGCAACACAATACATCAGGAACTTAAGTTTAGTTCAGTCCTATTTCACAGCGACATGACTAGGAAAAGTCATTGCTATTGATAAAGTGGATCAAATCACACACTGAGGACATGGGAGACATACACACTATGCTTGTTCAGCAAGCTAACAACAGAGTATAGCAAAAAAAAGCAGTTTCAAAAAATATTAATGATAGTATTTTTGCAAAGCTTCAACTTTTCACCCTCTCCCCAAATAAGTAATTTTACTTACAAAACATTTTTAAAAGCCATGCTTCAGTAAAAGAGATGAAGAGAAGAAATCTGCCTTTAAGAGCAGAAACCCCTGCATTTTACTATCTGGAAAGGAACTACACCCCACATTTTACTTGCACGGGTTAAGCTGCAGCAGCTAACACAGGCAGGGCTCTGCAGCCACAACAGCCAAATCTTTATACAGTAGCAAGCACAACACAATAAATGTTCTGAACACTGGCCCAGCTCACCTGCCTTCAGCATATGAATAAACTGCTACATTTTTAAGTGGTGTTTTTATTAAAATAAACTGAGAATTTGGGAAGAGCCATCAAGGAAAGGCAAGCAGATGGAGGGACTAGCTGACACATAACAATAGCTGGTGAAATATTACTCTTATTTTCTGTAATAAACACCAAGATCAAAACATTACGCAAGTTAAATTTCCTTGAAAGGTTCTCAGCAGGAGTTTTCCTTTTTGTTTGTGCAGTACGCGATTTCCTCTCACCCACAAAAAACATACCAAGAATGTGCATGTGCCACTAACACTAAGCAGCACTTCCTTAATCACTCATTTCCAACAATTTATGGATGATCAGTGGCAAAAACGAGCAAAAATAATGAAAGCATGCAATGAAAGCTCATTGAGACAAACCGGCTTGGACTTCCTACTCATTTCTGTGTCTCTTTAAGATGGGGGTCTGATACAAATTAGCCACTGGGAAAAAAGTCATCTGGTCATAAAATACAGTACAGGGTCACTTTTATGTAAGTTTGCCAAAAGGGACATAAACCAGGACAATTTCAAACTGTGACACAGGATAGAAGTATATTAAAAAAATCTTTGTTCCTCCTCCATTGTGCTGTCATGTTGCTCAGCTTTATAGACATTCTGAGCACCAGCTCTGGCCTCTTCGCTTCCACCTGGTCTACCTAATTAATTAAGCAAGGAAGTTACCTCAAATTTTTGTACTATTTGTTTTTATTATCATGCACTTCTTTTGATGTTCCAGGAGTTAACCTCTTAATCCACAGACTCTGTGTGTTGTGTTGTGAACATTTTGGGATGTCTGGATAATTTGGATAATTGGTCAGGATGTTGCTGTCGCTCATGTTAAACTTTATGCTATGACTTCAAGTTCAAAGATCAGTATTAAGGTAATATACTTCATAAAACCTTTTTAAAACTCTACACTTCTGATTATGCAATACCTAGTTTTTCCAGTTTCTCGCTGTGGTAAATTGCACTATTTGTACTTTCTTACGAGGAAATTACTCCAAAATGTCTCTCTTTGTCAACTTCAAATAAATACAAATTTCCATTGAAGTTACATCAAGAGAAAGCATATTTTAAAGGTCAAGAAAAGGTATAGCAATTATCTCCTCAAAAATGTTTGCCTCCTTAACACAGCAGCACACATGCAATTTTCTGCGCAGTCTGTTACCACACATGGAAACATCAGCACTATGACCTACTCAACTGCAAATAGCACAATTTTTCTTTTTTTGGGAGAATGATAAAGAATGAGGCTAATTCAGACATTAAGAAACACTGTTGACAACTTTGTTTCATAACTACTATAGAACCCGAGCACATCAGTGACAAAGAACTAAAAGATTATCTAAACAAGAAACATAACTTTATGCACAGACTCTACAAAGGAAGAGAAGAAGAACAGAGAAAGATGTAAAACAGTTTTTAATACTGGTGCAAGAGATTAAAGTGATATCAGGTACTCCAACAGCTCAGTTAATAGCACTGGCTGAGGCATAATGTATCACAATTCCAAGTCTAGAAAAATCCAATTCCTATGTGTGCACAAAAATACGTGTGTGCATCCATACACACATGGCAGATACACAAGGATGTACATGCATATACATATATATCTTATACACCTCCAGTATTGGCTGGATTATTATTATTGTCCTGACATCTGAATTCTTCAAGTGCCATTAAATGGAAATGAACAAAAGCAAAGAGCAGCACTTAAGCTCTTTAGAAGGGCATAGTCAACCCACTTAAGGTTCCAAAATGCCCTTTCTGATTTCACACAGTGGATTTTATGAAAAACTAGCAGAGAATCAGTTTGAATTCCAGTGCAGCACTGCATCCATCCATGGCCAGTGCCTCATTTCCCTGTTTCTCTCCTCTGCACAACAGGCAAGCCCTTGGTTGTTTTAAACTGCTGCCCTGGGGAATCCAAGTGAGTCTCTAAGAGGGGCCATGTGCCATTTAGAAAGTATATTAGCAGCCAGGGAAAAGAGCCATATGAAATTGGAAGATGGTTAATCAAACCCATTCTGATTCTGAACAGTTAAGGGAGCAATGCTACCATTCAGGAACATGGAAAGAAAAGTTATACAAAGCTCTCAACAGTAATCTATGAACTATCTGAAATATCAGGGTTGGAAAAAAAAAGAATCCTACATATTACAGTCAATACATAAAATCAACTTTTATAGCACAGTCTGTGATAAACAAACAGATGGCTAAAATCTTCAGGAGTCAGACCCATACATGACAATGACTGAAATTACTGTTGCTATTTAATCTGAACAAAGACATCCATTAAAAATGAAAAAAAAAAATTTCAATTTCAGGAATGAAACTCTTTTAATTATGCATTTTCAGAACTTTAATAAAAGCCCAACACGTAATTCATATATGAACACCTTCAAATAGACATCCTCACTGCACACACCTATATCCCAAGTGACCTATTTAGTCATTATGATGAAGGTAATTCAATGACAGGATGACCTGCATAAAAGCTTCCACTGGAACAGTCTTTTTATCCAAATTTTGATTCGAGCTGGGTATCTAGAATCAACTGCTTTCCCAACTCCCAAATGAAAGATTAAAGATCCATGCCAAATCTCTTTACTGAATGTCTTCACATTTACAGTAGATCATTCTTCTCTTAAATGCTACAAGTTTTGCCAAATATATGAAATGTTCTTTTAAATTGAGACCACTAAAATCTGGTTTTCCCAGTGAACAGTAATAACATTTGAACACTGTTTTATCTCTCTGGTCTATTAGTTTGATGTGATGAATGACAAAATATTACTTTTTTTTTTTAAATTACACTAAATTATTTGTTCAAATGCCAAAATTCTACAAAGTAATCACAGTCTCAAAATCTTCTCAGAAAAGAGGTAAGAAACATGACGAAAATCTAGTAAAATTAAAAAACAATGGGAAATACCCTTCCTTCACAGATGCTAGAACTGAAAACCTTATATGTAATCCTGATTTCAATTAATTATGAATTTTCCCAGATTCTAATGACCCAATTATGTGATGTAATTCTTTAAAACATGTATAGCAATTATTATAAGTAGAATCATTTATCTACATCAGCACCTGAAAAGAACAGCACATTTAATTTTAACTATCAGCTTAGTCCAGAAGTGCCATCTGCCACTTACTTTCCAAGAAAAGCAATCAGAGACAAGGTATGTTCATATTACAACAGATCACAATTCCTCAGTCTTGACCAGCAGCTTTAAGGCTCACACAAAACAGGCAGAACAATTCCATCCATTTTGGATAATTTTAAACAGAGCAGTGAGGTAGAACAGACATTGCATAAAGGCCTGGAGTATTTTTACCAGGAATCACACTTGGCTTCTGGGATGTTCCAAAAACATCCAGAACTCAAAAAAAAAATTCCAAAATGGAATTCCCTCCCCTGGGTTTTGATACTAAAAGCAAAACTACCCTAAAGCACCAACAATCATCTTTTCCCTGGCATCTGCAGAAGACTATGGTTCTATCTTATCCATCTCATCTCACAAATGCTTTCAAGCATAAACGTGCAATGATGATCTGATTTATCTTGAATGGGATTTACTGATAGCCACTATCGTAAGAAAATTACACTTTAACTATTAAAAGTTTCATGTAAAGTGCAAGTTTCATGTAGCTGGGATACACAGAGCATCTGTTGGAGCCAACAGAACTCTACAAGCAGAAGTACCTTACCCAGTATGCTAATGGACAGCATCCTTGGTTTTGTTGGATTGCAGGAGATAAAAACCCCACTGTAATTAGTTAACTTATTTTTTAGAAGAAAAGATAAATATTAGCTGTGGCTAGATAGTTAAGTGTCAAAAGGAAAATGGAGTGGCCTCCACATGAAAACTGGAAGGACAAACAGAGTTGCTAAAAGTTCTCAGCCCTGTATATACCTGAAGTGAAGGAAGAAGAAAGAAGAGTGTTTTCCAGCCAAAATGGACAAGCAGGGTTAAACCAGCAGTCCATCACCAAACTCCTTGGAAGCTGAATGCTTTCATTTGGTCACCCAAATTCATAACTGAAGTGACCTGGATACTTCTGCAGTTTGGTCAATGCACAGCAATGCTGCAGCAGCATCAGCTCAGCGCAGGTGACACCAGACAACATCTACCCACCACCTGGGCTGGGCCCTGCAGGTGTTTTCTGACATTGCTGCATTGCTGTAATCCCCCAGTACCTTCTGCTACGGAATAAAGTCTCTGTTTCTCCACATTATTTTCTCTGAATTAAAATTTTCCTTCACACAGTAGTTTCTAAGTTGTTTGTTTTGCTGTCCTCTGTTTTTTCTCAAGTGAACCAAAAACTTGAATGCAGCACTTCAGCTTAGTTTTCCCTAATCCCACCAAGAACCAAAATGGTAACTTCACTGCCTTCATGCCAGTTCCTGTCAATGCAACCAGGAATGATGTTTACCTTCCAAATACAATTATCCCCTAGTGACTTACATTACATGCCGTGCTTCAATGACTCATACTCTTTTGCATCCATCTTTAATTCATTTCATCCTCCAGATTTCAAGATCACTTTCCAAGCCCCTTTGCTTTCTGACAACTGTCATCCAAAGGGAGCAGAATTCCCCCAAGTGTAGTATCATCAAAAACAAAAGCGTTATCATTTGGATGATAAAGATTAATGGTAACGTGCTACAATTGGTCCCAGTCAGTCACTGCAGTTTAATCTATCTCATATTTATGATTTGAAATTAATTTTGATGTGCCTCCCATTATAGTAATTTTTCACTGTGTTTCTTTATGTTCACATATTAATACAATCGTTATCTCATTGTTCAAAAATTGCCTTGCCAAATTCCCTGCTTCACCGAAATACTCAGCCCTCTCAACCTGAATATTTCCAATGAAGTTGAATATTTTATGATATTCTTTACCCATTTAAGACAGTTTTCTTAACATATTATTGTTAATACTGGCCACATTTAAACCTTTTTTGGGATGTTTGTAATCTTTAAAATTCACAAATCAAGCTTGTTTTCTCAGGGTCATCTGTTATTTAATCACCGTTCCCATTAGCAAGAAACCTGTCCTTCTCCTCCTTGTTATATTTCTTATGCATTTTTTGAACCTTCTCTCCTTTTAACATCCCAAAAAAATTATCTTCCAAAAAATAAAATCTTGATTGAATTGTTTTGTTCAAAAGAGAGCTAAGTAATTTTCTTGATCTCAGTACATGTGGGTTTTAAGAAGTCCTTTTTCCCCCATAGGTCTGGCCTGTGCCAGAGTGTGCAGCTGTATATACACCTTCACATAAGCACACACATCCCAGCACCAAATCCTCCCCAGTCTGTAATATTAGTTTCATCAGAAACGAGGGCTGAAAATGAAATATATACTGCAATTACTCTGTATTTAATAGTGTTTTCCTACCTTTTTCAAGCCAGCAAATCCTTCTGATTCCAGGAAGAAAAACGCAAAGGGCATCAATACAAACAAACACAGATTTGAAAAAAGAGAGGCAAGATTCCACAAACCTGAAACAAACAAGAAAAAGTTTACACTATAAGTTTCTATATTTTAACAGTTAAATATACAACATTTTCTTCCCTTACATATAACAATGTAGTATATGTACAAGTGCCAAGGGTTTATGGGTATAGTTATTTACAGGTCACTGCTGAAAAACTTCCATTTCTCTGCATAATGATCTTCAAACAAAAACTGGATACAACTTACCTTTCAGGAGTAAATGTCTGAAACCTTGGGAGACAGACTGCAAGCTCAGGGGTACGACTTCCACAAACTCACTGAAGGCTCTTTAGAGAACCATTGTAGAAATTTTCAGGACAGAAGTATTTTACTACTCTCAGTGCATCTCAAAAAAATCCCGTTCTGTGTATTTCCTTCCTCCCATATTTTTTCAAGAGAAACTTCAGCAAACCATGGATTTTAACATGAGCAGCACACAAATGCCACTGTCACCTCCAAATCAGAAGAAGATATCATGGTAACAGCAGCCTTCCACAATGGAATGACTGGCTTAGCAGGCAAAAGGAGAGCAGTAGATATTTTTATCTCAGCTTTATAAGGCTTTCAACATCATCTCCCATTAACCCACTCATCGCTTAATTAATGAGGTATGGGCAAGGTAAATGGACTCTGAACACTGGCTGAGCTTCTGGGCTCCCAGGGTTGTGCCACCAGTGGTATGTACACCCCAGAGGGCTGATGGTGGGTTAAACACCTTCACTGGTGACCTGGGTGGTGGGAGAGGACACATCCCCAGCAAATCTGCTCAACAGATAGGATAGGGAGGAGCAGTCTCCTGCAGCTCTGATGAACCTCAACAGGCTAGACAGAAGGACAGAGAGCAGAGAAGAGTGGACTTAGGGAGATTTAAACAGTATATATATATGCATACGATGAGGGAGAGAAAGGAAAACAGTCAGATCTTCACAGTGGTATCTAGTGAATTGAGAAGAGGCAATAAGCATGAACTGAAAAACTGGAAAATCTACTTACTCATAAAAGGGAAGGAAAAAAACCCAAACAAAAACTAAAAATCTCAAACATTTTCCACTGCCACTGTACGCAAGCAGTGAAACAGGTTGCCCACAGGTTTTGTAATCTCCATCCTTCAACATACTCAAACCTAAAAGAGGAGTGCCTTGAGCAGCCTTCTATGACTGACCCTGCTTGGAGCAGATTATTTCCAGAGCTCTTTCCAACCTCAACCGTTCTGTGATCTATGTGAAAAATCAGCAACTGACTACAAGGAGGACATCTGTAAGACACATGTGACACCTGCAGGAAGAGAAAGGGTTTAGAAAACAACCTGAAGTGATAGCTAATCTCCATTAGAGTATCTGCTCTACTAAGATTTTCTAAGCTGCACACTTACTGAAGAGCCAGTTTCTGGTGCCTAAACATGAATCCATCATCAATCACCCTATCAGAAGTTGTGCAGGATGCAGTGTTTCTTCTTTATAAAAGCAGAAGCTTATCTGCAATTTAGCACCTAACAGGTCTAACTACTGTCACATGTTCTACATCCTAAAAAAAAAATTCTGTAGAGAAAAACAGGCTTAGTTCCCCACCTTCTCCAAGGCACACACATTTCCATAATTCTGCAGGACTATGTTATATCACCTGAATATCACTCAAAAAAAGAATATTCCCCCATGATAAGAAAATCTGAACTAACAGCTTTGTTTGTTTCCTTCTTCCCATGTACAGGCTTGCTCCTTTTTCTCTTGAAATTGTCCATTTTGTAAAGAATAGGGAAGGAAAGAGATATTTACTGGATGTCTGGGGTATTCACTATCAAGAGAAATTTCTGTAGTTAGATCCAAATGTAAAATAGTTAGCAGTGATCTTTGCCTGTACCATCTCAAAAAGTGCTTCTGCCATATAATTCCTTTTTGCTCAAATGACAGCATTCGAATTTGAAGGAGAAATAAAAGAGAGAAGGAGGGGGACAGGGGCCAAAAGAACCTCTTCAGCAATTGACAGCAGCAGGATACCAGCAACCAAACCCAGCCAAATAGGCTACAGAAAACAAAACACAAAAATTCCAAAAGATGCGTGAAATATAACACTCATTTGCTAAAGAAAACAGACTGCCTAAAGGTGGCTAAACTCCAGTTAACAAAGAGGGGGATTTTTCCTTTAGAATTTGCTTTGCCAGGAAGCTCCTGTTACCATTTGAGAAACATTCAGGCATAGCAACATCAGCAAGAATGTCATTAACAGCCCTTACGAGGGGACATTAACTTCAGCAGTCTGCGCCTTTTTTTTCCCCAAAAAAGACACCAGAGTAAGAGTAGAAATACAACTAGATGGGGGTAGGAGTCTTATTTCAGCAGTTTTCTCTAACTGAAGACAGAATGCATTCAGTTACCTAATGCAAAGTTCAAATATCTGCTTGTCCTAATTTCAGCAGCTCTATTACATGTGTATCTTACAACATAAAACAGTGCTTAGGAGCTGCACAGGACACAGAGCATTTTAAAGGGGGGGAGACTGGTGCACATCCAGGGTGAATTTTTAAAAGTTAAAATCCAGAAATTAACACATTAGTAGCATATAGGAACCACATTTACAGAATATTAAACTACAGAGCTACAATATGCACACAAAGTTACCAGAGGCAAGGATAGTGCTGTTCTGCTGCCGACAGACATGTGCACTTTCCTCAAAGTAAGAGTCCTCTGTATTTCTTACCCTAATCTGGTAGTTCAGAAATCAAATTAAAATAGACCCAGAAAAAGAATTATTTTCTACTACACTGACTGCATCATAAAATTGCATGAGACACTTGCAGACATCAACATATAGAAAAGCTTTAAGCAGTCAATTAGAACTTTTTTTCCTTTGCATTTGCAGTGACCTAAGACTGTACCCCATAAAACAAGTTAATAAAACATAAAAATTAAAAATTTCCCAGTCTTAGGCAAACAGATTAGATCGTGAGCATTTTCCCATTTTTCTTATTCATGGCAGTTTCATTACGTTTTACCCCCACCTGCTGGTTGTACCCAACAGCAGCACAAGGGAACACCGCTGTCAGAACTAGTCCTGGGATTACTTCAGCAGTAGTAATTAGGTAAGAGTGTTTATGCTGGATACAGGTTTGGCCTTTCTGCCTAGTTTCAAAAGTTTGAGGCATATATTTTCTACTTTTTTATTTGCCAGCAGTAATGCAACAATCTACAGAATAAAACCCCTCAGTGTCAGGTTCAAGTACCTCAGATGATAGCTGTAATCGATAAATCTAAGGGGGGGGGAAGTGTTTTAAAGCAACACAAACGCTCCCATTTGATAACATTTACAAAGCAGTTCATAAACCATACGTGAAGGCTGTGTAGGCAGAGTATTACGGGCATGTGAGCCCTTCTGAGCTCGGGTGCCGGTGCCAGGGCTGTGAGCTCCCAAAGCCGCAGAGGTTCCCCCCTCTGACTGCGCCGGGCGCGGGACGGGATTCGAGCGGGGCGATCCCGGTGAGTGCCACGCGGGGGAGCCCTTGCTCCAGGGAACGGATCCGCACCGGCGCCCGGCCCAGCCCCGATCCAAAACCTCCCCGATCCAAAACCTCCCCGATCCAAAACCCGCCTCGCATCACCGGAACCCACCCAAGGTTCACCGCGGTCACGCCTACCCCTTTGCCATACACACTTACACCTGGAAACACCAAGACGCTGAATTTCCCTTCTTGCTAGCCACTGCTGCTGGACTTACAGAATATAAATTATACTGTGTATCCATAAAGTGGTATTTTCAAACATTAGCACAGCAAAATCAAAAGATGGTCACTGGAAAATTCAAAGGCCTCCCTATTTAACAGCAACTATTCCAGCAGATTTCATACTAAACCAAATCTTCTCAAGCAACAACTGACAGAGTAAAAATTTCTGAACTGGTTATTATACAATTTCCAGTCTCTGATGCATTTTTTTGTCTTTTTTCCAAAGGCGATTCAGACACGGAAGGATTACTCTCCATTAACTTTTTGAGGGAAGTAAAGAAGAAAAATGCCTGAGCAGCTAAATCCATGTGAAAAATGAGATTCAGCTTGGGTTCTTCCTCCCTTGTAGGAGACATACCAAATTAGCAATCCCCCATGACATATCACAAACAGGGCATAGAATAACTCAACTAGAAAGACCCTGTAAAGTCACATAGTCTGATCTGCCCTTAAAACAGCCAAACTGCAGGTGCCATCAGGCTGCTCAGGGCTTTGGCCACCTGAGTTTTGGAAAAATTTCAAGATCTCCCAGTTTCTCTGGACAATTTTTTTCAACGTTCAGCCATCCCCACTGTGAAGAATCATTCCTTTATGTCCTACAAATATCCCTTCTTGCCTCTCACTTCACAAAAAAACCAAACCAAAACAAAACCCCAAACAAAATCTTTGCAAGTTAGGGATCTGAAAATTCATGAACTTGTTATGTTTGAATATTATTACACATTTAGCAAAAAGCATACACTTTTCACAGAAAAGTCCTCCAAAGCGAAATTACTATCTCTTCCCAAGACTAAAGAGGACACCACAGTTAACTTGTAAATTATTTATACCAGATTAAATAAATTGTTTCACATAGTGAACATACTTTCTCCAGACAAACCTAGCAAAGAAGATCTTGTTTTCACCAGTTATTTTATCACACATCTTTGCCACAATACTTATGTTCCACAATTTTCCTTGTTTACACATAAATCACTAACAGCTGTATTTAACTATCCAGTCCAAGCTGCCCACAACTAGCAAGTTTCTTAAAACATGATTTTATTTTGAGAATAAATTTATAGGTATCATCATAAAGAGTAAGGCATATGAATCTTGCATTCACACATAAGGAAGAAGTCTGAACAGCATGTTTCAGGTTAGCTTGTAGTAGCTCTTATTTTACATTAATATTCAAAGCAGTGATTTTGGTTTAATTCCAGCAAGTCGGCATAATTCTTAAAAAAAGAACAGAACAGTTAAGACAGACTTTGGTCATACCTCACACAGCAGCAAAACCAACCAGCCAATAGCACATTAACAATTAGCATAGTAAATGAAAATAAGTTATCAGTTTGAAAATAAGAACATATCTGTGCACGTGTAACGAGGACATCCATTTTAATTACATTATGCTGAATACTAACCATGAATTAGTGAGCCATTTAACCACTGAATATAGTAGTTTTGTGGAAAAGAAAGCAGGATCTCATTGCTGATTATTGAGAAAGGTAGAAGCAGGACTGCACCAGCTGAAACTGCTAGAGTGAAGGTGCTCAAGAACAGCCTGAAATTTAAAGAAATGTACTATTGTTACCACCAACATGCTCTGAACAGCAGGGAAAAAAAGTCATTAAACTTCCTGTTAATCAGCATCTAAAGGCAACACATTCTTACATTGTAAATAGTCAGGAGAAACTGGGATTTCCAAAGCATCTGACTTCCAAAAAGCAAATTTAAAATAGTTTACAGAACCCAGTATAAATAATTAGCTTTTAACACCTCCCAGAATTAGTCTCTTGGCACATGTATGCATTCAATTCCAATGTAATACAAAGGTTAAACTACTGGTGTTTATTAAATATCTTTTCACAAGTCTCCTCTTTCAGTTTTAATTTCCCACACAGACACATACATAAGAAAAAAAGATTCAATTTCTATATTCTTAGTGAAAGTTTTAAAAGCAGAGCAACGTTCTAATAACTGAAGTGAGTACAATTATACATAAATATTTTAACACCAAACTGAAAAAAAAGTTGTTTTTTTCACAAAGTAGTTATTCAAGTTATCATCTCATAGCTGTAAAGTCGATATACAGAAATTATCAGAAATATTTAAAGTATTTAAGCTTATTCTTTTTAGATCCCAAATACAACCTAAACCACATGCCATCTTGTGGCATTAAAAAGAACTGTGTTCTAAAAAAAATAAGATCAACAAAACATTCTTACAGAACTAATCTAATGCTGTAATAAAAGCAGAAGTAATTCTCAAATTGCATGACAAAATAATAAATAGAACATCCCTACAACAAGAGCATCTGTAAGCTGCTTACAGAAATCTTACTTAACAGTCTACAAATCCATTTTTCATTTACACAAAAGTTAACATAAAGAGTGACTAATTTTGTCTTTTAAGATATTCTTATGTTATTGTTGTTGGCTTCTGAGATTTTTTCTTTCATTTAAGGATGTTTAAGTATTCCAAGCCAGAACTGTAAAACCTAACAAACTACAGCAAAGTACTACAGCAGTTTGGCCTTTTTTTCTCCTCCCTCCACACCTCAAGTCCTGACAATTATGCCATGTGGAGAAAAATCTATCTACATATGTTTGAGAGTTACTGCTTGTAGGAAAATACCATGCACATTTACGGAACAAGAAACCTTAGGCTGAAAGAAAAAAGAACATTTTGTATTTACAACAACACTTTTCTATGAGCTCTCCTTCCAAAGGGATGACAGCACCACCAGGGAAGAGCCAAGAGCACTGTAATACACAAGGAGTCGATTCACATTGTTCAGCCAATCACGTAACTGACAGGGCAGCAACAGCCATGGAGGTTCTGTACATCTCGAGGCACATTCAAATAGGAGATATTAATATCTAGCTTTACAAAGGAAGAGGATAAGGAGAGAGTTGCTGGCAGACCAGTAGGTCTGGCAAGTGCTTGTCTTCCACTTGTTACCCCCTCTGCAGCTTTTTCACAATGGTCAGGTAAGATGTCTTCTACAGAGGCAGTTAACTTTCTTCCCAGGATCCACTGCCTCCCTTGACAGGCCTTCCATCGACTGCTGTAGGAACTTACACCACCTCGCATCTAAACACCTACATTTTAGAGACCTAAATGCAGGTCTTGCACTCAATTCCACTGCTTGCATCAGGTCCTCATGCAATATTCTGGCCAACTTCATGCTTACTGGGAAAACTACAGATGAAAAAAGCCCTAGACCAGACTTTCATAACACTTTTCATAACACAAGGCGCCAATTAACCAAATCATTTTCCCTGACCCTCTAGCAATCAATTTAAAATATATTTGAATATTTAAAATAGACTCTTATTTATTTGGAAGCACAGAAGGTTACTATCATAACAATATATTCAGGAAAAGAAGTTCTGCCAAGAAGAGCTATACATACGATATTCTGTTAACGATGGCATCTTCATCCTCTTGCTCATCTGAAAATTAAATTACAGCAGGTTATACTCAATACTCACTTGTTTTTCCTCAGGCTAAAATGTATATCCATCGGAATAATTTTAATTTACAATTAAATTCAGACATACTGATACAATTTATGAGCATGAATAATTTAAGGAAGTTCCTTCCAAAAATGAATACTCACACCCCTTTTTTTTACTAGTCAAACTCTTTTCAATGTAACAGCAAAGTTATTTCACTTTACTTAAGTATGCAGTTCAAAACTTCTTGGAGACCTCTTCCAGAGTGCTCTATGGCAAACACGCTTTCAGATTACTACAGCCATGGCTGCTGCTAGAAACTGTCCCTTTGGGCATCTCTGGAACCACAGAGAGCAGGCAAGCTACAGGAAAGTCTTAGAGTCCATACTAACTACTACTAGAGATCACTTTCAGTACTAATGTCTTTTTAAAACAAGAAAGTATACTCAGAACAATAATGATGACTACTCAATTGCTTCCCTTTACTTACTCCTCTTCCCAGCTCCTGGGGATTTGGGAGAGGGGAGGAAGGACAGGTGGTGTTATTCTTGTTACTTGTTTTGGATTTAAGATATCATTACTTCCTTCTGATACGTCAAATTTTAGACCATTTTTATTCACTTATTCCTCACTTAATACTTCACTAGAACAATCTTTTTGAAACAATATCAACATTTCACTCAGAGATGAATCACTAACACATCCTTTTACACTTAACACCCTTCTCAAGGCGCATCAGTACACAAATGTAAGCATTTCTAAATTTAAAATAATGGAAGCATTTTTAAATAAAAATTTCTGAATTTAAAATAATTTTACACTCAGCATTCTAAAGTTTCTCCTATTTTCCATAGGAGATAGAATGCCTGACTTTATTTATTCTTAGATTTTAAAATAAATTTAAGTTCTTAAGAGTCATGCACACAGTTGAAATAAACACACAGCCAATAACATCATGCTATTTTGAAATTCTTCTGTGAACGGACATGGAGTTGTTGGTTTTTTTGATGGAAACCTCATGGTGTTTTGAAAGACTAAGTCAAGGTCTCTTATGAATCATTTTGGCTAAAGAGCTTCTTGGAGAAGCAGCGAACAATTTGTGCTGAAAGAGTTCCAGATGTCTTAACTCTTCAAACATTTCTCATCAGGAAGATCATAGCAGGCTACAAAGTGTGCCTAAGTACATGCTCACAAAGCTTTCATAAAGTCAGGACAGCTGCAGAGCAGTCCCTCTTCCTAGCTGAGGAGATCAACCGCCAAAAAAAGGCAATAAAAGTGTCTTTGCATCCAACAGTGTTTGCCAAACCAGTTTCCCCTTCCTGTTCTTCTCCATCTACAAATAGTAGCAGCTTTGTAGTGCCCAAAATACATATCAGGATCAGAAGATAGTATCTGTCTTACTTCCCATGTTTAAAGATATGTACCTTTCTTTTAAGGAATTAAATTCCATGTAAAGTTTACTTTTTAAAACATTAATCTATCTATGAAAGCATCTCTATCATAACACAGGTCACTACAGCTCAATACACAGTTTCCAATAAAGTTCAAAGCACCAAGATCACCATACACAGGAATGTTTCTACAACCTATTATCAAGCACCAAGGTCCCAAATAAGCTGTCAAGAGTCTAAAATTCTGCAATTTTATACCGATTTTTATGCTATTTGTCTTTAGAAAAAATACCGAAGAAAATGACGGGGCTTCCTAAAGACTAGTTTCAGAATGGAAACTAGACCATGTTTCCAAAGGGAAAAAAAACAAGAGTACTATTTCAAGGTATTATCTAAACTTCAGTGGTGAACTCATAAGAAACAGGTTAAGACCACTGAAGTAACTGTACCTGAGCAGAGCAGGACTTTTTGAAGAAATAATGCTACTTCTCTTCTGTAGCACTGGCAACCTTTACCAGCAAAAGCTCAGAACCTGATTTTGCTGCTAAAACACAGCTGAAGATACTTATTCTGGAAAGGCTGATGTGAAAGGAGAACAGGATCTAAAGGCAAGGGAGGCAGAAGCATCTACTTGACATCAACCCCTTTCTTCCCTCTCAAAACAGTTAACACTTAGGCTGCCATACACAATCAGATCAATCCAGGCTGCCATAGACCAGTAGCCTAACAAACAGCTTTACTTCTTCCACTCTCCTTGTGGAGATGGAGAGGAAAAGAATCATCTATTTATTTGAAAAACAAAAATTATTTTTACATATTAAAATTTCTATGCTTACCTGCTTTCCTTTTGTATCTTGTGATTATAAAGTAGGAAACTATGTAGAGAACAGCAAACAGGAGAAAACAGATCTGAGGAAAAAAATGGCATTTATTAGGTCATGAAGAAATGCCTGGATTATAAATAAACAGTAAATCTAGTCTCAACAATTTAAAATTTAATTCAGATCAACAAGAGTGCATTCTATGTAAATTCAAGTCATTTCAAGACTTATGTTTTATATCTTATTAACAGAAAGTTAAACACATAAGAACAGTTAGGTTAGAGAAACAGTTATTGCATCAATCATATGGCCAGGAAGTTTTACTCTAAAATTAAGAAAAAAGCCTTGTCTACAGTGTGATTTTTTGTTTGAGCGGAGTGGGCTGTTCTTTGAAGTTTGAATCCACTTGAGTTGTAAAAGATATCAGGCTTTGTATCTGCTTCACATGCATCCTTAAGGGGAATTGTATTTTATATAATGGGCTCTTGAGGATCCATTTTGATCTAAGCTGTCAACATGCGTGGAAAGAAACAAACGTTTACTATTTGCATCCTGTCGTGAATCAAACAAATTCCAGGTGACAACACACACAAGAGAGACTCGTGCCTACAGTGGATGTCCAAGCATGAGCTCGTCAAACATGATGTTTCCTTTAAAGTCAGAAACCAAGGATACAACTTCCCTTCGCAGAAGGTTGGTGGTTTATTTAGGTCAGATGTACCTTCTGCCCACAGTGACTTGGATGAAGTTGTTTATAAGATTTAGCACTACAATTTCAATACTATAAGACCAAAACACCTACAAAAATGCTGGAAATCTTACAGGAAAGGAATTAAACAGCAGGAAAGTTTTAACCTTCCAAGCCTTTGTGGGGTAAAAAAAAATACCAAAAAAAATCCCCACACATTTTATTTGCTCCTGAATGAGGCATCAAGTGGCTCAACACTGCTTCCTTAATCCTGGGTGCTGATGCCTCTTAAAAACATGAGTCAGACAGAAATGCAACAAGAAGGAAGCATGCCATTCTGTGCGGCAAAACTACTTCACTGGATAACAGCTGATCTATTTCTTTAATCAGTCATTTGTAGATTTGTTGCCTTTAAGAACTCACTGTCTTAAAAAAATCAAGAGCAGAAAGGCTACCTTAAGAGAAAGGGAAAAGTGAAAGTGAAGGTAGTGATGATAGCCTTGATAAATTGGCATCTAAACAATACCACATGCAAATCAGCAAATCAGAGGGGAGAAGAAAGTATCAGGAAAGACAGACTTTCTAAGAAATACTGATAAATATAAACTGAGTTATTTTTCTGCTGTAGTCAGATATTTTGGATTAAAAAAACCCAAGTGACTAAGCATGGCATTTGGGTGCCTGTGACTTCCAGGTGCCTCCCAGAAGGACAACAGTAAGTCTGAAAGTGGCAACCCAGCTCCTTCTCTGTGCAGGCAAAACACAGCAGCAACATGCAAAATACAGCCACTGAAAATCAGCTTTCATAACTAGATCTCTGAATTCCAACTTTTAATCTGAATTGAGTTTACCACTCCAACTTTCTTGAGGATGCCTCAACGAAGAAAAGGTTTTGATAAAGAATTCAGTCCTTTAAATAATTCTAAAGAATGTTATTACGATTTAATAAAGAACATTTGGTATATTTTTGAACAGGAAGAACAAAAGAAACTGAGAACAGCCTTGGGCTTTCAGAGTACTCTGACATAGCTCGTCCTGTCAGTATCGGAAAACGCAATGTCAGTGCTGAAAGAGAATCCTACTCTAAGCTTCCAGTTCCTCTGAAAACTAGACCAAGGCTACAGCAACAGACATCTAATTTTAAGCATTCACTTTTGAAAATCAGGTATCACATATACAGAGTAAGTGAATTCTTTAAAAATCTGTCAGATGCAAATAACACGGTGTAACCCATGTAAAAGAAAAATATAGTTCAGCTCATTTTTGGTTTAATTTTATTTAAAACAAGGATCAAAATTACTGCAATCTTGTTTACATCTTCAAATAGAATATGTGGCCTTTATTCTATCCATGACAGCAAGGTTACAATGAAAATGTGGGTCTGTACTTACAAGGTACCACTGAGATAACTGAGGTATTTTGAGGGCATGGCAGACAAAAGCTGTCCAGTAACACAAACTGTCAAATGCTGTATTTCTGGTTTTAGATAACAGCTACTCTGCAACCCAGCAATAAGGGGTAACTATGCATCCTGATGTAATTCTCCCTCTACTTCTGAAAGATTTGAGAACAACTTTGTAAATGTTTGATAAAGTTGTTTATTATTGAAAATTCACAAAATTTTAAAATTACTGGCAAGAAAATAAGTAAATTCTTTTAAGTGAAAGCTTTATGATCTTAACAAAAAAGAAGTCAAATTAAAAGTCCTTCATACTGACCAAAACAACTCAAACACCAAACTCAGAAATATTACTGCAGTCTCAATTTACACTCAGTGAAACCTCTGATTCTGAACTGTTTCTAACCATGCATTCTGAATAGCTTTCTAAAGGAAACAGCTCAAGTCAGCATCCCAACTATTTTTAGAGTGGAACTCAGTTAAGCTGGGGAAAAGGAATGTGTTGCCTCTAACAGCTGAAGAATAGGTTCCACTGTCCTGTCATGCTGCAACCTTGGGTTCTTATTCCTCATACTGCTGCTTCTTTTCAGGATATTTTTGTATTAGGAAAAAAAAAGCCATCAGGACTTGTTCATATTTGCTGTAGTTTCAGTTATTGTTTCTCAATAATGAGTGGCTGGGCTTGTATGCAGCACTCCAGGTATGATCTTACAGCTGCATGTAACAGCACTAAGCCCTTCTTGCTGCACTGTAAATGCTTCTCCACACTCACCTGAGAATCACACTGGCAGTTCAGCATTATCCCCTGGTCACGTCAGCACTGTCCTCCCCAATTGCTTACAGCAGAGTAGCTCTCAAGTTTCAGCAGAAACTTGGCTTTAGGGTTCAAGTTCCTCACTGCGTCTTTTTCTTTTTTTTTTTTTTAAATCACACCTTGAAGTCACACTACATACAATCATCTGTCAATTCCATTTCTAATCACTTACTAAAAAAGCACAGGTAGTAATACTGAAATAGGGTGCTACTCACAAAAGAACACCATACACAAAACTACACTGATACCTTCAGTAAAAAAACCAAAATTTAAAACAGCCTATATTCCGTAAATTCCATCTTTCTTTCAGAAAACTACTGTATGTGTCAGTATTGGAGGTAACACTGGAATACAATGTTAAGTCCAAATTATATTGCAAGTTGTTTCCAACCAAAAAGCAATGGTTTATGCCATCACCCATCCCTACAATTACAGCTGACAAAAATTAAGGATGCTGCAAATACAGCAAATCTAGGACAAGGTGTATTCCTCATATCCTCAAGTTCTCTGCAAGGAGATTTTCACTGCAGCTCAAATGCTGCTCTTCTAGGTTTGACTTGGTGAGACAGTCAAGACACTGTGCAGAGAATGTACCCAGCTGTGATGAATAAGGATTTCTGATGTCCCCCACTTCACAAGAAATAAAGCTTTTCAATCTTAAAATGTATTTCCTTAAATTCCTTCCAAATTTGATGGACAAAATAGTTGTGAATCTGTTGCCATAGTTAAATTGGGAAGCTACTTTAAACATACCTACGGTACATACTGACCTTACAGGGGAAATACAGTCAGTCCATGTTTGACCGGATGGTTCAAAATAAAAAGGAAATTACGAGGAGCCCAAGAATTGTCTATGGTTATATCCAAACAGTCAACCAAAGCAATTCTTAATAATTTTTAATGTCTCTGTGTGTGTGTCCTTTCCACTCAGTACCTGAAAACAAGACACGTGGATTCTGTGCCACATCCAGGGGCTCCTTTCTAACAGATGGCACGTTAAGAAGCCTTCAAACCTCAACCATGTAATTCATTTACATCTCTTCCCATGGACTAAATACAACCTCTGGTAGGACAAGCAAAAGAAACCTGTCTTCCCGTGGAGCCCTTAATTTTCATTTGGGAAAGGAAGTGCCTTCTGTTCCTGCTTAGATTACACACCAGACACACCAGGAGAGGCTGCTTACGGAGACACACTGCACTACATTCTTAGGTACCTTGCGTCCAACTCTCCCACAGTGTCACAGGTTTGGATCTCTCATCTAAAGTTATCCAAGTATGATCCACATCATACTTTTGGATCTGTACCACAGCTCCCAGCTCCTGGGAGAACGAAGCTGGAGATTACCTGCATACTGTATGTTTCTAAGGGGCCAGCACTGAAGGGCCTGGCATTAAACACAAGCAGTAACAGTCTGAACTAGGTCAAATTACCTTGTACTTATCCCACTGACAATTACTAAAGATCCGCTGGCACTAATTTGTCCTTGTGGATGATCTTTAAAACTCTGGCACTGAAATTCATGCCTCAGATTCATGCATCATGCATCATCTTCTGTTGCAAGTGTTAGTTACTTTCACGCTAAGAAAGACTATGTTCAAAATGTGTAAGATTCTTTTTCCCTTCTTACAAACAAGATTCAACCATCTTTTACAACTGCAATTTGTGTGTGTGCACATTAAAAGCTGCATTTTTATGTGCAGGATTCTATTCATACAGCATCGGTTGTGAGGGAAGTACAGCTGTAGTTTACACTAGGAAGAAAGCACACAGGTGCCTTGTCCAGTAATTGTTCCATAGCTCTCAGTCAGTGTGCCCTGGTAGCACACACCTTAAAGAGCATCCCTGGCTGTATTACCTGAAGCAAAGCAAATAATCATGGGGAGTAACTATCTCTCTCCAAGCAGCATTCACCCTGTCACAGGTAGTTGCTGTGTCTAGTTTTGAGCCACCAGTACAGGAAAGATGTTGGTAATTGCAGAAAGATGATCACCAGGATGGTCAGGAGGCTGGTGCAGACAGGCTGAAGGACCTCAGCATGTTCAGACTGAGGACAACAAGGCTTCAGGATGGCCTGACAGCAGCAAGGAACTACCACAGAGAGAAATCACAGACCTTAGTAATGTTCTTTAACCTAACACACTTCCAAGCACAAAACACAGGTTCAACACAGGTTCATTTCCACTTGAAAAGCATCAAAGCAGATAAGTGATTGTTTCCTCCAACTTGACTGCATACTAGCATTTAGAACAGAAAAAATCTGGAGGAGTAAAACAGACAAGCAGCAAACAGCATTTTACTATGCCATGTGTGAAATGAAAGATCAAGAAGCTCTGAACAGTAGCTCCAAAGAGTAAGGGAAGAAAGGAAGTAGCTTTAAAATGAAGTGGCTGTGCCAGTATTTAAAAAAAAAAAAGTTACTGCTATTACATCCACAAGCATTTCTATGCAAATTATACACAAAAAACAGCTATGGATGTAATAAAGAACATCTCCACTTCTAGCTATTACTTTACAGAATTTGTCCTTTTCCCTAAGGAGAAAAAACAGCACAGAGAAAAGAGAAGGCAGAGATCCCTCTGGGTAATATCACCATGTAGAATATGTCTATTTACATGTTTAAGTGTTGAAAATGAAACAGTCAGTATTTTGCCTGTGATTACTATCTACAGAAAATAATAGTGTTACACTTCTGGATTTAATTTCTGTAATATAAAACAATGAACACAGCATTTTACATCCATCTCTTACTGCTCTAACGCTGCTCAAGTATTTCAATGTGCATCAAAATACCACACGGCAACCAAAAAGCTTCCTCCTACTGTCCCACTTGGCAACTGCTTCTGTTTACTCATAGAAAAGATGGCAGGAATAAACAGCCAAAAAAATACAGGTGGAGACAAGCAGTTCTGCTTGGTCTATTTCTAATAACTCAATTATCCCAGACATCTAAAAAGCAAACAAGGCATTCCACCTGCTTTGGATGTGTCAACAGTAAGTGACCTACAACCAGCTAAGCACACCACAGAAAACTAAAAATTGTAACTAGGCCCTCAGTTTGACCTTGGCATTCATTGTATCATCTGCTCTGGAAATTTCATTTTTCTCAAATGAGACATTAACTCTGCACTCTGTGGTTAGATTAAGCTCACTCTAAACCAGCCAGCGTTATACACTTGGCATGACACACTAAATTTAATCTTATGAGAAAATATCAAATATGTCCTATGACTACAGATTAATTTTTCTCATTAACACTACCCTCCATTCCTATGATTCCCCCCCCATGTATGGTCTCTTCTCAGGACTCCTCCCTGGCTTAAAACATTTGCAAGAGATTGACCCACTTTTTTTTGTTGGTTCCTAAGTCATGAAGAAATTATAAGTGGTTTGGAGGCAGGTGCCCAGACTTGCTCATCCAGACAAAACATCCAGGATCCAACAGAAAGTACGAAACATTCAAAAATATATTCTGTGTTCTAGAAATTCTGCTGAAGATAAAAACCAGCTTCTACAGCCCTTCAGTCAAGAATGTTTTTCAGCATTAGTGCAAGATTTAAAAACATTCTCTAGAATTAACACCAGCAGCACCAACCCAGACCATGCTAACATTCTGTCCCTGAATGAAGGCATTGTTCAACACTGGAAAGTCAGGTTATAATAATCGGTTATATTAAAACCCCAGAGTCATACCATTAAAAATTCATTTCTGAAAAAATAACCTTAAAAGTCTCATTAATAGAGACTTGGTAAACAATTTATTTGTTTTAAGACAGATTTTTTGACTAATACTAATTTTCGGGGCAAGATGCAGAAGATCTTAGAAGACTGAGCTAATAAACTTTCTCATCATAATAGAAAAATACTCTTCCTTGTCTTCTCACACATTTATCCTGGAGCATTTTTAAGTGCATTTTAAGTGGCACCCCTACTCCCAAAACACAAACATATTTAAACTGCAACACCTGTATGTTTTCATAATTCTCACCAATTATGCTGACTCTCTACTGGATATAAGCTACCACAGTCTGAAACTCAGTAAATATTTTAGACATGTTCCTATTGTCAAATTCAACTAAAACTCATCAGCATCAATTTTTCCTATAAATACATCAAAAATAGAAATTACAGTTAGATAATGGAAAAAATGGGATACCCAAGGCCTAAACAGGCATGTAAAATCAACAGTAAAACTAAAGCACCATGTTTTGATGACAATTGTGAAGCTTATCCTGGAAACCACACAAGAAGGTAAAGGGGGAAAAAGCATCACATTGCTTCTATCCTCTGTACATTACCCAGCCATATGCAGAGTTTGATGCCATCAATACACACACAACATTAGGAGCACACATGATTTGGAAACAGAGGAACTGAAACATAGTTCTGTATTTTCCAGTTAATCAAATTTTTCAAAAATTGTCCAAGTGTTCAAATATAAAACAGTACAAAGCACAGGGCTCTCTCTTGGAACCATGTTGATGGTAGTTAGCAACAACTTTTAACATACCCAGCTAATCAAAAAACTAGAAACCTCTGTGTGAGAAGCAGCTGAGCTACACAATTATACATGAATATTCAACACCCAGCTGACAAAACGCCAACATGAGTTTTGAAACCATCATTATGAGAGTCAATTGGATCCCAAAGAGCACAGGTCAAAGCTGCTGAAAGCGTGAAGCAACCTCCCCTGTCACATGAATGGCTAATCAGGGGGTTAGAGCAGCAGACTGTTCCAGGTCATCTCTACCTGGCTCTATGCTCACCCTCCAGAGTGATGCAACAACCAAGGCTGTTTGTCATTAGATGCATAAAAACACAAACTCCAGCCATGATTTCCAAAGTCTCTCCTCTTCCTGTGTTGTAAGTGGTATAAATTTTTGCACATGATTGTTCCTGAGAAGGCAGTGCCCCAAGTCATTTGACAGCACAAGGTTACATGAAAGAGTCAGTGGTTTTCAAGGTAAAGGGGAGAGCGTAGGAGTAGAGAGTGATGCAGAAGTTAAGACTTTCTCAACAAGAGTTACCACTGCCCTCCTAAATTAGGATAAATATCAATTTAAATATGAAAGGCTGAAAGACAGGAAAGGAGAAAGCACTTCAGTTTACAAGAAAGAAAAAAAAAAAAAAAAACTTGCATAATCTTCAAATACAAGCAGGAAACTTATAATGAATGGAATGTTTTCTTTAGTCTTCCTTAACCCAAAATTCCATCTACGTCAACAGAACTGAACTCTGAATTTCTTATCATAATGTCACTGGCAACATGCTTCAGATTCTCTCTCCTCTCTGACTTTACCACCATCTCCTCTGCTGCTCTGCTCACCTCTTCACCCATTTCTCAACCCTCCTCAACGTCTCTGAAAACACCTATTTCCAAACTAACAAACTCAGTAACACTCAGCAACCTGCTCACAGCAAAGGCTGAGTTGTTATTACAACCCTCCCATCTCCCAGTTACACCCTGCCATCTTATCCAGTCCCTCTACTCCATGCCCAGCCACCCAAACAAAACCCAAGAGGGATATGCTTGGTTTTGGTCATATAATGAAAAGTTGGTTTTGTTTGCTGTCAGTTCTTTTGCTTTTTATTAGATTTTCTCAAAATTAATTATACCTTAATACAAATTTTTCTTAAACATATGTCTGTACCCTCCATAAAGTGTGTTGCCCTTCTGGTCAACTGCTCCTCCAAAGAAACACACCAGTAACTCAGAAGAAATTATTTTGAACTGCAATTAATTGCAAATTTTTACACTTCAGCCTCTCATGTTTATTTTATGTAAACAGAAATAGTGGAACTCTCCAAAAGCTGTTTCTGTTTAGGGAATAAGTATCCCTCTCCATTTGTCTATGCCAAGTATTTTGAGATGCCTATTGATTCCAGATGGATCCACAGCGCTGATCCCCAGGACCAACAGCCAGAAGATGATTCATCACTTCTTAAAGTTCAGTACAGCACCCATCTTTACAAGTAAAGGTATAGTTTTAAGATGACAGAATTATGCCAACATTTTATATATTTAATTATGTTAAATGTGCACCAATCATTCAGCTTTATGTCTCACATCACTAGTACAAATACTCCTTTATTCAGTTACAAATCTTTCCCAAAATATTTAAAAGAAAAACTAAAAAGAAGCAATACTGAGAAACCTAGGCAAATTTATTTTCTGAAATACAAGAAGCCATTTAAGATATAAAGCAGTTCTCAAGTTTCCAGTGTTGGTGAAAAGAATTGAAAGGCATTTTTTTAATACAAGATAAACTTGCATAAGCATTCAAACAAAAACATTTCAGTATGTAGTAAGTTTGTTCTCACAAATCCCCCACGCTTCTAATCAGCACTTTCTTCCTGGCCCACTGTCAGAATATCATCACTGCTGGCAGAAAAAAAGGTCTGTGAAGATCAGTTTTTTCAGGAAGTAGAACTCGTCACAAACAAGAGCCCACTACCAACAGAAGTCAAATGCTCAAACCAGCTCCCTCATTTTACAGCCTTATAGAGGACAAATGCCAGCAGCAGCCATGGTGAATTAAGAGAAGAAATAGAGAAACTAAGCTTCTCAGAATATTTAGCATCGGAAGGCTGCACCCCTGAAAACATTTAGTCCTTCAAATGGAAGTGTATCATATTTAACATAAAACTCCATAATACACCAGTTTCAGTATCTGTCTGAACTTGCATGAAACACTTAAAAGTTTTAATATCACTTTTGTATTTGCATTTGTTCTACCAGGGCTGATTTTTTCGTTACATATTTAATATAGTAAACTTATTTCCAAATACACTATGTTCATTCTTAAGCTTCCTATCTAATAGTTCTACGGTTCTAATAATAGAACCTAGAAGTAGATAATAATAATAGAACCTAGTAGTTCTACTGTGCTCTTCCACAGTTTTCCCCACACTACAAATGCAAGCACAGAGTATTTATTTTGCTAAGGAACCCTCATAACCAAGTGTACATGTATATTTTTACAAACTCAAAATCTGACATTTTTTAAGTGGAAAAATAAGGAAAATGTAGCTTTAACTTTTAAAAATACAAGCTAATACTGCAGAACAGAAGACTCAAATCAGAAAAAAAAGGGAAGAAGACAATATTCTAAAAAGTGAACCCAGGGGACCACAAACAGACTGAACCATTGCACTTGCTCCATTTACATTTGCAATAAACTGTTCCCAACAATACCAGAGGAACATGGAACACTTTATTAACAGACATATTAATAACAGGACACAAGGGAAAAGCAGTTCCCTAAAAGCTCAAATATCTTCCATGGATGTGCAAGATCTCAGCAAATTATAAATTAATCTAAAGGACCAAGAAGGGCAAACTAACAGAATACTGTCCTGCATTTACAGCTCTTTCATACAAGTACTGATGAAGTACAGAACACAAACCCTTTCCTGTATTTTGCAATCAACTAAAACTGCTTTTCAGAAAGATGTCCCTTTTAGCCAGAACTGAGGATCGCTCTGGCTTTGTTGAAGTCAAGGATCTCACTGACTTCAAGCAAACTCATGGCTATGCCATGTCTCTTACACTGGGTCACCAGTTCACAGTGTCAACATTTACTTCACTGCATCTGAATTTTAAAGTTCAGACAAGTCTCAATCTGGTTGTTTTCCAGAACTGCTCAAATCAACAAATCCTCTATAGAGCAGATTAATGTTTGAAGAGCCATGCCTAACTAGGGAGTTAACCATGTTCTAGTTGCACAGATCATCCTCATGAAGCAACAAAATCCAAGGCAGACAATTTTGTTGCAAACAGGCACCCTCTTGAAAAACAGGTGCCATACACACTCCAAATGAGGTCAAGAGTAAACAGTCCTGAGTTAAATTAAGCATTAAAGCACTGAGTCACCTCAAAAGCAGATGAAGGATGTATTTTTTAAAAAACAATCTTTTACTACCCTTGCTCAATCTATAAACATGTGTCAAAAATATTTGTCTTTTGAAGGCGGAATTAGCAGAAGTTGGCACCTGCAGAAAGAGACAGGCACCACCAGCAAAAGGATAACAAGCCTTGAATTTTTTTTATGTTACACAACTTTATGGAAAACTTTGTAGCTTGCCAGTTCAGAGAATAGATGAAACAGAAATAAAGCATTACACTGAAGCTAAACTCAGTGTGCCCTTAGGATTCCATCAGAAAGCACAATATAGAAATCCTGTATGTATTCAAAGAAAATTTGAAAGAGAAAAGTGAAAAGGATTTTCTTTTCAACAACATTAGCTTACTTTGATTTCTCTTCTCTCATGCATGTATCATTTTAGCTTCCAGTAAAAACTGTGCCACACAACTAGCTCTTCAAAGATACTTCTAACAGACAACATAAATTTCTCTTGTTCCTAACAGGCATAGAGAGGTCTCCTCTACTGTAATATTCCACAATAGACTGGAATGGTTTGGGTTGGAAGGGACTTTAAACATCATCTGGTTCCAAACCCCAGCCAAGGGATACCTTCCACTAGACCAGGTAGCTCAAAGACCCATCCAACCTGGCCTTGAACACTGCCAGGGAATCAGGTATCCACATCTTCTCCAGGCGACTGTGCCAGTGCCTCACCACCCTCACAATAAACTATTTTTCCTAATATCTAATCTAAACCTACCCTATCCCAATTTAAAGCCATTACACCTCTTGTAACATCAAATGCTTCTATTAACCGCTCCAGGGCCCCCAGCCCACCTGCAGCTGGAATCAAGTTTTTACTCATGTGTCAGAGTGGAATATGCTCCCTGCTCCAGCTGAGGGGCTGATGATTACACCCACTACCCACACAACAACTGTCAATTTGCGTATTTTAAGGAATTCTATTCACCATATAACTACGTGAGCAGCAAGAGCAGGAATAGTAAGGAGAGGATGTTAACATAATTGCACATGCAAGCAACATATATTGTGTGCTCCAGCATACTCAGACTTAACCACAAATGCACTCATACTTGCAATATTCTGCAGCTGTGCAGGACCCACAGGAGGCTGCACACTCAGCTGGGGATGGCAACACTTTATGCAGTCATAAAAGCCTGTGGTGCTCCAACCCAAATTGAAGACAAAATCATAACTGTACCAGGGTATGATTTAAAAGGCAACATTGTTATTATTCCCACTGATTAAACAATTACAAAGGTGGCCTGTGATCAGTGTTAAGATCAAAGTAAAGTTTCAAGAGCAAGAATATTCTGCTTCCACTGTCCAAACAAAACAAAAATGCACCTCTAAAATATGAGTTACTGATGTCCTATGTGATTTCTCACATGACTACACCAATAGGAAGACCTACCAATTGCTCTAGAGGGGCTGAAGAAGTCCCTCTAACTTTAGAGGAGTACCTACAGTACAGATGAGCTAGTTCTTTAAGAATTTAATAGACTTCACTATTTGTAACAGTACCCAGAGAGGCTGCATACAGCCATTCCTTCAGACTCAAAAATCTGTGTTTCCTACTGAATGAAATCACAAGATGTAGCATCTGATTTATCAGAACAAGACTCTGGTAAAAATAAGTAGGAGATAATTAGCACACAATGAAATACAAATGGAAAAACAGACATGAGGGAAAAGAGAGAAGATTTGTACATACTTTCATGTTTTCATACCACAAAGGTGATTAAGATGATACTTAGAGCATTCTTTACAAAGAAGTATTTTACTTTTTGTGCCCCTCCACTAGTCATGGCTCCCAGGACATACATTACATCCATGCCCAAAGAAGAGACATTCCAAAATATCTCCTAAAGTAACTGTTCTCCTCATACAGGCTTGTTTTGCACTCTTCAGAGACAAACATCCCAGAAATAGAATACTTCACCACAAGAAAGGTCTTAACATAGATTCATAAAATACAGAAGAGGAATTAATACATTCCAAGCAAGTCTCTGCTATCAAGTGACCTAGCCATAGCCCTACATAAACTGGTTAACAGCAGTATTTTAGAGTCTCCCAATAAGGCTGAAAAATACTTAAAGCTAAATTATGAAATCTTATTTTAATTCAAGAAATCCTTTTTCCCCCCAAATAACAGAGATAGCAAAGAAAACACGATTCCCCATCTGAGCTGGGACAGCACGTCTACAACACTGCGTGTCTCCCATGTACAGCATGTATTTCCTTCCGGGAATTGAAGTAGGAGAGACATGAGCTCCATCAAAACACCTCCATCAGCTTTGAATAGTCCTGAAAACAATTACGAGGCTGTCAGAGAGGAAACTGCAACTGCTCTGTCTGCACGCAGGATGTAGTGCTGCACTTGCCAACGGAGGGCTGAGGGAGACAGGATAGCACAGGCACTGCCATGTGCTCCACTGGGAGAGCATGGCACATGAGGGGTCAGGGAAAACATGCACTGCATACACACAGCACTGCAAACAGCCCAACAAGGCAGGAGAATTCCAGTATGACCAAGAGATACCATGAAATCCCATGCACACCTGATGGAACAGGGCTGCACCTGAGGGCTGAGGTGTTCAAAGAATCCCACAATGGGTCACAGTGGGTCATCCCAGAGCACACAGCAAAGGAGTGCATCCAGGAGTTCTTGACTGCCTCCAGTAAGGGAGGCTCCACAGCCTCCCTGGACAATCTGTTCCAGTCCATGGTCACCTGCACAGTAAAGAAGTTCTTCCTCATGTTCAGCTGGAGCTTCCTGTGCATCAGTTTCTGCCCATTGCCTCATCTCCTGGTGGCTGGCACTACCGAGCAGAGCCTGATCCATCCTCTTGGCAGCTCCCCTTTAGATACCTATACACATTAATGATGTCCGCTCTCAGTCATCTCTTAGGAGGTTGCTCACGAGGTTGTTGCACTGGTATCTGTTCCGAGATCACTCCCATGGAGTACACCGATGCCCTGCATGCATACACAGCATCTCCATGTTTCGCTGAAGGCACAAGGAGAGGAAAACCCTCCAGGGGATTCAGCGCTGGGATCCTCCAGCTCTCGTGGCACCTCAGAGAAGGTGCACGCACCTCTCTGCCCACCCGGGACAGGCCCCCGAGTTCCTCCGGGCACTGGGGCGAGGGGCAGGCAAGGACAGCGGGAGGGAGCGGGACAAGCCGCCGGTGCCCGGGGACAGGGCTGGGACGGAGAGCAGTGACAGGTCAGAGAGGGTCCGCGGGGCACGGCGGCACCTACCGTGTACTCCCGCACTTGGCTGTGGAAGTTCTGCTCCCGGATCGTCACCTCGTCCGCTTCCATCCTTCATAGTACCGCGGCCCCCGCGAGCAATGGCGGCCGCCGCCGCGCCTGCTCCTGCCCCGCCGGCAACGAGCGGGGCACCATGGCCGGATGCAGCACGGCTGCTCCCCCGGACCCCGGCAGTGGCTGAGGGGCCCCGGCTCCGCCGCTCTGTCCCCGTCCGGCGGGCGCGGAGGTGGAGGAGGAGGAGGAAGGGCGGGAAGCGCCGCCTCAGCTCCTCCTGCTGCGTCACCGCGCAGCGACCCCGGCAGTGGCGGGGAAGGGTGGGGGCGAAGGCGCGCCCGGGGCGGGGCTAAAGGAAGGCGGGGGGCGGGGGGAGGGAGGGGGCGCGGCCGTGGCGAGGCGGGACCGGGGCGGGCCTGGAGGAGGCGGGGGCGGGGCTCGGGACCGGGGACGGGCGGGGATGGTTTCAGCGGCAAGGGGGGTTCACAGAATCACGGAATCGTTTAGGCAGGAAAGACCTCCGAGATCATCGAGTCCAACCTATGACCGAACACCACCACGTCAACTAGACTGCGGCACTAAGTACCATGTCGTCTTTCCTTATACACTCCCAGGAACGGTGACTCCACCACCTCCCTGGGCAGCCCATTGCAATGTCGAATCACTCTTTCAGTGAAGAATTTCCTCCTAATGTCCAAGCTGAACTTCCCGTGGTGCACCTTAAGACTGTGTCCTCCCATCCTGTCGGAAACAAGACAGCTGTTTGTGCCCGTGTGGGGACCGGCAGGGACAGAGAGCCCCTCTGTGACCTGGGGGACAGGGAGCGGGGGCCGTGGGAGAAGGGACAGTCTGAACGGGGGGCAGGACGCTCCTGGAGGGGAGCAGGGCGGGAGGCAGTGGTTGCCATGAGAAGAGCTGCAGCCCAGGGCCCTGCAGGGAGCTCCCCAGTGAGGGCAGTCGGCAGAGCAGTCTGGACCCCGGGGGTCACCCGCAAGAGTCACCCGGAGCAGCGCACGGAGCCCCTCAGAGACGGGTATGGACAGGGGTTCAGCCACCACTGTCATTGAACCCGTGAGGGCACCATGAGAGAGTGGGGGATGTTCGGCTCTAGTTGATCCTCCTGAAACTCAACAGTGTAAACGCAACAGAATTTCTAGTTTGAAAGACTGTACTTAAAACTTCAGTCACAACTTGTGTTCCACTCCCCTGGAGCAGGTTTCTGCCTTTGAGTGATTTCTGCTTTGTTGGTTTTTGCCCAAGTGCTGTGGAGAGAAGGCACAATCTCGGCATTTTTCCCTGTTCCCTCTACACACACGGGCAATCTTCTTTGTTTCTGAGTTTGCAAGTAGATCAATTGTCTAAATATCCACAGACGACTATTAATCTAGGACACACTATAAATTATAGATTGTGCTTTAGCAAATCAAACCCTTATTTCAATCCAAATATGTATCATTAGTTGAAAGAAGTTTCAAAAATAAGGATCATCATTTTCTGCTTATTTACAACTATTGATACGTTATACATGTTGTCAATGCCAATTATAATTCCGATTATATTCATTCCCCAGCATCTGGCCCATTTTCTTGGTTAAAAGCAAATGGTAAAGGATTTATGAAATTTTAGAGTTAGAAAAAGTAATCTTTGACTGATGTATTTCTTGTAGTCCTGAATGGATGCAGAGCATCCTGCAGCTTCAGAATGGCCACAGTTCCACTCTTGTTCTTTTGATACTTGTGAAGATAACGGTAAGGTATTTGCAGGCACAGTCACACCCTGCATGTGACAGGCCAGAAATGTCCCCATGCTCTCTCCTCTTGAAGCTCAGGGAGGGAGATTTCAGGCATTCACTGAGGCTGTAGGAACAGAATACCATTAAAAGTAGAGTTGAAGGAGCAGGGAGCACAGTCTTTGAGTGCCTTCTTGGGGAAAACTGTCCTACTTTACAGCTCTTTTCTGCACAGCACTTGATTCTGTCTGACAGAAAATATTATTACTTCTCTGGGGTTTTTTTCTTTGCCTATTCCCATTTATCTTCAATCTCCTTTTCTTCTTCAGATGCTGAAAGTGGTGAAAGCATCCCTAGTTTCCAAGATGAATTTGACATAGAATTAGGCTTCTAGTTGAAGCCTAGTTCTAATTTTGACTAGAATAAGGCTAATGCTGTTCTCTGCTCAGGAGCTGGTCCAGACTGAACAGTGTAGCTGAAGGTGAGGTTATAAGTAAACACAATATCTTTTATTATAACAAAAACAGCTGGCAAGAGCAGACAACTGTCTGGTATGTGCAAACCTGACCCCAGGGAAACCAAATTCTCTTAGAGCTGCCTATAGAAATACTGGTACAGAACAGACAGGATCCCAACTTTCATCATCTTATATAAAAGACTCACACAATAAATGACAATGGTATTGTAGCCAGGCTGTTAGGAACCCAGTGTTAGGCCTTCACGGTATTTGTGATGAAGAGAGAAATGCTGTCACCATAACAAACCCGCTCTAAGAACTAGGGAGACCAGATGGCCCAATCAAAGAGGAAAAACAGGAACAACCAGAGATTCAGCCAGCAGCCCAAGCCTGAGGTGAGGGTTAGTTCCTGAGCTACCTGGGAAATGACTCATGCACTGTCAAGGAACAGCATTTCAAGCATTTCTAACTTTATCTGCAGACATATTAAACACTGGAAGATTGCAAGGAAAATTAACTGAATTTTTGTATCTTATAGAAATTAAAATTAAGATTTAGAAGACCTGAAGCTGCCACTTCCATTTGGGCAATATGTGTTCCTTTTAATCTACTGAATTTGAAGTAAGGAAACCTTACTTGAAACCTAAGGAGGAGATATAGTACCTAATTTGTCTCATACTGTGGACTGTCAAGTTCTTTCTTCCAGTTCTAGCAGATGAATCATCAGAAACATGATATACATTTATATTTGCTGAAAAGGCAGGGAAGGGGTGGAAATAGCTTCGATCCTTTCGTGGGCAGAAGCTACTGCTCGGTTCTGAGGTATCTACATCACAAAGGAAGGTCAGAGTAGCAACCACAGCAAAATCTATTTATACCAAAGGAAACTCAGTCTAAAGTAGGCAGCTTTTGCAAACTGATGAGAAGGCTGACAGATGCATGCATTGATCTGATGGGAGTACAAAAGTAATAGTTTGAAGTATACTAGATGCAAAACTACCAAAGCAAGTCTGAGATACTTTGCACCAGAGTGGTTAAAAGACTTCTAGATGTTTTGCACCCATATCCCAGACAAAACAAGACAGTGCTGGAGGGACTGTCCTCAGCTGTTCTTAGGATCTCCTCAGTAACCCTAAGGGACCTGGTGTAGGTGTAAGCTATGTGCGATTTAGGTGTAAATAGAAAACTTTCTCATACTGGTAATGGACAGCTACACGCACACAAAAGCAATAATAAAAACTGGCCTTCTTTTAAACTTACATTTGGTGGTGCCTAACCCCTCAGCATAAAAGTTGAGAAGATTTATGAGATTTTGCTCAGTTTATTGCTTTTCAGCATAGTTTTAACACCATTTTTCAGCTCCAGGATGACCCAGTAAGTATCTGTACCCCGAATCCCCAAGGAGGGTTTTATGTGCACAGGGTTACCTCTGAGATTTTCCAGAAAAAAAAGTTGGGATATTCAAGCTAATAAAATTCATTCAAATTGTCAAAGATGGAAGTTTTTAAAGTTGGAACTGTTTCTCTAGGAAGGTTCCCTCAGAATTTGCCAATGGATTTTAAAGCACTCTTTAACTGTAAATGCGAAATTGGCACCATGCCTTTAAATCTAAATTTATCTCATAGCATTTGAATAGGTGATATTTGCTTTTCAAATCATTCTTCAGCCAAATGCAGCTTGGACTAAACAGAAAATAGGAAGCTATTCTCTCAGTTAGTATGACTACTTACATACTTATATTCAAGATATTACCTAAGATTGGTAAGATTTGGGCCAGATTGAAGCCCAAAGCCCACTATAATATGGTGCCAAGAAGGACCACTGACTTTAAAGAGAATTTTGGGTAAACATATGCCGCAGATGACACCCAGCACTTTATACTCAAAAGCCAATTACAGAAGACAAAAAGAAAGATTCAAAAGTTAAAGTATCTTGATAATGGTAAAAAAGAAACATTATGCTATCATAATTACGTACATTAAGTTTATTTATTGGGCAATTTTTTCAGTGTCTTATATTTGGTAAGCTAAAACACAGCAAGAATTGCATTATAACTTTAGAAATCCAGCTCAATCGGTCTTGGATCTGGATTCAACTTAAAACATTGCTGGCTGACATTTCATTTCTATTCATAACTTATACTTTTTTTTTTTTTGCTTTTTTTAGAACAAAAAATTGGGGGTTTTTTTGGTTCCAAATACTTCCAGCCTATATTTTCATTGCATCAACCCAGTAACAATAGCTCCCCAGCTAAATGCTGTAGTATAGCACAATATATATTTTTAATTCTTTTAAACATCCAAGGGGAAGAAATTTAAATTAAAAATTACAATGTTGGCACAAAAATAAAAAGGCTATAAACTACTTCAGTATAGACCCACATAGGTATGTTCTGGATTTTATATATATATAGTAATAAATGTATTGATGAATATCTACTCCCTCCAAAAAGAAGAAAAAAGCACAATCAAAGCATTACAATCTTGAACAAGCTTTTAAAACTAACATTTTAGTAAAAATCTGCACTACTTCTAACTTAAAGCTTGGTCCACTTGTAAAAAGTTTAGTGAGATTGCTTTCAATAACAAGGAACTGGATTTGGTAATAAACAAAACCCCTTCTAATCCTTAAGTTTCCTTCACTGATAGGAGCCTAGAGTCAGAAAACCTGCAGAGTTTATTACAGTCAGAGACATAAACGCTGCAGGAGTTGAGTGCTGTCAGGTAAAGGAAGCATAAGTCACATCATGAAGCTAGAACAGTTTCTCTTGCATATCTAGGCAGCATGAAGTGACTGAAAGTTCGTTTTGCTTCCATTCACCTTTAATGGGTCTTTCATGCACCACTGGGAGTATTCAAAGCAGTCCTCAAAACAAAACAAAACTCACACCACATTGCAGCTTAAATTTTATTAAGAATAAAATGAAAGGAAATATTCAAGGATATGCAGCTGCATCTCTAAGTCAAAGTTCACCTGCTATGTAGATATGAACAAGGCCAGGGTCATCTGTTCCATGCTGTGCACCCATGGCTGTTTGGGCTGATTCTTCAAGTAGGTATTTATTGGTTAAATGGCTGTCTGGGTCAATACTGTTACAGAAGAACCAAAGAATTAAATCAACCCAAAAAAAAAAAAAGGTGTCCCTTTCACCAGTCTATGTCTGTTTTGAGCCCAGAAATCAGTGTTAGACTCAATCAGCCTCTGAGAGGGGTTCAGCTAGAGCAGATGGATGAAAACAGTGAAAATACATTACTTCTCCTTATGGTGTGCTCAGTATTAAATTCCTGCTAATCACAATTCTCCTCAAAATCTCCTTTTCAACTGCTTAAAAAGATTTACTCTAAGTAAATTTACCCTTTAAAGATTTCTCTCAACCATGAACTCTTTTTTTTTCTTTCATCCCTGAATTCTCTCCGAACTTCTAACATACTTATTAAAATGCAGACACAAAAACTGAAAGCAGTATTCTAGGCTCAGTTTCAGCAGTCCTATGACCAGATGTAAAATCACCTTCTTATTTTATGCTCTTTATTACAGACCATTTAATCATTACAGAGGAAAACAGCACACAGATTCAGAGGTGAAAAACATGATTACTTCCCAGAAGTAAATGGAATGTGCAATTGAAGACACTTGTATCTACTCCTGTCCTCCTTCTGTCAGAGACCTGGCTGTAGGTAAAAGGCTGCCTTGTGGTTTTGATTGCCATGTCCACTTCCTTCCTTATAGAGACTAAAGCCAATTTTAGGGACATTTTAATCCAAATGCTATAGCAATTATTTCCTTGACATAGAAAATAGTGGCTACCTCTGAACTTCACTCATACCAATCAGCAGCAATCTGTAATTTTTATTCTGAATCATTGCCCTCCAGGTACAGCCCTTGTTTTGCATAAAGGACCGAAGCCCCTTGCTCCTGGTGCATTCATGGGCTTTTGACTGAATTCAAGCCTCCTTTGTTTTCTGCTTCCCAAACATTTCAGATTGCTCTGTATGATTAGCTCATCCTTGTCATTTACCACTCCTATTTCCAGTATTTGCCAGCATTTTTGTGTTATCTGCCAGTAGCATTAGCAGTGATTTGTCGACCAGAGTAAGTACATCCTTTAAAAAAAAGTCATTACCATCTCTCTGGGGTTCATTTAATCAAAATAAGTTTTTCTTATATTTTTTTTCTCATCTTTGGAAAGTTCCTGATGTACTAAGTACATAAAATAATTATTTTACTGGTTGAAAGTGTTATGTTTGCCCATATGTAATACAAGCTTGCCAATATCATGTGTTGGTTACATAGCAACACCATAATGGGATTAAAAGAGTTATCCGACAGCAAAGTCAATATCATTTGTGTTAGCAAATAATCATTAGAAGCTTTAATGTTGTTTTACCACTGGCTGAATAATAGCACCAAATGTGTCTCTGAAACCAAAGTGTCACAAACAATTCTTCTGTTCTTCAAGAAGAGATGCTCTCTTCATTCCTGTGCTTTTTCTTCATCTGTTTAGTTCCTACTCTTGAAGTGCCCACATGGTCCCATTTTCAATGACCCCAGGCCCTGCTGCACTTCGGTTTGTTGTGTTCATGCCACTACATTACATCTACACAACTCAGAACACGGGCTGCACGCTCTCACCTGTCACCACCCTGTGCTTTCCCCACAAGCTCTGCTGATCATTTACCTTGTTACTTTACAATGTTTCTCTGTGCTTTCAGAATATTCTCCTTTAATTTGTGGGCCAGTCAACATCTTGCATTAGACATCTGAGTCTGCCAATCTACTATTGATTCTAAAAGATGTGATCATGCATTAGCCGCATTATAAATGACAAAATTGCAAATACCCACCCATATGATCAGTTCCTGACTACTTAACATGGCTGTAATCATCGTCCTTTAAAAAAAATTAAATCATTAATCTGCTGGGCCATCTGTGCTTACTCTGAACTATCCTCAAGCTATTTTTTGTTAGTTACATAGTTTTGAGAAATGGAATTTTACTATTTTTGAAGAAGATAGGTTGCACTGTGAAATCCTTAAACAATAATAAAAAAAAAAGGTATTAGTTAAATAATTTTACTTTTTTCTCTCTAAATTCAGCATCTGACTCATCATGACTAAGATTCTTGTGCTGTTAAATACCACATGGAAGGCATTTCAAAAATCTATCCAGTATTAACTACAACCGTTTTTCAGTCTGGGTGACAAAAATCACATTGTATAAATTTAGTCTTTGAAAGTAAGCCATGCACCTTTTATGAAGGACTTTTATCCAAAATGCTAGAAATTTTAAAGGAAATTAATCATCTTAATTTCTTAAATTAATAGGTACAAGATTTATTCTTAAATCATGGATACTCCTTTCTAATTAAATTCAAATGTGTTTAATGCATCTCAAGAGTGTTAAGATAATAAGTAGTCCTTTTCTGGAACTTAACATCCTCGATCCCTGTCAATAATTATATTGGGTGACTAATAAAATATGATGCCAGGCATTTTTTATATCTTTATCTTCCTCCTCTGTCTCATTAGCAAAATGAATAGGTTTGCTCCACAGGCACCACCTAATCTGGAGAATTCAATGTTGTTCAAGGACAGAGCAAATAAATTTCAGCAGGTATTCCTTCCTGCAACAGTCATATATAAAATGCACTTTTACAGCATCTGCCAGTTGCCCATTGCTGTATAAGACTACTGCCATTGTAAAAGCCACCAAAGGCTGGAAGACCAAAAAGGTCTGTCAGGTGTGATCTCCTGATTAGGAGAACTTTATGCAGTTATCCCATCAAAGACTACACTCCTCATAGAGCTCCGGTGTCCAGTAATTGATCCACAGAAGACATGGCAGTGGTCTATCAGAAAATGCTGACACCAAGAGAGCAAGTTATTTTATAATATAAGACAAAACTTCTTTTCAGAAACTGGACTCAGCTCTAGAGGCCTTTTAACAAAAATCATGCCATTAATGGGAAATTAGCTAATTTGTTCTTGAGAGTTTAATTTCCTTTCTCAAGTAGACATTACATTACAGTAATTACACCTGCAAGTAAGAAAAAAAAAATGGCAGGATCCTCAGTCCCTGGGATGATATATAGTCCTCTGGCCCTCATATGAAAGCAAAAGCCATCTCTAGTCACTTGGGTATATCTAAGTATTTGAATGGAGGAGTCCAGGGATTTCATACTAACTCAAAGGTGGGAGGACAGAACAAGGAATAGGTTGTGATTCATCCAACTCTTTAAAATATTTTCATCTTTCTAATTTTAGGTCCTGTAAGCCATACATTAAACTCAAATTATACCCACCCTGCCAGAGATTGCAACTGCAGAGATACTGCATGCTGATACCCCATCTCTGTCTATGCTACAAGGCATATGTGATATTTGACCACATTTTACATGCAGTGTGTCACACGGAATCCCAGAATCTTTTGAGTTGAAAGGGACCCATAAGGATTGTCAAGCCCAACTCCCTGCTCCTTGCAGGACTACCTGGAAATAAACTATATGACTGAGAGCAATGTCCAGATATTCTCTGAACTCTGACAAGCTTAGTGCCATCACCACTTCTCTGGGAAGCCTGTTCCAGTGACCAAGCACCCTCTCAGTGGAGAACCTTTTCCTAACTGAAGTCCAGTCTGAACTTCCCCTGACACAGCCTCATTCTATTCCATAAGGCACCCCTTTGAAAGTCACTATCACACTGAAAAATGTTTTTCCCATTTTATTAAGTTGTAGCCCTTGGCCTGGGCAAGAGGAAAGGTCAATCTATACAACATATAGAAAAGCATGTGGCTGTCTGACAAAATCTCCAAATCCAGTGTTTTTCTAGAGACTACTGTCCACATACTTCATCTTACTCTGTGAGTAATCACCTATTTAAATTGTAGAGATAATACAAAATTAGTGAAGTTTCATAGGATGTATTTGTACTGTTTTATATCATGTGTGTTGATACCTCAAAACTTACTTGCTTTTACAGAAACAATATTTTTTGCATTGTTGTTAATTTGCCAATAGCTACTCATTCATTAAAAGAGTGCATTAAAAGTCACTATAAGGCACGTAGGAAAACCTGAATACAAAAGGGTCACTTCATCCTGAATAGTAATAACAACAAACCATGGGAAATAACTCTGCAGTTTGTAGTCAGTGGTAAAGTATTGCAGAGGATGTAGTTTTCATTGCAGTACCATTAATGCTGCATAGCATATGACAGCTTTGCTATTTATGAAGTCACGTCTGCGCTGCTTCTGTAGCCTGACAGCCTATCTTCCTACCCCACACTGTCCTGTCATCACTGGGGGTATCCAAGTGCCAGTACTCTGAGCATATGCTAACCTGACATCATCCCCATCTTTAAATCTTAGCCTGCAGCACCTGTTGGTCCATTTATAGTCACATGCCCCAAAATTAGCATAATTACAATATACTTTGAGACCTACTTGCTGTCTTGTTGTGTATTAACACCTGAATATCATCAACAAAGTAAGAAAACAACCAGCTTCTCTCAGACAGATCTTCTCCCTCCTTCAACTCTGTTACCAAAGTGACATTTAGTCTGGAATGCATTCAGGCTGCTAGCAAACCTGTTAGGGAATTAATTATTGAACATCGCTCTTGTCCTAAATAACACTATAGGCTATGACATACACTTGGTTTTTTTGTTGCAGTGGCAAAGATAGCACATCAGTGAGCTCATCATCTTTCCAAGTTCTCTTCACCCCACACCCCACAGTAAAACACCAGCAGCATCCTGGTGAGATTAAATTCCAGCTGTACTCCTTGCCTTCCCCTGTTTTGCAGCCCCACAACTGACTCCCATGTTCAACACCATCACCACGCAGCGGGATCTGCTGATGCATCCTTCTACCCTTCATATTTTCTTGTTGTACCTTGAGTCATGCCAGGCTTGAGGGAACATTAGCTTTCAAACAGCTCTGCAGAAAGTCTCAGATTCCTTCTCTGTGGCCTAAAGCACCGTACAGAATACCTGAATAAAAAACTATTTTGTCTATTCAAGTTCTAAAATTTAGCCCATAATTTGGCACTTGTGAAGTAATCCTCCAGCAGATATGTACAACTCCAAGTTCCCTACTTTTAATTGATTTTATATTACTGCAGGCTAATAATCTCCATAGAACCTCTGAAAAACTCAAGTGAGGTTTTCATTTGAGCACTTTGTAAAAGTACTCGAGCAAGTACTTTTTGGGCTGTAGTGCTGATCCTGTCCAGCTCCATTCTTGTTCAGTTTATTCCCACTGCCTGTCAGCAGCACTGACACAGCCACACATGGCTGGTCAGACCTGGGGAAAATAACTGAGCAAAAATAAAAAAATTTTATCAGGATTAATTCTCTGAGCCAGTTCATTCTGCGTTCACACAACAGAAGGAGCTACTCCATCCACCACTGTTGCAGAGAGAAATGCTTGTGAGCTACAGTGTACACTCAAAGCAATCACAAATGTGTTTTTCTGTTTGGCTAATGCCATTTGTAGTACTGAGAGTGATAGAAAATGTGAGAAACTATATTGTCCTTTTGCTCTGTAATCACAGTCCTCGTAAAGGATTTATGAGTCAAGATATAACTACAGACCAACAATTTTCAGACAGTTCTTCCTGCCCTGGGCATGCAGCAGAAGAAATACGTATGCAGAGTGCCAGCAGGACAAGTTTATTGCATGTTTTTTAAGAGTTTGTTCAAAGATTCCCTCACACAGTAGATTTTAAAGAGTACATTTTCAAATCATTGAGTGATTTATATATTGCATGCATACTTATACATAGTGTGGGTCTGTGTATTTATTAAGCTATATGTGGGGTGTGTCGGCTTATTTTTATTTAAAGTTCTCCAAAATACAGTTACTCTCCCATAGTACTAAAATAAGCTTGTACAGAAGAGAGCATTGGGTAGGGTCCTCTAGAGAATTTCTTTACAAGAGCCAAATTACATATTTTGTATGCTGAGTTAAATTCAAGCACAGTATGGGTATGAGCTTTTTTTTTTACAAAATCATGGTGTAGTGACTTTTATGAAAACAGTATTTTTGCCTTTATAAAGAAGCAGCAGCTTATATAATTCTTTCATGTGAGTTTGTGTGACTATATATATGAAACAAAAACATAGGTTAATTACTGTTGGAGGGCCTCTTTAGCTTATCATTTTATTATGCAGTGCCTCTTCAGCTTATCATTTTATTTTGCAGTTTATATTTTATTTCCTTAAGAGGGGCATTGAAGTTTGTGCCCCAAATAAATTCTTTCTTTTAAAACTGATGAAATATTTAAGTGGCTGCTTAATATAATACAAGAACTAATAAGTGAAAGTGTTATGAACTGAAAAAATTATTATGGATAATCTGAAATATACACAAACTAAATCATTATCTTAGTTATCTTCCCTTGTTAGATGCATCACTGCATGCACAAAGTCATGTAGCTCAAATCAATGTGTTGACTTAAGCTATGCTCTGGGAAAAAATGGGAGTTTTGACTACATAGAAATATAATAAGAATTCCACAATGTGACCTATAGTTTTTACTGAAATAAATTAATGGATGGCATACAGATGCCAAGATCAAACAGAGTAATAACAAAACATTAGTAAGCACTTTTAGCATAATTAAATTTTTGATGTATTACAAATTTTAGTGCATAATTATTTTTGAAGGAACTGGAGAGTAATACTGGATCACACCCTTACTCAATCTAGTTACTAAAGAATAAAGTGTGGTGATACTTTTAAATTCTATTGCAGAATAATGGTGTATTGTCCATCACAGATAATGATGGCAAGGTTTTTCTCATCTGATAATCACTCATAGTGATTACCTAATAAAAGGACAATCCTTGGTACTGCAAGAACCCCTGGTCAGTCCAGAATGTAAGCAAGTATTAAGATGTGCTATATAAAGCATCTCAGCTTGCAAGTGACCTTGAATCTGCTTCCTTATTGCTGGAGGTTGGGATTGTTCCATGGCTATGTTCCCAGTCTGCATCAAGAGGCCGCTCATAACATCAATCTTATACACGAGTCTTTAAAACTATTTTTGATGTTGGCCTTGAACAAGTCTAATAATTTCACTTAATCACCTCTGTTTCTACACAAAAACTGGAATCTAGGCTGACTGCTAATTTTTCATTCTTGTGAAATCCAGCCACTGGTTTTCTGTCTGCCATCAAATATCTGGAATCACAATTAGCTAAAATATGTCAGATGCCCTGTGACTCCCAGCCATCTTTATTGTATAGAAGTTCACTTTCAGCTGAGAGTAGAATAAATTCTGTTCGAGTGAGAGGTCAGTCCTTGGGAAGAAAAATGGGAAGTGTGTTCATTCGCATATTCACACATGCAAATTGAATGCATCCAATTTGTGTTATTTGTCTCCTAATGAGAATGACCTTTCCTGCTGATGGGAAAAAGCAATTGAAATTAGGCATGTGAAAGTCATGGAAAATAGGAAATTCCAACTCTAACAAAACAGGTCATCTGTTTGATCCTGGAAGTTAAAAAATAGTCAATGTCATATCGAACCCCAAATCTGGGTGCTCTCTCATCTTTAGGACACCCAGATTAGGCTCAGTATCTGAATTTTGCTACTTAGATGTATCTCTAATAACACTTCTTGCCTAGCACAACTTCCTCTTCACCACCCTTTATGAAGAACATCTAAACAGTTCTGCCACCACTAATGTGGCTCAAGTTAACACCACAACATCTTTATAATTAATTTGCATAACAAAATATGAAGCTTTAAAATTCAAAGATCAAGTGACCTGCCCAAGGCTACGAAGAGGATGTTACTACATCAGGACTGAAACTCAGTTACATCTGGTCTTTGGTCCTGTGTAGATCAAGTTTCTTTCAATACCAAAGTTGAAAGAGAAAGAAGCCACGATCAATTTACCAAGAAAAGGAACATTAAGATCACATAGCCAGTGTTGTTCTCCTTCTGTGAATGCTGGAGAAGAAAACAAGTCTTACATATGCGCAGCTCATCTGTAGACAGATATCATCATCACTACTAGTGCCTTGCATTAATATGCATTAACACTATTTTCTCCCCGAGAAAAAAAAAAGGGAAAAAATTACATATGGTCAAATTTCTGATATGCTTCTCTTCCTTTCAAGCTTCCTCTTTCATCTGCAGAGCTCAAAACCAGGCAGTAGTGTCACCACATAGGTAACAGGTCTTAGAATTGGAACCACTCATGTGCAGGACTCAGGACTAATTAAAGAGCTCAGAATTCAAACCAACATCTTGACATGCTTTAATAGCATGGGCACAGTTATTTATTCTTGTTATTGTTGTTTCTTCTTCATTATGGTGCTGCAGGAGTCCCCCGTCGGGGGGGATTTAAACACTTAATGAAAATATCACACCTGTAGTTAAGAATTTACAACTGCAATTATAAGATGAAGAATAAAACTGTCTCTTCAGCTGATTTCTGTAATCATAAAATTCTAAATGATACTAACATGTGCCTCATTTTAAGTGTGCGTTTTCCCATGATTTCTTAGACGAATAGGATGCAGTAAGCTTAACACTGCCATTCTGGAAGTGCATCCAGACAAATGTGGGTTGTCCTAAAAATAGATTTCTTACCTTTGCCACCAGTAAACAAGGAGGAAATTTCCACTGAAGAAAAAAAATTCAAGCTGTACAGACTCAGCCAGCTCCCTAAGCACACACATACAGGTGTGTAGGCTTTATTCTTAACATTAACTTACTTGTTAGCATGCTTTGCTTTTTAGAAAATTATTCAGGAGAGCGAAGAAGACAAGCCCTTTCATGACAAACAATGTAGTTACACAAAAAGGGGTTTTGTAATTGTTCCTGTTTTCACCCGTGTTTCAAAACCTTTTTCAGACTGGGCAACAGAAGGGCCAGCTGTAGCTGTTGAATAATGAATTTTCCTTTAAAACAGCATGGGAAATAACCCTGACACAGTAATTTCTGTAATCTGCTAATGCTGTAGTTTCATAACTGATTTTGGGTGATCTTGCTCTGCGCTGCAACTGGAAGACGTTCTCTTCCCTTTCCCACAGCTAGCTACCTCTTTGTGTAGTTGAATCAAAATTAAGACAGTCCAATTTAAAAACTTTTTAGTTTCATTGTGATCAAATCTTGAATTTGGTGCATTATGCCATGACTCCTGGTGTTAACATGGGGAAGTGCATTACCCGGACAAATTCGTGGCAGATTGACCTAAAGTAGCTCCAAAACGGCCGGTTTGAAAGATGGCAATCACTTGAAAGGGAAGTCATGAAGTGAAGGACTAGATTAGGGTGGTATCCAGTGTCAGATACTGCCAGACACAAACTGTGTAAACACTAGGTCACTTAAGGTCATTTGAGTATGGTTTTGTTTTGCTGCCATGACCTTTGCATGAGTCACCTAATGAGGTATCTCCAAGGCCATTGCCTGCAGCTAAGCCGGTCATGGAAGGCAGCCTTTTCACCTTGGGTTAAGGGAGTCTAAGGCACTGATCATCTTGTCCTGAAGCAGAAGCCTAAGATGAATTAGATGAGGTTTTTTTTCTCTAAGAGTCATTATTTCTCTCCGTTTGACTATAAACAGAAATCAAGGTGACTGGCTCAGCTGTAGATGTCTGTCTAAACTGAGGGAGAAGAACCCTATGGTCTGTCAGGCTTAGATCAGTGTGGCTATTTCAAAGTACTTTGAGAGAAGGGTCTGTAACTAGAGATGGGGCAGGCACAGTCCACTGCTGCACTGCTGCACTCTGCTTACGGTCATGTAAGTAGAGCTCCAGATCAGGAACTGTACCTTAAATCAATACTATATTATACATAATAACATCATGCTTTATAAGAACTGGGATTAAAATATAGAATGGCAGCCAATGTGTATGAATTGATATCATTGTTTCAGTACAAGGTTGCTGACACCCTGGAGAGACCTCCAAATGCTTCGTTTTATTTGGCTCAGACACACATCATATTTTGCATGTTTAGCAAAAGCCTCAGAAAAAATGCAGTAAGAATTTTGTTAACAGCTAGGAGCACCCCACTGAGCTGAAAAAGCAGCTGGAGATTGTCCCTGGAAATGATCACTTTACACCATGTACCAAAGAGACAGTGCTAGCAGGGGGATGAACAGCAGCACTGCACACTGCTACTGCTGCAACTGCTCCTGTGTCAGGGCCACATGTACTCTTGCCACTGTCCTCACTTTTATAAATAAATAAACAAACGGGTAAAAAATGTTAAGTTTAAGGAATTTGTTTGTTGAATTCAAGCCTTCCCAAGTATTTATTCTGGAGTGTCACTCCTAAGTATTCTTTTTCTAAAGTTTCCTTGTCAGTACTAAAGAAATAGCTGATAAAGACTGATCTTCTGGGAACAGAATTACAACTGGTATGTTAAAGCTAAGTAATTAACAACAAAGGAGAAAGAACAGAGAGAAAAGGATCCCTTGGTATGTATTTACAGGTTTTTGATGAAAACTGCCTTCTAAATGACAATACAAGTGTTCATTAGATAAGGTTGGTGTTTAGCACAAAGTCTCCCACAGAGACAATTCTTGGCACAGAAGCTTTGATTATATAAATTTTGTATGAAAAATGCAAAGTGCCATAATGTGGGACTTTGACCAATGGTGCTATTCTGATTTACAACTGGGGTTTTTTTAAACTATGATGTGCACAAAACACTAATTTAAAATCTCATTTTAGTTGCAATTTACCTATTCCTTTTAATAGCAAAAAGTAATATGATTGCATTTTTTCAGTCAACCTTGTGCCACGTATTAGATAATCTCCCTGTAGTTTAAAACTAAAATTGCTAATGGATTGGGGAAATGGATTTCTGCTTTCACTCACCATATCTGTCTTTTTTATGCTTGTCTTTCAGATCATTTATCTAAATAATAACCTTTACTACCCACTCCTTCCTTCCAATGAACTAAAAGATATTGATGATCAAAATCAGTGAATACGCGTCTTCTCCCTACTCAAGTTTTGCCAGCTGAGATTTCCACTTTTAGCTGCTGCTTTTTTGGAGGGGAGGGGGAGAACTACAGACATCCCTGTATGAAATACTCATGGTTACTTTCTAATTTGTCTCAATCAAACAGCTTAAATTAGCTTAAAATAATGGTAGATCTCTTTTAAGGAGCATCACCAGTGAGCACTGACTGAAATGACATTGATTTCAGGGACTAAAAGACAGCAATTACATGAAAAACTCAGCAAACAGCTTTTGGTCAGCAAATCTGTTGGGGCAGCCACAGAGAAGAAGCAGGAATTACCCCTCAAGGGGAGGTGCTGTGGGTGGGAATGTCCTCAACAGACAAACCTGGAGATACAGGAGGATATACTTGTGTGGCTTTAGTCTCAGAATGATGGAAAGAGACTCATTTTGTACAAAGGCAGCAGAGAGAAGATAAATGACCAGCCCAAGGTCAGGTACAAAGATGATGGAAATGTGGGAGAAAGTGCCAGAACAGATATTTTTCTAGATTCTTTGTGTAGTCAGTTTTCAGCATGCCTGGCTAAGCTGTCTACAGACCAAGAGTGCAGGAATTACTTAGCACATACACCCTGGGAAAAAAAACCAAAACAAAAACAAATAAAGAACCCAAAACCAAGAAAACAAAAAACCCAACAAACCAACAACCAAAAAAGATTCTGAGCATCAGGGATGTATCTTTAAAACACCAAGGAAACCACTTTCTTCACCTGCCAATACCTTCTTCAATAGGTAGGGCTGAAACACATCTTAAGAGCCAGCAACTTTGTACTGCCTTGAGACTCTGGAAAATGTTTTCCAGAAGAAAATTGTCCTTCTGCAGACAATCTTTCCCAGCAGACCAAATTTCAGTTCTGCTGATCCCAGTGGTGACAGTATGACATGGGGAGAAGCAGTACCTCCAGTAGATGGATGCTGTGCTGGGTACTCATAGCAGAGCAACTTGCACTGTTCTGAGGCTCTCAGTGCTTGGAATAAATTCATTCTGGCAAGAAGCTTTTAGTCTGTAGAGTCAAAAAAGGCTTTGTATTTAAAGCCATGTTCTTACATTAATCAGGCTGTTTTCTCCATTGATGAGAACAAAGAGCAACCCTTTTGAGCTCAGTCTAAAAGTCTTTCTGGTGCTGCTTTGATATTTCCTGTAGTGATAAATATTCTCAATAGCTGCAAATTACAAAAGAGCCAGAATATACCTATGTGCATTATGTAGTCACAAAGGCACATTTTCATGGCATGTGGGAGGTGATCAGGAGACAATAGCAGAGAAGCAGCTAAAGGAATTGTATTCTGCTCATTCTGCTAAGGGTTGGGAAATAATAATCCATGAAAATAAAGTAATAGGAAAGGAAATCTGTTAACAAAGATTATCTCAGCAGGAAGGAACAATTCTATATGAACTTTCATTTCCAGTGAATCATGCCATTATGCTCAATTTCATTGCAAATGTGAAGCCTACCCTCGTGGCTTGTTCTCTGATGTGGGATCACTGTCAAAACAAAGGACAATTACAAAATGTACCCTCAATTCCGAATTCCTGTTTGATAAGTAATGCTCACATGATGCAGAGATCTAAATGTGAAATCTGTGAAATGGAAACTGGATTTCCTCCCTTTTCTGGTATTTAGACAACACAGGAATGTTGGAAGAGACCTTGGCAGGAGTTTCTAATTTATTCACATTTTAGATCTTAAGAAGACTGTATTTACCAGGTACTTGAAGCCAAATTGGTAAATGTAAAATAATAAGCCACAATATTCTGGGATAGGATCTGAAATATTTCTTGTAATGTGTTTCTTTTGATATGGCATCACCAGATTTCAATGCTAGATTAGCCTATTAAGCAGATTGGTATTTCTTTAAATATTACATTTTCTTGACTATGATATTCATGTTTTGTCTGAAATATTGTTTTAATTCTTTGAAAGTATTTTTACTTCAAAACCAGGTAATAATATTTCTATCCATATATTTTTTGCAAAAGTAGCATGCCCATTTTCACCCAGTTTGAGATTATGGGGTTCAACAAAATACATGCTCTTCACATTTTGCTTTGTGACATGAATAATTGAAGAAGGCAAATATCAGCATTTTCTCTCTTTGAAGATACATGAAATTTCCCATTATTGGAAAGCTCTCTTGCCCTGAATAACAAATTACATGATGAGACACAAGGAAGATGCAAATCTTAAAGAGTTCTAAAAGCACCTAATATTTTCTCAAATTATATTCAGCTGTATTTAGCTTACATTCTGACATGCTGCTGGATTACTATTATCAATAAATCTATAAGTAGGATGCAAAATGCATGTGAGCTGTCTGTGCATGAATAGAGAGTGGCCCGGCAATAAATTACAACATAATATATAGTTTAAAATGTAGCAAAGCAAAGCCTTGACAAATCAATGCAACATATTTTGTCAGTGAGGATGAAAGATTCATTATGCATCAGCCTAGAGAAAGCTGAATTTCTGAGGCATGGGTCATCTAGGACATATGATGTAATCAGAGAATATGGAAACATGCATAGAAAGACAAAAATAATCTTCTGGGTAATAAAGCCATATTAGATTTTCAGGTAAAATGTAAGTCCTACGCAGTACTTCATTGTCCAAAAGAGGTCAGGAGTACCATGACAAACAAAATGAAACCTGACTGTCGGGGTCCCTTCCCCCTGCCATGTGGTCCTGGGAGAGGGGCCCTGGGGGGACAGACACGGCGTTTCTCTGCCCCTGGTCAGCCTCGTTCCCCACTGGTTGTTTTGTGTTCCCCTGCCCGGCAAGGACCCTCGGGTCCCGTGATTGAGCAGTTCCTCGGCAGAGCCCGGCCATGTGGCTGGAGAAATAAACATCTCTGAAACATCTACCAAGAATCCGTCCATATATATTTCTTTTCCACGAGTCTCCTTGTCTGATACACATGTTGCAGTATCCCCACTGTAACACCTGACTTCCTCTGGATTTGGTCCCCACAGCAGGTTCAAGACCAACCCTTTTTCTGAAACTGGGTCATGTGTCCTGGCTTTCATTTGTGTTTTTCTCATGTCTGCTAAGGCCTAAGCTCATCTTGAGGCTCTTTGTTCAGCCAAGAAATTCTTTCCTCTGCCCAGTTTTCAATGAACCTTGGGAAAATTCAGTGTTTTGGGGAACTCCAGGCATCTGCCAGACAAGACTGGCACACACCCAGCAGGCTCCATAAGCCTAGAGCACAGCAGAGACTAAAAATAAGACTAACCAATTGGTTTTCCTGCTGACAGCAGCAAACTGCCATGGGACATTTAATTTCCCCTGATCACATAGATGACAGACAAGCTGTCACCAGCTGTGCAGAGCCAGGAAGATGTGTGCCTGTGGTAGGTACACAGATCCCAGCAGTGGCATCAACCTTGCCCTGCACGCTGCTGAGGGTGGAAATGCCCCAAGAGAAGCTGGCAGCTGTCACAGAATCCCAGAATGGGTCGGGTTGGAAGAGACCTCAGTGGGTCATCTGGTCCAATCTTCCTGCTCAAGCAGGGTCATCCCAGAGTACACGGCATAGGATTGCATCCAGATGGTTCTGGAATACCTCCAGTAAGGCAGACTCCACATCTTCTCTGGGCAATCTGCTCCAGTGCATGGTCACCCACACAACAAAGTCTTCGTCATGTTTAGGTGGAGTTTCTGTGCATCAGTTTCTACCCACTGCCTCTTGTGCTAATGTTTGGTACCACTGAGAAGAGACTGGTTCATCCTCTTGGCACCCTGCCATAGATATTTATTTACATTAATGATGTCCCCTCTCAGTCATCTCTTCTAGAGGCTGAACAGGCCCTGCTCCCTCAGCCTGTCCTCATAAGAGAGATGCTCCAGTCCCTCAATCCTCTTTGTACCCTCCACTGGACTTGCCCCAGGAGCTCCATGTCTCTCTTGTACTGAGGAGCCCAGAACTGCACACAGCACTCCAGCTGTGCGTCACAAAGGCTGAATAGAGAGGCAGGATCGCCTCCCTGACCTACTGGCAGTGCTCTTCCGAATGCATTCAAGGATCCCAAGGCCTTCTTGGCCACAAGGACACACTGCTGACTCATGGACTGCTTGTCATCCATCAGCACCCCCAAGTTCCTCTACAGAAGGACATGGCCGTGGATGTTTGCACTGGCACACTCAGGAAGAGACACCTGAGCTTGGCAGGGTTGGAAGGGGCTTAAAATGCGGGTCTTGGCAGGTGGAGGAGAGGCCAGGGGCTGGTGTCCCTCGGCTCCTCAAGAGGCATCAGCAAGAGCCTCATGCCCCATGGGAGCCTTGTGATCACAGCCAGGGTGTGAAGGACAAATTGTTCCAGTCCCTGGCATAAGAAGATGGACAAGCCTTGCATTTTCTTTCTGGAGCATGTCCAGAAAGGGATAATGGAGGTGCTGAAGAGTCCGTAGCATGTCTTATAAGCAACAGATGAGGAAAACGGTGTTGTTTAGCCTGGAGGAGGCTCAGGGGAGACCTTACCACCCTCTACAACCTCCTGAAAGGAGGGTGTAGCCAGGTGGGGGTCGGGCTCTTCTCCCAGGTAGCAAGTGACAGGATGAGAGGATGCAGCCTCAAACTGCACCAGAGGATGTTCAGGTTGGACATTAGGAGAAATTTCTTCACAGAAAGGGTGACTGGAATGGGCTGCCCAGGGAGGTGGTGGAATCCCGGTCCCTGGAGGTGTTTAAGAAAGGACTGTACGTGGCACTTAATGCCACGGTCTAGTTGCCGTGATGGTGTTCGGTCATAGGTTGGACTCCATGATTTAAGAGGTCTTTTCCAACCTAATTCATTCAGTTATTCCGTGATTCTAAAATACATACGCACAAACGACGGGATCTCTACGGACAGAGAGCCTTTGGTGCGGCGCTCAAGAACCCCGTCCCCTCAGAGCTGGAGCCGCCTGCGCCCAGCAGGGGGCGCTGTGCCCGCCATGGCGGCAGCGCGGCGGAAGCGGCCGCCCGGCCCCTCTCCAAGATGGCGGCGCCCAGGCGCGGTGTGGCCGCGGGCGGGATGAAGCGGGGGGCGGCCGCCCGCGCCCGCCGCGGCGGGAAACTGGATCGGCTGCGGCAGGCGGTGCAGGACTATGTGCAGGCGGCCGGAGGCCAGCCGTCGCTGGCCCTGCTGAAAGACTCGGGGAGGCAGAGCCGCAGGAGCCGCCGGGACGCCAGGAAGGAGAAGCGCAGGCTCAAGCGGAGCCGCCGCCGCCGACTCCAACGCGGGGAGCTGGTGGAGGTTCCCAGCGCTCCGGCCAAGCCCGCCCCGGCCAAGCCCGCCCCGGCCAAGCCCGCTCCCGCCGCTCGCCTCGGAGCCCCAGCTTCGCCCGCCGCTGGGAAGCAGCGGCCCAGGCCGGTGTCGGCACAGACATCGGCAGCCCTTGAGGCCCTCTCGACCGCCGCAGCCACCTCGGCGCGGAAACGGGCCCTGCTGGAGGCCAACGAGGAGGAGGAGAAGGAGATCCGGCGGCTGGAGCGGCAGCTGGGGCTCGGGAAGCGGCGCAAGAAGCAGGAAGGTTCCGCGGCCGAGCGGGTGCCGCAGAGCTTCCTGCGGGACGGGCTGGGATACGTGCTGGGAGCGCTGGGCACACGGGCCGGGCTCAGCCAGCTGTGCGAGAGCAGCGACGAGGAGGAGCAGGAGGAGACCCAGCCGGGGCCGCGGGAGCGCCCGCCGAGGAAGGAGGAAGATGAGGACGAGGAGGATGGTGAGGACGAGGAGGATGGTGAGGACGAGGAAGCTCAGGAAGACACTTCAGACCCCTCCGAGGCGGATGACGTGGAAGGACATTGGGAGAGCGAGAGCTCGTCCCCCGAGGACGGCGGGGTGCCAGAGGCCAGCGAGCCCTCGAGCGAGGAGGAGGAGGTGGAGGCAGAGGTAGGATGTTCTCCTCAGATAGCACAGACCTGCTTCCCAAAGCACGTCCCGCAACCTGAACATAAAGCAGAGTTGCATCGCCGCTGTTAAGCCCGGGTGTTTGCTGTCCAGTTGGGCCGTGTGGAGTGTTGTCCTGGTTCAAAACAGCCGGGCCCAGCGACAGTGTTGACTTGAGGGGTCTGCCAGGTCCTAGGGACACTTGTTAGGCATAGAGGGGAGAGTTCCCGAGTCATGCTGGTGGCAGGTAATACCCTCCAACACAAGGCATGTGGGAGCTCTATATGTGTGAAATCTGCAAATAAAAGGAACTGCCCCGGCGTTTGAGTGTAAGAATATGATTAACTCTTCCGTAAAGAGAGCTTGTGTTGAAATTAGCAGCGGTTACACACTGAAATGTTACTTTCTGAACGATCTCAGAGGTTCTGCCAGTATTAGGTCTTGTTGAATGGGTGGAGGAGAGGAGGTCATACAGGTCATTTAGCCCTCATGGGCCTAAACTTAAAGTGTCGCTGATAAAACTTGAGTAAACCCAGGACCTAAGATGTCAGGTTTTAATGACCATAACTTAAAGAAAATTTCATGTATAGGGAAGAGGGGCTTTGCTGCTATCAAGTTTGTTTTAAAGGGTTACCTTTTTGCCTGCTTCTTTTCTGCATGTTGTTCCTTTGACATTGGTTATTACATGGTAAGATATATCCTTAACTAAAAGTTTGGTATTTTAATCTTAAATAGAGATGTGTATTTGTGTTCAAGTATTTAAGATACTGGTCTCATCTGATACCTTGTTTTCTTCCTTTTCTGGTAAGAGTGATAATCACGGTGTTACAAAGTATGTTCCTCCTCAAATAAGGAAAGCTCAGGAGACAGTAGATGACAAGAAAAGAGAAGAATTGGGAAGACTGAAGAAAATGGTCAATGGCCTCATTAATAGGTAATGTAATAAGGAAAGTCATTAATCTTTCTAGATCAATGTGACAATGCTCATCATTCAAGCCCAGGTGGCAAAGATCTGACTTTTCTCTTCACAAGCTGATTTTAAGTTGGCAATCATGTCTACTATTGTTAAGAATAATTATCTTTATTGGTATAAATTCTTCAAAGTTAGTCATTATAGGTGTTGAAAAATCTAGAAAATAAATTTAAGATTGGGCTGAATTCCACACAGCAGTTGCCTGCAAGTGCTAGTTATAATTACTAAGTGTCAGTTGGAGTTGGAGTATGCTTATAAAAAACCTCACAAGAAAACAAGTTTTGGGTTGTCTAAGGTTTTTTTAAATTAAATTTTTCCGACACTACAACTGAGAAGGAGCAACCCTTCATATATTGAAGTACTGAAGAATAGAAAAAGTAATTAACATTCATTTCAATTTTAGAGTGGTTTTTAAATAAGAAATCTATTGGCAATTTTCATCCATTACCTGTAAAACGCAGACTAGATTTGTTCAGTCATTAGAAATTTGATATACCGTATGGTTAAAGTATGAATTACTTTCATACTTAATTTCTTCAAAGACTGCGATGTGCCATAGTTAAAACTGCTAAAACCAGTCTGTTTTCTTGAGAAATTTGTTCAGTGTGACAGTAAGCAGATTGACAGTCCTTTGTAAATACTGCTGCTAATGTGTTTTTACAAGTAGTGGGTTTTTTTGCAAAAAATTACACTCAAATTAAATGTACTGTACTTTTTTAGTTTAGAAAACACAGAAAAATACAAAAGGTCCCTTACAGTCATCTTGTCAATCTTCAATCTTTTCTTCTGAAGTCAAACTAGTTTCTCTAAAAAGAATAGTTGTTTGTTAGGTGAACTCAAAACTGTGTAAGGAGAAGAAAGAGTGAACACTGGAATTTGTTTCTCCATAGGCTGAGTGAACCAAATTTGTCCTCCATTAGTGGACAGATGGAAGAGCTCTACATGGCCAACAGCAGAAAGGACATGAATGACACTCTGACAGACATTCTCATGAATGCCTGTGTTACTGCAGTTGCCATGCCTGCAAGACTGATGATGGAGCACGTCCTTCTGGTTAGCATCCTTCATCATAATGTAGGAATTGAGGTAATTCTTGTGCTTGGGACAAACTTTGTATAATAATAGATACTGTAGAGTGTTTTCCTTGTTTTCTTTGAATTGCCTTGTGATTTTTAATTGTGTGTCACTAACAAGCATCTTTAGTTGAGTTTCATCAGTGTTTTGTGGCTTATTTGCAAGGCTTCCACAGGTGAAAGGGTCTAAATCTGTTGCTTTATCTGATTTTATTTCCTCCATGAGTTACCACTGGTCAGTTATAAAACCATCATTTTTTCATCAAAATCTTTCTGCCCCCAGTAATCAAAAATTTTTAACCTTCAGCTTCTCTTCCCTTTAGTTGCACTAATCCATTTCTGTTCTCATGGATACATGAGGGTATTGTTTGAATCATGTGTATCCAGATAAGAAAAGTGTTACAATTACAGAAATCCTTTTACAGATTTTCTAAGCAAATCATGCAAATCATCAGTGGAATTAAGTAGTTCTAACATGGAATAATAAAAACTTTAAAAAGCATGGCAATTTTTTGAGGAGATTTTGTGTTGTGTTTTTAAGCCTGATGAGTGAGATAAAATCTCTCACTTAAGCTGATGCTGAAGCTACTGATGTCAAAGGGAAGATTTTAGCTAATTTCAGTGAAATGTCTCTCAGGAAACAGTTTTTTCAGCAGTGTGTTCCTATTAGATTACTCTTTTTTTCCCCCTGCCACATCTCAGTGCAAAAGATGTATTAATGCAAGTTTTTCAGTTTGTCATACAGTGGCCTGAATGCTGGCTCTGAAACCATATTAAATATCAGATGGATGCAATTACAGCAGCTTTCTCCGTGTAGCCTTGGCATTAAATGTTTTTTTTGTCCCTCTTTGTGCTTGAAAGGCAGTTCTGACTGCAAATATAATGTTTCTGTAAAATAAATATACAATGTGCATTACATGAACGAGTGATAGTACAGCTGCACTGAAGATTAGGTTGAGCAATGCAGGAGTTGGGCTCTGTTTATAAATTTGTGCAGCCACTGGATAGTTAACACTTAAGATGGTCAAGGTTTGTAAAGCAAGTCAGTACTGCTGCTGGGACTTCTGGTTTCCTTAAGAACAGCATATTTTAGCACAGTAATAATGGGTGAGAGGTTTATTTAGCAGCAGTGTATTCATTGTCTCCCTGTGTTTTGGTAGGCTTTCTAATCCCAGCCTTTAGCATCAGTTCTCTCTTCAGAAGTAAATATATTCCAAAATTTCTTTTCCCGGCTGTACCACTGACAAACATCTAAGAATTATCCCCATTTCAAAAGCAGCTTAAGCTCATGCTCAACAACTGTGAAAACTTAGTATTTTGGGGATTTTTTTCACAATATTATTTTTTTATCCTCCTGTTAAGGATTTTGTTCTGGAGTGCCGAACTCAGCAATGATTTTGGTTTTTGACATGCGGCTTTTCCTGGATGAATGACTAGCAGTAACAGCATGCTAGCCTGACAGCTGGAAAGATGCTAATATGTGTCCATGAAAATTATGTAAATGTGTACTGTAGGTTCATAATACTTGTTTTTCTTGCACAGGCTTTAAAAGGCAACTGGATGTCATATATGAGGTGTAAATGACATAGACTTCTACAAAAACGTCACACCTCTTAAATATTTGTGTATGTAAATGTCGAACTTCCATATTGGTTAAGAGAAGCAACAGTATTTCTTTAAAATTAATAGTGGCAGTGACCCAAAAATGAATGTTTTACAGACATCTGTAAAATCTACTTACAGTTAATGGCTGGATTTTTTTTTTCCTTTTTTTTTCCCCTTAATGGAATTGTTGCCAGGTCGGTGCTCACTTTTTGGAAGCCGTGGTGAAGAAATTTGATGAACTCTGTAAAAGTGATGCTGAAGGGAAAGAATGTGAAAATCTGCTTGCTTTGATTGCTCATCTGTACAACTTCCATGTGGTTCATTGCCTGCTGATCTTTGATATTCTGAAAAAGCTTGTTAGCACTTTCACTGAAAAAGAGATTGAGCTGATTTTATTTCTTCTGAAAAATGTGGGCTTTTCCTTAAGAAAAGATGATGCATTGGCTTTGAAGGAACTGATCACTGAAGCCCAGAGGAAAGCAAGCACAGCAGAGAAGAAATTCCAGGATCAGACTAGGGTATGTGTTTGTTTTAAAGATTTTATATTCTCAACAGACTGTAATAAGTACTTGGATACATAGTTTAATTTACAGAAACATTTTCTGCTACATTCTGTTTAGGTTATAAATTACCATTAGTGTGATATTGAGTTACTTGCATTCTTCTTGTTTGTCTTTCCCCGTTAGTTCTTAGTACACAGACACCAAAATGCTTCTGATGGGTGAGACAGGACTGGTTTGTATCTTATGCAATGGACAGATTTTCTATTTCATGATACTTTGTGCCCTTCAAAAAATGGTCACTGAGGCATGGTGTTTAGCAGATGAAGCTTGTACACAAATTAGTATAAAAGGGGTTAAAGTAAACTTGAACACAAATTAATATAATAGGGGTTAAAGTAAACATGTTGTATTTAAATTTTGATGTATATAGCCAGCTGAGCTGCTTATTCTCACAGAATAGTAATTTCAAGGTACACTCTTCTACTTTACTTAATAAACCCACAGCACAATCTACAGAACTCTTTCTTTTCCCAATAGGTTCGTTTTATGCTGGAGACTATGCTGGCACTTAGGAACAATGACATGCGTAAGATTCCTGGTTATGATCCTGAGCCAGTGGAAAGACTCCGCAAATTGCAGAGAGCGCTGGTGAGAACTTTCTTGGCAGGTGTAGCCTTGTTCTTCTTAATGCAGGAGTAATTATTTGTATTGGATGTCAGCTCTCCTGGGGGTTTTTTGTTTTCTTTGTTTTTTTTTTTTTTTTTGACAGAAAGGGCAGTTTGTCTAGAACAACCCAGTATAAAAGGGGTGAAAGTAATTTATCAGTGCAGGATGTGCATATCAGAATAAGCAAGGTAACCTAGTTCTGTAGGATTTCCTCTCTTAAATTTTTGCAGTCCTCCTGGTAGGCTTCTAGACTCTTTTGTTGAAAGTTTGTTCTTTGTTCACGGGGTTTAAAATTTTTATTTGAACTGTACAATACATAAGGCAGTTTGTTGTCTTTGTATGTAATCACAAGTGTTCAAAAGGAAAATCATGACAAGATTGTAAGATGCTGCAATGTCAGCATCATCTGAATTCTAATCAAACTTCGTGATTGGAAGATGCCTACTTTTTAGATTATTATCTCTTTTTTCAAATAAAAAACCCAAGAGCTTCTACATGTAGATTTATGCAACTTTATGCATTTAAAAAATTACAGCATGTGGAAATTTGTAAATTCTTTTCAGGTTGCTGATTGAAACAAAGGTTGGGGAGGAAACATGGGAAGACCTTTATGGAGATACGAACTTGTATGTTTAAAGTTTTTGTTTAAAAATCATTTTTAGTAACTAAAGTATTTGTTGTTTTCTGTAAGAAAAGAAAAAAAAGTTTCAAGTAAAAGCTTTTGTGTTGGTTTTTACTTTTGTTTTGTTATTCAAGGTTCACAGCAGTGGTTCAGGAAAAGACACTCAGCTCCGTGTGTCCCTGGAGTCTCTCCTCAGTGCTGACCAGGTTGGTCGCTGGTGGATCGTAGGGTCATCCTGGAGTGGAGCACCAATGATCAGTGATACAAAAAGCCAGGCTCAGCAAAAGCTGCACGTAGGAAAGGTAAATGCAAATTTTAAGTCTAAGTGTTTGTGATCTGAAGATTTTTTATACGTGTCATTAAGTTCATTTCAGAGCCCACCAAAAAAACCTTCATGTGCTCTTGTAAGACCAAGATTTTGGACTGTAAATTCTGCTCTTAGATTTTTTTAAAACATTATACTCATCTCCTTCAAAAGAGCTGTTACTACAAATATGGTATAGCTTGTTTTTTCTTGTCCTGTGGAATTGCTAAGGTGAAAGAAGAGACTTAACAATGGATTTGCTGGTAGGAATTCTGACAGGTTGTGGTGTCTGCCTGTGGCATATATCCAAGCTGATTCCAAAAGTAATGTGGTGAGATGGTCATGGTGAATTACTTACAATAGAAAAGCACATCTTAAAATTAATTGGCACAATTAAAGTAGATTAAAATGTATTTCCATAGTTGAAAAAGCTCCCGATGATGTCTGTGCCTCTGGACAAAAGCTCAGGACCTTTGGATTGGTGATTCATGGTTTACTGGAGAGCTTCATTGATGGTGTTATTTAAGGTATAGAAATAGCTTTTGTAAGGCAAACATAAATAAAATAGCATATAACTTTATTTTCAGGTGAGTTCAAAAATAATGGAACTTGCTCGTAAGCTGAGAATGAACACTGATATCAGGAGAAGTATTTTTTGTGTCTTGATGACAAGTGAAGACTTCATGGATGCCTTTGAAAAACTTCTGAAGTAAGTACAGACTAGCACAAAAGACATCCCAGAACTAAAAATAGCATTAAATGGGTTTAAATACGGCATTTCTGGTGTGAGCTTAAATGCATTTAGTTGATAATACAATTAAAAGAAGTACATAGCCAGGAATCCACATAGGGTAAAAGAGTTGGAGAAGGGAACCAGAAACCTGGTATAAGGATTAATGTGGGCAGGCAGAACTGACTGGCGGTCAGAGGAAAGGAGTAGCCCCTGTTCCTGTCACTCCTGGCTGTAACTGTGATTTGCAGCATCTTTTGATGTAAGGAGCCTGTGTCTTTTTGCATTGGATCTGTGTATCCCAGCAGAGTGGATGGAAGGCTGCTGCAGGCTTGTTTCCTTACAGGGGCAGAGCAGAAGCCCCTCTAGAACATCTCGTGGTTTTGTTGCTGGATTGCTGTGATTTCTGTACTACTGCCACTTCTTTGTTTTCTTGCCACCTTGTTAAGCCATCTCTGCCCATACTTGCATGACCTGGTAGTGTTCTAGTACCTCCCCTTCTCTCTTGCATAATTTATTAGCTTTGGGTTTGCTTCCCATTAAGACCAGTTTCCTTACCCCTTGACAAGCAGCTCTTCTGAAGAAGATGTGATCAGGAAAAAGCTCAAACTGAGGTATTTCTTGTGTTTGTCAGAATATTCATTGTAAGTCTGTAGTAACTGGGAGGGGAGAGATCAGGTCTGAACTTTTCCGTCACAGCCTTGTAGCTCAAGGGTATTGTCTTACCAGGATGGCATGCAATTATTTAATTTGCTTACCAAACCAAAACAGACTTTGTAATAAAGTCAACTAATATTTGATTAAATGCCACTTCTGCAAAACACAGCTTGGATTTAAGACTGTGATGGAGTCATTCCAATATCTTAATATGGCCTGTTCAATTAAAAGAAATTAGCTGCTGCTGCAGCTCTTGCCAAGACCTGGTAGCTCAATTTGCAAATTGGACTTGACTCTCATCTGTGCTATTTAAGCTGGTACACAAATCTGAATACATACAGGCTTGGCAGAAAATCTCTCTTCAGGCTCCCTGGTGTGTGTTGGTGCTGATGTTTATATGGCAAACTCAGGGAGAGGAATTCTTAAATCTGCCCACATCTGGCAGAGTATAATGGAAAGTACACAGAATTGTCAGTGAAGGAATTAACTTCAGTGTGAACATGTGTTCCTGAGTTTATAGGAATTTGTATTCATGTGTTTGATGTCAGTCTCATGAGAAAGAGCATATAAAGAAATATTTTAACTGCTCTTGTTGATTCATCTGCTGCTAGTTCTGTGGCAGAGTTGAGATGTGGTTAAAGGATAATTTAAACTATTTAAAATCCAGACTGCTATATTTCTTCTAGTTCCTTTCCTCCTTACTGCAGATGAAAGTAATTAGTTTGAGGCCAGAGCAGCTCCCTGAAGTGGCTCAGTGATTGCAGAGGTGTCAGTGAAGAGACAAGGTGACAAAGAGGAGGGAGTGAGACTGGATCCTCTTCATCAGCTGAAAGGCCACACCTTCACAAACCACAGTTTCACTCAGGAGAGAGAATGAATCCTGCTTAAGTTTGATGGAGAGGCAATTTTTGAAGTTATCTTGTAGAGATAAAGAATTTGAGAAACTTTCCATCTCAGAAAATACTGAGACACTCATAAAAGGCTCAGCTATCCTACTGGAGTGAGATGTATAACTAAGGATAACAAGTGTCTACCAAAGTGATTGTATCTACTAATATAATTTGTACTGACTTTTAAAAGGGGATTCAACAGTTGCTATTTTTGATCTAAAGGCAGTGGTAATCTTGGGCTTCAGCTGATGATAACTAACCTACTTGGAGGCAGGCTTCTGCTGGTGATAAATAACCTACTTCAGAGGCAGTTATCCCATTTACAGCAGGATCATGATACACAAGTCCATGGGAATACTGTAACTCATGAATAATTGAATCAGTGAGGTGGTTGCACATTTTTTATCAAAGAATATCAGGCTTATGAAATCTATACAGTTTTGTGGTGAAGCTCAGCAGTGAAAGATAGTCCAGACTGTTAAATTTTAGATGTTTAGGAATTCTAGTTCTGCGAAGAACAAATATATGTATATATATGTATTTATATCCAAGTGTTGTCACTTGGTTACAACTCTGGCAACATGAGTATTTCCTAAGTAAGCAAGTCATGATAGGCGTGATGATCAACAAGTAAAAGGAGAGTGTGCTAAACTAGTGATTGCAGTGTAACTTCCCAAGTCATCTATTAAATGCAAATCTGATGGCTGAAAACCTGTGTACTTGTAAAAAAAACTTTTGTTGCTCTGAAATCAGATGGAACTTGGCTGATGGGAGAGCAGGTGGATTGTGACACAGACACAGCACTTATAGTACTGACCCCTTTGGAAGTGCAGATGTCTGAATTTTCACTGCTCGTTAGCAATCAGCCTAGAAATCATCCCAGATTTTCCTACTGTAAAACTTTAAATTCTGGGGAGTTTGGGCTGAACAGCAGTGTTTTCTCTGTTCACCTGTTGTGTCTGTGGTCACATGCAATGCAGATGTCTGGAGGTGTGTACAAAGGAGGGATATTGGCATCAGGTGATGGCCAGCTACCCTACCGACAGTAGGGCAAGTTCCAATGGAGTCAGACTTGGTTAGAAAGTACTCTTGAATTGTACTAATGCCCTGTGAAACTTGAACTTGAAGCAATGAGAAGAATTTTGTTTGATGTTTTTCAGATTCTAATATGATGCATTTTTCATTTTAATTGGTTTTAATGCTGCCAAACACTTGGCAGCATTAGGAAGTTAAGTCATACTACTCACAAACAGGTACACTGTTAGTTACTGCTCCCTGCCAGAGTGTCTCAGCCCTCTTTTAGACTGGTCAGCTAGACTGGTTGGAGTGGGAAAGCTGCTCAGTCCTTGGCCTTCATACTGGGGCCTCCAACATAAGTACTTGTAGATCTTGTTTTCTTCAGGCTTTTTTAAGATGCTGTGGAATCACTGACTGTACCCTCTTAGGCTACTATCAAACAAAAATGAATTTCAAGTATCACGTAGCGTGGATTTGACCCAGAGATTAAAAAATTCATATCACCAAGTAAGAAAAACATCTTAGAATATTTTCTTATCTGTACTAAGTACCACACAAGTGAAGGGTCCTGGAAATGTTTCTCCAGAGTAGGCTTACACTGATCCAAAGGCTGGATTTCCTCCCATGACCATAAGTACAAGCATGAGATAATCACAATGGGACCCTACAGTTCTTGTTTCACTTTTTAGCCTTTGTTTCACTGTTTAACCCTGGTAGTGGTAACCATGGGTGCAGTTCTACTGCTGGTACTTCTGTGCCCTCTCTTCTGTTCATGGAGAGCTACAAACATGGAGTGGGATACCTTTCCTTCCCTGGGCAATAATACTTTTATCATTCCACTTCTGTCTCTTTAGGTCTTGCTTTTGCATCTACTCCTTTAACGTCCATAATGCTTCAGCATTTCCACAGTGCCATACCAGGATACTCATTTAGCCAACACTCTTAAAGGTTGGACACTACAAGTTTTAGAGACTTCGTAGGTACTTTGTAACAAGTAAAATCTAATGTGATGTTTGGAGGGGTTTTAAAGTATTGCTCTCAGATGTTGACTGTAGCTCTTACTTTGTGTCACTAAGTTTTTCCTTACAAAATTATTCTCATTTTCTTGCTACATTTTAGGCTTGGACTGAAAGATCAGCAGGAGAGAGAAATAGTTCATGTCATCCTTTACTGCTGCTTACAGGAAAAGACATTCAACCCCTTCTATGCATTTTTGGCTAACAAGTTTTGTGGATATGAGAGACGATTTCAGGTAAAAACAATTCTGTTGCTTCATTGGTTTAGTGTCATAATTGTGGTTAGGAAGACATTACTGAATACCTGAGAATGGGTGCAGGCCTGTTAAGATCTTGATCCCAGGAAAAATTCTGCTGGTATAGCTAAGCATTCAGTAAGGCATACTCATGGTCAGATCTGAATAGGAAATGAAATAACTACTGCTGAAGGTTTTCCTTCTTCTGTTTTATGCATTTTAAAATAATTGGAACAGTCTGATCAAGCATTTCTGTTAATTAACAGAGGGCTTATAAAGAATAGAAGGTCAAAAGGTTTGCTATATTGTTATTCATTTAAACAGGCACTTGATTTGCAGGATTATTTTTTTGCCTTTGACCCTCAGGTGACATTTCAGTTTAGTATTTGGGACAAAATCAGAGGTTTAGAAAACCTGTCAGCTGCTGCCATCTCCAACTTGGTGTCACTGCTGGCTCACTTAATAAGGACAAAATCACTGCCACTTTCAGTTCTCAAGGTAGGTGTGTTTTCTTTTCAAATCCTTCTGTTTTTCCTGCATTTGCTAGTTCTATGGAAGGTGTATTTTCTGTGTTACCTATCCGGTACTTTAGCTGATTATGCTAAGACAAACTTGTTTTAAAATTATGAAATTGTTCCAATTGATTATGTTTATGCTATCATTTTGGGAAAGGGGAATGTGCGGTGACCCAGGCATAGAGAAAGTCTACATTTCTTTATCTAGAGCAGTTGTAAGATTATTTCCTTTAGTGTATCCAGAGTTGGAACTGAGGCCCCTTTATTAACAGGCTTTGCCAGTGGATTTTGTGCTATGGTTTTTAGCTGATGTTGTTTTTATTAGACAAGAAAGTGCTGAGTAGATGTCTTGGATTTCAGAATGGGGAGTCCATATAATTCTATTAGAAGAATAACTGAATTATATTAAACAGGCAATTAAATGGATTGTCCCAGGTACTTACAAAGTATTTATCTAATTGAGAAATTACGTCTGGTATTCTGGTACAAGTAGATTTCTATTCCTTAGAAGGCTTTTTGCTTTCCTTATTGATTGGCTTTTGCAGGCAGCATTCTCAGGTAATTATTCTGTGCTAAACTCAAAGCTCAGTAGATGCAGAGGCCAGTTGGTGTGCTAAAAACTCTTCATTTAGGAGAAAAGACCGGCTGTTTGAAATACTTGAATTAATCTAATTCTCGTTCTCTGTCTGCCAGGTAATTGAATTCAGTGAACTGGACAAACCCAAAGTCCGTTTCTTGCGACAGGTATTAAGCACACTGTTAACCAAAGCAGATGAGGAAGAACTTACTGACGTTTTTATGAGGTAAGTGATCACTGACACCTCCACAGAACCCTTGTTGAGTAGTAATTAACATAAGAAGTTTGCCAGTTTTGTTTGGAATTACACTGTGCCTTTTCCACACATTAGCCCTCCATCCCTTAAAATGTGAGCTCTCCTGGCTGAGTGGGGGAAGTGTGTCATTTGTGTGTTGGTACAGGCTCTGACAGAGATGCAACTGTAAGAGGTGTTACACAAAATAAGGCTTCCAGATATTCAGTGTATCATTTTGGTCATAGGAGTTTCATGAGCCGAGTTCTGTAATTGCCTGTTTCCCTTATTGCTGTATTACCCGTGTGCAGTGGGATTTGCTCTGCCAGCAGTCATTGCTCAGAGGTATCATAAGAAGGAAAAATAAAGTGATACTAATGAGGCAAAGGTTTGGGGTATTTTATAGGGTTTTTTTTCAACATTCTCTGAAAAATCTTTTTTTTGATATGGAACAGAGCTGTCTGGAGAGTCTGGGAAATCTCCATCCTTAGAGACGCTTAGGACTTGAGTGGATAAGACTTGCGATGTCACATAAAATTAGAAAAAATTAGTTGGTGATGTTTCAGCTGTCATGCAGCAACAAAAGGAAGCTTGAACACGGTGTTTGCTTTGGTTTTTGCTGTAATGTAATTGTTTACATAAAGTAAGTCTGAGGCTGCACTATTCCATTTTGTTGTTGAGAGCCAGTTGTATGTCAAGTGTTTGGGCAGTTTGCCAAACCAAGGTAGACTTGGTAATTTGAAAGCTTCTTCAATAAAACTTCTTTTATAGGTTGGCTTTTTTCTACAGCCCTTTTTGAAGAAGATGATAAAATTAATCAACTTCTGAAACGGGAGCAGACTAAATAATATTTTTGATCTGTATCTTTACAGGGTATCTGACAACCCCAAACTGGGAATGCTGCGGGAAGGGTTGAAACTCTTCCTTACCCACTTCTTACTGAAACATGCACAAGCCCAAAAGAGTGCTGAAGAAGCTAGCTTGTTAAAAGAGAGAGTGGAACTAGCAACCAAGGCTTTGGAGGCAAAAGAACCCAAACTGAAACTATAGTTCTGTTTTTTCTAATAAAACATACGGGAAAACCAAGCTGGGGTCTTTCAGACCTAAATAATTGAGAGTGAGGAGAGCTGTGTTACTCTAAAGGATCCATTTTTTAATATAAGCAGTTACTGTGCTCTACATGCTAGTTAGAGGTTTAAATTAAGGAGATACAAGGCCTTTTTGAAGAAAGGGAAAATGTAGTTTTGTCATGTCCCTTTTTAGTACAAGTGCTTCATGCTGATGGTTAGTATCTGGAGAAGACAGTGGATTACTCTTCTATGATACTCTGTCAGCAGCGGTGTTTTGCATTGCATATTCTAGCCTTTCATTTAAAATAATAAAAGAAACTGCCTTAGCTAAAGGCTTTTAATGAGGGATCATGGTACTCACCTGAAGAAAGGGGCCACTAGATGGCACAAGCACTGGTGAGTCGGTTTTGGGAAGAAATCAACTTTTTTCTTAAAGTGTTGGAAGTTATTCACTAATTCTGTGAATTGTTTCCCTGACTGTGGGTCAGGAAAAGATCTTCAGTTGGATTCAAAGCTGTAGCAAAGCAACTTGAAGATCTGTCTTTGCCCAATTATATAGGGTTTAGAGATCACAGCATAGTTTTATGGCTTTTTTAGCCTGTTTTTCACAGCTTTAGAATTGGAGTTGCCGAATCACTTGTGTTAATCAGATTTTTCTAGACATAAACAATATCATCAATATGAGTCTTTTAAGGAGAGAATACCTCCCTTAAGAGTTTGCTCACATTTTTCATTTGGATGCTTAAAAAAAAATAGGCACATTTCTTTCTGTGACGCTCTTTTAATGGTTTGTTTCTTTTGTCACCTCACCACTACACATTAAACTGCTGTTTTTCTAAATGCTTTGGTGTTTGTGTTAGCTTTACTCTGGCTGGCCTGGCAGGAAGGGAATGACCTGAAACTTGGTGGAGGGGGGAAGTGCTTTCTCATCTGCAATGTGCATCTGTGATCTACCTGTGTTGGAGTTGTCAGCCTTATTTCTGTAGCCAGACTTGCTGTCTTAGGTTACAATGTAAGATGTAACCAAAAGTATGTATTCCATCACCATCTGTTGAAACCAGGTGGGGCAGTGTTCTTTGTCTCTTCCATGACACATCCCTGATAACTCCCTCCGGGGGATATCTTCTGTTAATGGGCCATCCAGCCTCGCTGCATGACTTACAGAATTACATCATCCCACTGTGAGATGCCCTGCCCAGGGGGAGGAGCCGAGCATTCCTACCTGGCTATAATCTGAGGTTTGGAACACCACAGGCAGCCCTTACCTACTGGATTCCCAGAGGACAAGAACTACATAACCACCACTGGACCTTCAGAGGAAGACCAGACCCTTCTACAGGATCCCTGCTTCAACAGAACCACATCTGTCACCCCAAGAGGAGTGCAGCCACCCCTTGATGGGACTGGTGCCACCACCCTGCCCGACAGGGTGTCAGGTTGTATCCTGACTCTGGCAGGTTAAGGCAGTGTTTCTGTATTATTGCTATGTTATATTGTTATGTATGCTAGTATTGTATGTATGTATGTATGCTATGTATGCATATATTGTTATGTATACTAGTAAAGAACTGTTATTCCTATTTCTCATATAATTGCCTGAAATCCCCTTAATTTCAAAATTATAGTAATTCAGAGGGAAGGGGGTTACATTTTCCATTCCACGGGAGGCTCCTGCCTTCCTTAGCAGACACCTGTCTCTCAAACCAAGGCACTTGCATCTGATGTCCAATAGGCCATTTACTTATGGTGCCTCCCAGGTGCATTTGGTACCAATGGATCTGTCCTTGTTGGGAAAGTTTATTCTTTAATCAAATTGTTAAATGTAGTATACTCTGTTTGATCAGGTGTACTGTTTTCAGGGGGAGAAGTGCTTCTCCCAGAAGCCAGGGAGCTGTTTTTTCTCACCTTTCCTTTGAGAGGATAGGGCAAGTTTTAGGGAAGAAGGTGTCCTGGGAGCAGAGAGACCCACTTTCAAAATCCTGGGTTATACTAGCAAGGTAACAACAGAAGAGATTACAATCAAAAGAGCAAAGCAAGATTCTTTTTTCATACCATTGGCATCTATTAAGTGTACAAAACTGGAAAAAAATTATTATATTTTCTAAAATTCATACCAATTAAGAGAAGTGTGGGCAGCAGCAGAATTGATGCTATTTTGGCTACAAAAGTCACAGCTGCAGGGTGTGTGTGTAAACATCTCCCTTAACAACCAACCTTGCCAAACCTTGTTATTTAAGGTTTGAGAAGGAGAAGATCTGTGCAAGCCCCTAGAAAGTGGCTGCTGTGGAACACATGGGACTCAGTGAGTAAAAATTGCTCTCCTTGCACTGCAGCAGCCACTTAATTAGTTACCTTTTTTGCGGGAGCTTAGGTAGACCCAGCATGTCAATGTGTTGGTGGTTTAATAACACATAAATGGAAACACATTGCTCTAGCAGGGAGGCTGGGGCAACTTTGCTGCTGGAGATAAATTTTGAATCATCTTCCTTAGCCCAAGGTGCCAGGTTGCCTGTCCCTGCCTGGTGTGAATGCTTAGCTTGGTGATGGGAGCGGACCAGCTTTGCTGCCGTGGCAGGATTGCCAAGTGTTTGATGGGTGTGAGTATTCACTTGCTGCAGCTGCCTGAGGTGGTGCAATGCAGGTGTTGCTGTGCAATTAGAGGGGATGGTTTTAACCTTACAGTAAAAAATTACAAGGTTTTTTTTTTTTTACACTGAGTCTTGCATTAATTATTATTTCTCAGAAAGAACTTGTATGTTATGTTCAAAATTAGTGTTATCAGAGCCATTGTTTCGTTTCTGAAGAAAACTGATTTTACCTGCCAGGGGCTTTTACATTCAGCAGATTTATGTATTTTAAAATTTTAAATTTTAAATTTAAATTTTAAAAAACAACCAAAAAAACCCTACTTTTCAAGGAAAGCAGCAGAAATACACTGCCAGCCCACAGTGCTGTAGTCATGTCAAGGATAGGTTTTGTGGTGATTCTGCACAAGTCCCATCCTGTCACTGTGATTTAGTGAGGAAATAACTGTCTGACAGAAATTTGACAATTCCAAGATAAATGTGGATTCCTGAGTTGTGGATCTTGCCCTGTTTAACAACTTTTTCCATGGTCCTACTGGCCAGACTGCCACAGCTTGAGAGAGGTGGAAGGCCTGGCAGAGTCTGCTGTCAATGTACATATGCATCTGCAAGCTGTTCCTTCTGTGGTCTTTACATTCCAAGGCTATAAAGCACATGTGAAAAGGAAAGCAGAGAGGATTTTGTACTTATTTATATGTGTATTTATACTAAAATTTATATGCATAATGTGTTTTATAGGTATTCTACAGGTATGCTTCTGTGTCTAAGCATATATTATACACGATGCATAATTTTTGCATGTATCACACTTTTAACCCTGGAGAAAAAACTTGTCCTAGCAGAGCTAGTCTCTCCTCCTTCTAGCAGGGCTGTAAGGTCTCTGTAAGAGCAGCAAGACCAAATGCTGGCAGTCGCCTTCCTGCAGGACTGCACACTAAGCACTGCCTGCCAGCAGAGGTTGCTGGGGAACTTACACCTGGCTGGGACACATTTTGCTTTGTCTGCCACGAGTAAGTGTTCAATAATATACACAAAATACAGCCCGTTGAGATTTCTTCCTGTTGAGTATTAGTCTGGCAACCTACGTCAAACCCCTGTGAGAAATGGTCCCTGATCATTCTAATAACAGAGATGCCACTTAAAATGTCCCAAATTCTTCCATAAAGCAGATTTGGGAGAGTTGCTACTTAGTGAGAAGAAAAGGACTTTGGATTGGTAAAAATACAATATGCCAGAAAGCCAAGTGGCTGCGGTTGCACCACTGATCCTTACTCCCGCCAGGCCGCTGGAAAACACCGTGTGATTTGCTTTAGATGCATTTAACAAAAAGCCGGATGTTTGATTTTTAGCTGTGTAGCAGAAAATTTCAATTCCCCCTTTAAACAGCATGATCCACTCCTAGCTATTATGGCAGCTTCGATTTTTGTTTTCTTTCAAGCTGGACAGCAATGTTTTAAACTTTCTCTGTTTTCTGTATCAAAATTAACAGGGCAGTGAAGTCTGGTTTTTAGCTTTGGCCAGAGTGTTATGCTGATAAATCATACAAAAGTCCTTTTGGCAGGGTTTTAACACCACACCTGAACGAGCCAAGTATCTGCAGGGCTTTTTTAACTTGACATTTTTCCATTGTCCTCCACACCGGGGATGAGGGGCTGATGTCAGTCGTGCTCCGAAGGTGCAGACGCAGCGGGGCTGCCCTGCCTGGTGCTAGCAAAGGTGTGCAACCCAATACTGTGCTCAGAGCACATCTGGGATCGTTTGGTTCCCATTGTTCTGCGGGTGAACTTTGCACATGAAAAGTTACAGCCCGGGAGCAGCTGGTGCATGACAGTGATTTCAGCTTAATAAATATGTGAGTGGCAACTCTAACACTCCAATTTTTGTTGCATTGATCGTAATTGCAGCTTAGTGCCCAGCTACATCCCATGTGTGTGAGTCAATATGTGATTTTTTCCTGCAGTTGATAAAGCAATTTTGTTTTCAGGAGACAATTTGATCCGTAGGGTCACTTTTAAAAGGCTGAGTGTACATTTTACCCAAGACTTTTTGGGTTGGACTGATTTCAGGGATTGTAGGTAGAGATATGACTCTTTTACCATATGACACTTTTTGTGATTTCATCTCCTGGAGGAACTTTCCTTCACCCTCCTGTAAAGCTCAGTTTAGCATGAGGCTTGCAGGCATGGACAGCACAGCTGCCCAAATGAAACAGCTGTGCTATCCTCAAATTCTGGTGTGACCTCCAGCCTTGCTTTAAAGCTAATTACAGTAGCCTTCCCCTAATTTAGGTGGCATGCACAATTCCCAATCGGATACCACGTGGTTTCTGTAATAACACTTTAAGGAAATGAATGAGCATCTATCAAAGATAAGCTTAGGAAGAGCCAGCTGGCACCAAAAATTCCTTAAAACTTGTGTCCTAGGACAAAACAGTTAACACACCAAAATTAGCTGACCTCATGTGAATGGAGTGGAATTCACTTCAAAGTGAACTAAAAATGACTGAGTAATGTAACTAGAATGAGAGGTACCGTGCAAAATTAAAACAGAGACCATTTTTGAATTGTTCCTTAATAGGCTTTTGTCAGTTACAATGAAATCGTTGTTTCATTTTCATAAGTGAAAGATTTCCAGGCATTACACATTTTTCATTAGAAACTCCATTATGGACCTTTTATGGTTCAGATGGTAAGAGTACCCTGAAATCTCTCTTGGGTGCACAGGCCCACACAGCTCTGGCGTGGAATAGCAGGGAGTATTGTTGGAGGCACTGAAGCCACTGGGGAGCAACCATTGGTTACAGCCAGGGGACAGAACAATATGTTTTTCTAGTATAGAGACAATAACCCAAGATATGCTTGGTGTCACCTTGGGGAAAAATGAGTCACCTTGATTGCATTTTCTAGGCTTGCATCTTCACAAAATTATCTTTTCTCCTCAGCCAAAGCCTTAGATTCTGGATAGGATTTGTTTTTCCTCACTCCATAGTTCAAATCACCCATAAAATATTGGCCAGATGGTATTTACTTTCCAAATTTCCTTACCTAAATGGTTTGAAACTATGTGTTGCTGCCTTGGGGATATTTGTTATGCTAGGGATAATGCAGGTACTGTGTGGGAGGGATGAGGAAGCAGTGCAGAATGGCAGGGACAGCACCTGGGAATCCTAAACCTTTCTTGTGATGATAAAAGCTGTGGAGGGACGCTCAAGGGAGCTCTTCACCAGCACTTCAGAGCTTGAGCAGAAGGCAATAGATCAGTTCAAAAGCTGCTTTGGGTTTTGAATCAGTACAAATCTGTTATCTCTGGTCTGAAATCTGTGTAAGAATCAGATCTGGAGACACCCTAGACCCATCTGTGCTTCTGGGCCACCCTGTTTTTGGGAAGCCTCATAACAGGTTTGTGAGTTTAAGGAGCCTTCAGACTGCTAAGAACTGGAGAAACAAACCTTTATTCCTGGCCAGGTTTTTGACACCCTCACATCAAGCTGAGAAACACTTTCCCTGAAATGGCCTCCTCCAGGGAGGAGCCTGGGCTACCCAAGGATGACGTGGAGCTGTCGGAGGCACAGGAGTAACAGGTTTTGCAGAAGAGCACAGAGACTTTTCAACATTACCCCATTATCATCTGCTACCAAAATCGACCCTCAAATCTAACCTGTAGATGTAATTATCAGTCCTAGAGATGAAGATTTGGAGGGATAAAGGAGTGGGAGGTTTAGGTATCTTGCTGTCCGTAACTGATGAAAGAGACTTCTTCCTCCCATCCCCAAAGCCAGAGGAACCCATGAGGTTTTGGGTTACTGCAAGAGTGGCACATTTCAGAGGCACAGATAGGGCATCTCTCCTCTGCTAAAACCTCCATCATGGGCTCTCCATCACTTGAAACCTGTGTTACACTGAGTGGAGTCTGATCACAGGCTGAGGAGTGAAAATGTGGATAAAATTTATAAGTTTTATTACAACAAACCACACACTTAGATTGCTGTTATTCCATCTCCTCCACAGTCATTGAGTGGAGTCTGATCACAGGCTGAGGAGTGAAAATGTGGATAAAATTTATAAGTTTTATTACAACAAACCACACACTTAGATTGCTGTTATTCCATCTCCTCCACAGTCATTGATTGACTCATCAGAGGTTTCCAAGACACACAAAAAGGCAAAACAAGGTGTTAAGACCAGCCACTCATGAGGTGGAGGCTGAAGAAAGGTGAAGTAGCTTGCACACATTGTCTAAGCAAGTTATCTGCAGAGCAGAGCTGAATGTCCTGATGCTCTGAGCAGGAGCATAGAGGCAGCAGATCACTGCCTCACATCACCCAAATCTGCCTCTCCCAGCACCCCCAGCTCACCCTCACAATACCATGTGAATTGCTATTAAACAGCTTAAAAATCCTCAGGCTGTGGTGAACTAGGCCCTTCAGAAAAGCTGGGGGGCCAAGAGCATGGGAGGAATGAAGGGAGTGAAGAGATCCCTGAAGGAGAGTGAGAGCTGCAGCAGGAGCTGGGAGGGGAGAAGACAGCGCAGACAGCAGGAACCACTAGCTGATGCTGCTGAAGTGTCATCTTAATTATCCCTGGCAAAAGAACAGTAATTAACATCGATGACTGTGGACAACCTTTATGTAATTACTCATTAACATTTCTAAAATTGCACCTAGCTGCTACAGCAATACTTGCTTTATAGATTCATCATGTTGAAGTCCAGAAAGAATCATTAGATGGTCTGTGCAGCCCCCAGCACACTGCCAGCCACTATTACACTGCAGAAATCAGCACCAGAGGTAGCTTGGCAGCTTCTGCTTGGTTCCCACATCCTTTCCAGAAAGGCCATCCAGGGATACCAAGCAATGGACAATCTGCCCCATCCCTTGAGGTGTTGTTCTAAATTGAGATCAGTCCCCTGCCTCAGCCTTACATCAAAATCCATGCTGGCTGCTCTTTTTTTTTATTATTATTATTTATGGAAATGGTACCCAGAGCCAAGCAGGGCTGGATGGGGACAGGAATTCTCCGTCCCCATCTCCTCTGTGCGGGAAGAGAGGAGGCAGCCGAATCAGGAACTTCTGCATTGTGCAGCCGTGCTCCCTCTTCAGACATGAGTCCCACCTGCCAAAAGGTACCATTGGCCAAGAACATTAACAGAAGTCCTATGAATAATAATTTAAAATAGTGGATTAATTAGAGGAAATTGTGATCTGCTTGCAAATATCCTGCAGGCAGTAAAATGGAGCTAAGCCTTGCAGATCCAAAATTCATTGCAAGCCACTGCCTCTGCTGAGGTTTTACTAAAGGAAAAGGGCATTGTTCTTCTCCTTTACTCATTTTAGAGACCAGTCCCTGTTAGACTAACTCAGCAAAATGTGGGTTTTTTCCAAAAGGAACCTGAAAACCAAATTTTTGTAGAAGCTTGTGATCAGAGAAAAAATACTCTGACCTCCTACATGTTGCAGGTGATCCCATTTCCATGCAGGAACTTGCATTTCCACCTAGGACTTAATTAAGTAAAGTTCTTCTGTCCTCAGAGTAGGCAGAAGACAGTAAATATCCCCTGGGTCCACTGCCCTTGTAAAGAACTGTTTGGAAGAGATATTACACAACCCTCAAGGCAAGAAAAATGAAGCAAGAAGTCCCAGAAAAGACAAAACCACCTTTTCTAATGCAGGACAAGCCCAATCCACTGTTGCTATGATTCTGATGGCATGAGTATTGGTGAAAAATAAAAAATCTGTGTCACAGTGCTGAGTAATTCTCAGAGTAATGTGCAGTTGGTATTTCACTCTGGCCAGACCATTTTTTGGTCTGAACCGTTTTGGGGGGGCAGAAAGATTGTAATTTGGTCACTACAAAACACCCAAGGGAGACTAAGGAGTTTGGGAGCTTCATCCCTTCTCGTACTTGTCCTGGGTGTTATTCCTGGGATTCAAACAGCCTACCAAGAAGCTCCCTGCACATGACAGGAACAATGGCATGTTCTGAAGCCATGAACCACTGAAGCACGGTGTGGTTATCCCGACACCCACAGCACACAAGGGGAAATTCGGGAAAGCAAGAAGGGAGTCTACGCTAGGACTCACTGTCCTGAGGCATCTCTGGTGTCACCTGGGAAGCCTTAGCGTAGCTCCCCTCGGCAGAGGAATCAGCAGTGTGCAGGAATCAGTCTAGAAGGATCCATGGGAGCGAGGTGGCTGCCGGCACTCACACGGGAGCAGCAGGCACACGGTGTGCAGCCCTCCCACGCATGTCCAGCCCCGCAGGCACGAGAAGGAGTGTGAGAGGAGGAGGAAGAACTGTGGGATGGGGTCTTACTGAGAGCTAGAGAAATCACTGAGAAATAGAACATCAATCTCTTGGTTTTGGATGAGTGTAACAGTTTGGACTTCAGCAATAATCAAAAGTCTTTCTGCTAGTGGAGTATTTCATTCCGAGCAGTTTCACGGAGAGTTTGAGGAAGATTATATATTTATGGTTTCCCATTTGAAAGACTTTTAGCAGGTTTACCTCGAACATATGGATCCTGTTTTGGTTCTTTTGTTTTAGCACTTAATGCTTGTGAAATTGCCAGTTAATGACATCCATCCCTAAACCATGTTGCTTTTTAAAGTAAAATGTCTACCAAAGGTCCGTGTTCATACTTACCACTTCTCGAATACAGCAATGAAAATTTTAAGAGGTTTGTTACCTACTGTGTCTGGGGGAGGGAATCGGCCGAATAATGAAATTGCAAACAGGGGGCTAGATTAAAGCCCTGCCTGTGCTGGCTCTTGAGGCAACGCAACCCCATCAACACCAGTGGGGCACCCCGGGGCTGGGTGTTGGGGGCACGCTGGGAGCGGGTGCAGGGAGGCCCCACACTCGCAGGAAGGTTGGTGTGGGGGGAGGTAGGCTGGGAGCATGAGGCCCCTGGGGCAGGGTGAGGGGTGCCGGGGTCAGGGGGATCAGGCTGGATGCGGGGACACCCCGGAACTGCTGCGGGGGGACCCTGGTGCGGGCTCAGACCGAGAGCGCGTCCCCTCCGCCCCCAGCCGCTGGCCGAGCTGGCACGTGGGTGACAACGGGGCCCCTTTGATACCTCCCGGCTGGGCCCCCCCCGGCAGAGACCTCCCCCGCCCGGGGCGCTCCGGGAGCGGGCGCGGAGCCTCCCCGGGCCGGGCGCGGAGCGAAGCGCGGAGCGTGTCGCGCACGTTACCGGCTCCGCTAATCACCCTGAGCCTTTGATTGCCCTGCACGTGGGGACGAGCCTCCGCACTTCAAAAGAGCGTGGGAAATCCTGATTAAAAGGCTTTTCTCCCCCGTTGGGACCGACGCCTTCTTTGAAGCCCTTCCAAGCGACCATGCAAACGCACCCAGCGCCAAAGGACCGTATCTATATTTTAAGTGACTTTCATTTCTCTTCCCCCCTCTTGCTCTCTTTCCCCTTCCTCTCCTTTCAGTTTTGGAAACACCTGGTAAGTTGTAAAATGATTTACGAAGTGAAAGTGTTAAATGAGGCCACCAGCTGTAAGACTGACAGAGCTTTATGAGTTTTATTAGGTGCCCTATTATGGAAAATAAACTTTAATCCGTCCATAAAAACAGAATCTGAAAAACATATTTGCCCTTGTAGTCTGGAACACTGAAGGTATTCTTGTGAGATGCTGGGCTTTAAAGAGATTAATTTTATTGAGACAGACACAATACACCGGTAGGACTTTGATACCGAGTCCGTGAATAGCTGCCTGTACCCGCTAGGCTGGTTTTCATGGGGCTGAGACGAGTTTGGACACACACCTCTTGGGCATACAGGATATTTCTGGCCCGGTGGGGCACGTCTGCCATCTTAATTAGTGGGTATTTAATTGGAAATTAATGACTGAAGGAGGATCTTTGGGGGGGGGGGGGTGATTTCAGGTGTCTCTTAAATTATTGTTATTGTTATTAATGTTGTTGTATACAGCATGCATTATATTTCATTTATTGGTAATTTTTTTAAGATAATGGGTCCTCCAGACTGATACGGTTTAGACATTTTAAGGTCTAAAGAGGTAAATCCTGGTGACAGTGAGTAACTCGGACGTGTCTCCGGGATTAAGACAGAGGAGCCACTGCGGCCCTACGCGGGTTTTGCGCGCTCCTGCACGGCCGTTCACCCACGAAGGTGCAGCCTCAGTCACAGAGATACTCATGCCTTTATTTTTCTATCGCCTTGAACTCTCCACAGCCTGTGCCCAAGAGAAAAATCGTTTACAAATTTAAATCAGAGCCCCCGATGCGATTGTTTCCGTGCAAGGGGGTAGATATCGGTCAAATCCAAATCGAGATTATCCCAATCAAGTTTTTTGACATATGGGATCTGTTCAGATTGATGACATATCGTGATTTTTGGTGTGTCACCCCGGGGCAGTGGGTGTGCGGAGGCGGTGAGCTGGTAATTACGCGCGTTATGCCTGGCTGCCACCTCCGGCCGCCCCACCTGAAGCTCTCCGTGAGGCATAACATTTTCCTTCATGAATCTCATCCCATAATCTCATGCATCCACCAGCCTGTGGTTCACGGGCGGATTTTTACAGAAGCTGTTAAGAGGGGCCACGCTGTGGCCTCATAGGAAAGGTTAAAGTAGAGTTTGTAGAAAATATCTTTACTAAAGTTATTATTATTATGTTTTTATTTTTTAAGTGCACGGGAGCGGAAAAGCTCTGTGTTTCAGAGGTCCTCATCCTCATCCTCCGGGGCTAGGAGGGGGAGCAGTGCCCCAGGAGCCAGTGGCACTCGAGGTGCGGAGCCGCCCCGTAATTCATCCGCGGGGATGAATTGCCAGACGTGGCCCCGAGCTGGTGGGGATGAGCCAGTGATTATATTTAAATTCGCTATAATTGATTTGGGGAAGAGCTGCCGTGACAGGGATTAATTGATCTGCAAATTTATTGGTGAGATAAATCCCGCAGTTATCGGAAACCCCGCGCTCCACCGCCGGCGGAGGAGGGAGTGGGGGGTCCTGTCCTCGGTACCGGGGAGGGCAGGGGAGTCGCTCGCTCCTTTGGAAGGCGAGCTGCCCCTGGAAAACGGCCCTGCTCCCTCCTTTCCTAGGCCCCAGCCCCTCGGGAGGGGATGGCCCCTGCCAGTCCCCGAGCTCCCGAAAGCTTCGCACGGCGGGAGTCGCCACTGCCTCCCCGAAACCCGCCTGGGACACGCGGCTCTGGTGCCGGGGGCGGATTCTCCCCTGTGCTGAGGCCGCGCCGATATCAGACAGTACACGGCAGTGGCGGCACTGGGCTAAATTCGGGTCGGAAGTGGTTCCTCCCTTTCTCTCCCGAGCGCTTCCGCACCTCCCAGAGCACCGGGAGGCCTCGGGCCCGGGAGCGGCGAGCATCCTCCCCTCACAGAGTGCTCATACACCTCCGGTAAAAAACGCCGTTTATTTTCCACCCCATCGCACGGGCCGGAGGACCTGGGGAATAATTTAGCATGCATAAGTAGAGGTAATTTTTTTTTTTTTATAAATACGATATACAAAAATAAAGACAGTATTGAGATTTCCAGCAGTTTTAACGTTCATGACATAAACAGTTTTCCCGATATATAAGTAAGAACAAAACATTTCCAATACTCAGCGAAAGGGACGCGCTTCCAGAGGGCAGGGATGGGGGGCTGGGGGAGCTCAAGTTTTGTCTGTTTTTCAGTCAATAATAACACTGTATTCATGATAAATCCTCTTCCCCGCCCGGCATGCGGAGGATCCTCTTCTCCATCCCTCTCCAAGCAGGGAGAAATCAGAGCAAGGCGGGAGCGGGACCGGTGCCAACCAGGAGCGGCGGGACTCCCCCGCGGTGGGACAGCTGGAGGGAGCGGGGCGTGCGGGGGGGCTCACTGGGGCTGCGCCGGGGCTCCGTGCCGGCCCCGGGGCTGCGTGTCCTCCTCGTCCGCCTCGGAGCAGTCGGAGGAGTGGTACGGGCAGCATCTCCCGGCTGCCGCCGCCGCCTCCTCTTCCTCCTCCTCCTCTTCCTCGTCCTCAGGTTCGCTATCGGGCAGATCCCGCATCCTCCTCCCGCCGCTCTTCTCGGGGGCGGGCAGCAGCAGGTCCTCATCCCCCTTGTCGTCGCCGCCGCCCCCTTTCTGCTTCTCGGCCTCCTGTGCCGCCTGCTCCTTCGCCTTCTTGCTGCGCTTCCACTTCATGCGCCGGTTCTGGAACCAGATCTTCACCTGGGGGAGACGGGACACAAACACATCCCCTCATCCACCGCCCGCCAGGACAGCCACCGCCGCCCCCCCTCGCCGCGGGGCCGGGGCACTCACCTGTGTCTCGGTCAGCATGAGCGACGTGGCCACCTCGAAGCGCTTGGGCCGGGAGAGGTACTTGTTGAGCTTGAACTGGTGCTCCAGCTCCAGCAGCTGCTGGCTGGTGAAGGCCGTGCGGGGCCGGCGACACTTCCCCAGGAGGTTGGACTGCGCCTGGGCTAGGAAAGGAGAAGGGGGAGCGCGGAGGTGAGCGCGGAGCCGCCCTGCTGCGGCCGTGCGTCCGCAGGGAGGGCAGTGAGAAGTGGGGAGGCAGGAAAGACTCTGCGTGTGAGACTGAAGCAAGGATGGACCATTATCCACCGGAGCACGGACCGAGGCAGGGATCTCCTCCAGCCTCCAGGCCCTCTGGCTCCGGGGTTTCTCTGCTTCCACAGTGTCAGGGGATCGCCCATGGGGACCAAAAAAAAAAAAAAAAAAAAGAAAGAATTAAATTAAATCTCTTAAATAAAGGAAAATATGTCTCTTGATTTCCCAAGAGCCTAACAAACGCGAGACAATAAACCGAAGCCAGGGATCGCGGCGAAGGGGCACGGGGCTCTCCAGGGAGCGGCAATTTGCCCCATTTAATGTTTTAGTTAAACCTGCCGCTCTCCCAGCCCGCCCATATCCGTTTAATTAGCGGGATTGCAGGCGGGCACAACTCCGGCGGGCCGGAACCAGGGCCGGGACCGAGACTGGGGCCCGCTCCGCGCCCTGCGAGCGCCGGGCACCAGCCGCTCCTCGATGAGTAAATCAGCAGAGAGGACTAGAAAACGGTCTTGGAAACGGGGGGGGGGGGGGGGGGGGGGGGAAGGCGTGTTTTCCTCATTCAAAACATAATAATTAAAACTAAGGATTTATTAGAGAGGAAAAAAAACTCCACCAAAACAAACCAAAAAAGACTCAGCCACAAGCAAGCGGGAACTGAGCCCCTTCGAAGGCCTCGATATCCCTGAGCATGCGATCCAGCAGCGCTACTGCCCATTTCTCAAAGTATTTTGATACTTTGACTTATTTGGTTTCGAAAATAATAATAATAAAAAAAAAAATCTGGGAAAGGGCGGCTCCTGCTCCCCGGCCGCGGTTGGAGACAGCTCGCTAAAGCAGCAGAAAGAAAGGGACAGTGTCCGCTCCCGGCCGCAGCGCCCGGGAGATTTTCTCACTGCGGTGCGATTTTCTGAGGCTCGTTTCGCTCGGTTATTTATTCCCCTCTGCCCCTTGTTTGAGAGGCAGGGCTCTGACAGCTCTCCTAATTATTTTTTCTTCCTGAATGTTCCAGTCTAAACAACCCCAATTCGAGGGAAAACAATGGACTTTTTTGTCTGCGAATGTGTGTGTAGAGCAGGAGAAGGGGAAAAAAAAAAAAATCCCAATTCTTTTCCTGGCATGATTTTCGTAAAACTACACCTCCGGTATTGTTAAACCGGCCATTCCCACCGAGAGCTCACACCTCCGAAAATGATCTTTGCTTAAACCAGATGCACGCAAGTTCCCCATCGCCGCGAGGCCTAGAGCTCGGCACCGCGGTTTGCTGGGACTCCGGAGCTGCCTGGTTCCATTCAGCACTCCCAGCCTTTCCTGGGCCAAATCTAAACCCTTCTGACTGTACTTCTCTCCTGCTCATTATCCCCCGGGGAACGCAGACCCCCAAGTTTTTGGCAGATCCCAGATCCTCCCTACATCCCTTTGCCTAGGAGACCTGACATCATTGTTATATGCCTATTCCCGATGCAGGAGAAATAAAATTAAGATCGGTGAGTGAGTGATGCGACCTGCCACCTCGCTTTCGGAGGGTTACACTGAAACTGGGATTTTGGAGATTCCTGCCCCTGCTCTGTCCCCACCAACCCCCACGGCCCCTCCCCGGCCGGCTTTTGCCCTCCAGGAACGGCGAGAAAAGGCATTTGCAAAGGCACGGAGCAATTTGTCACCTTCCCGTTTAACCTGCCGTGAGAGGCCGGACTGTCCGGGGCTCCTCAAGGGCCGGGAATGGAGAAGTGACCGCACATCCCCATTTCCTATCGCGGAGCGCTGTTTATTTCTTCTAATATAATTTTTCAAAAAATAAAAGCGTCGCTTCCAGTTTAAGTCCGCAGCTTGTTTAGGCGGGGGCAGGAGGGGACTTCTACCTTCTCGGAAGGAAGCAGCTCCCGGTAGGCCCCTGCAGCGGGACAGGGGATGGAGGGGACGCGGCTGCCGTGGAGGGAGGCAAATACTCACAGTTGAAGTCGGGCATCTTGGGCAGGATCATGCCCGCCGTGGAGGCCCGCAGCCACTGGTCCAGCTGGAAGGTGCCGGCGCTGAGCTTGATGGGGTCGGCGGCGGGGTGGGAGGGGTGTGCTCCCTGCACCTGCGAGTAGGGGTAGGAGAGCGCCGGGTGCTGCCCGCCCAGCGCCGAGTACCCGTACACCGGGTGCCCGTAGAGGGCCGCCTGCGCCGGCATGCCCGGCCCGCCGGGCGCCGCGGGGTGCAGTCCCAGGGCCATGCCGGCCGCGGAGGCGTGGTGGTGCGGGTGGGCGCCGGTGCCCGTCCCGGGCAGGAAGCCGGGCTTGGGGACCAGGGCGCAGTGGGCGGCCAGGAGGCGCGGCGGAGAGGGGCTGTCGGTGCGCAGGCAGTCGGTGGGGCCGCCGGCGGGGTGCTCGGAGGAGGATGAAGAGGACGAGGAAGAGGAGGATGAGGACGGAGGGCTGCCGCTCCCGCTGCTGCTACTACCGCTGCCACCCAGCGAGGTGACCAGGGCCAGCGGCGCGCTCTGCCCCGCCGCCGCCGCCTTGGGGGGGTCGACAGCCAGCAGCGCGTCGATGCGGAAATTTTTGGATTTTTCCATGGGAGCGCCGGCGGGAGGCGGCTGGGGGCGGGGGACCGTGCGGCTGCCCCGGGCCGGCCGCGTCTCCCGGCGGCGGCGGGCGGCAGTGCGGCCGCGCTCCGCGGCGCGCCCCTTCAAGGGCCGCAGGCGGCTCCCATTGGCCCCGCGCCGCTGCGGCCTCGCCCGCCATTGGCCGCGCCGCCCACCCGTCACCGCCGAGCGCCCGCCCCCTCCTCACACCCGCGCTGCGGGCGGCGGCCCCGGGGGACAGCCCGGGACACCTGTGGGGACAGCCCGGGGGCGACCGGCTGCTCCCCGCGGATACAGCCCGCTCATCCGTGCGAGTGTGCGGCTCTCCGCCGGCCGCGCTGGCTCCGCCGTGTGCCCAGTGACAGTTTTCCACCATTCCTGCATCCGGCAAATATTTGCCTTAAACGCGCCGCCGGCCGCTTTTTAACGAGTCGGAAAGAATAAACACCTGCGGGTCAGGGAGTCACCCTGCCACCAGATCCCGGGTCTGTCAACAGCGTTATTACACCTGCTTATCTAAGGCAAACAGCTTCGGACAGAAAAGGGAAAGAGCGGGGTGAGAGGTCCCTCCTTACCAGGGTCCCGTTTCTCCGGAGGGGCCGTGGGGACCCTCGCCCCGGGCGTGTGAGCGAAAGGTCAGGCTGCGGCACGAAGCGCTGCCAAGGCAAACACATTCTCCTTTCAAAAGTTCTCCCCCGGGCAGAAGGGTCTCGGCTGCGGGAAATGCCCAAGTCGCGGCTCCGTCGCCCTGAGCCCCCCAGGAGGGGCCGCTCCGCACCCGGGGGGCGGCAGAGCTGTGCCCCAGGGGCGGCCGGGGCCACCACAACAAGGGTGCGCTGTGCCTCCCGGCCCATACCCCTGGGGTGGGAAAAGTAAAAGCAACGAAAAGAGGAGAGGAAAAGGGGAAAAGAACGGCAGAAGGGAAAAAATGGAGAAGAGAAACGGAGTCCAACACAGCCAACAAAATATCTGACAACTTTGGCCCTGTCTCCTTGCCGCTGCTCCGTGGGAGGAAGGCCCACACCTCTGCGGGGTGTGCACACAGGCACGCATACGGACACGCACCCTTTGCTCAGTGCCCTCGTAATTCTCCTTTTCTTCTGCAGTTTTTCCCCCCCTTGACCTCACTGGAGCTTCCGGACACACTCGCACGACAGACACACAGACACAAGCAGGACAGATATGTAGACACAATTCCAGCAGGCACACAGACGCATCTGTGCATAGGCCTGGCACGATGCACACGCGTGGCACAGCAGAGCCACACGCACACACACAGCACCCGCACACGGGCACCTGAGAGCGGATGCTCCCAAACAGCCGCTCCCGCCCGGGGAACCCCAACACGCACCGGGCACAGCCCGCACACGCCGCGGGGGCCGGGGTCGAGCCTCGCAGCCGCACAAGACCCCAGAGCCCCCCGCTTGCCGGGATGAAGAGGGGGACACCGAGTCGCAGGATCGTTTTCATGAGCCGCTTCGGTTTTGCCGGGGCTCCGAGGGGCTAGGGAGGCCCCAGGGAAACAACCCGGGATCGCGGCAGCCGCCCCGGGCATCCCAATCAGCCCCACGTTTCCCATTGACCGGCACTTTTTGCCCCACGCACGGGCAGTCCCAGAGCAGCGAGTGGCCGGACCAGGGGCTTGTCCCTGTGACCGATCCCGGAGGAGGAGGAGGGTAGTGCACCCGCACCCGCCTCCTTCCCTGCGTCCCGGCCCCGCCAGGGATGAGGGCCACCCCCCTGCAATGTGTGGTGTCCAGCCCGCTGGACACGGGGTCGCGGCTGTCACCGGCCGGGCGCCCCGGGCAAAGTCGGTGCCAGGTCCCGATGCCCGGGCCGGCGGCGCCGGGGCTGCGCGGGCGCGTGGCGGCTGTGGATTGTCCCGTACACAGGGGGACTGCTTTGGGTACAGCGTGCGGCCCCTTCTCGGGGCAGTTTTGGGAAGGAGGGACCGAGTCAGCAGGGAGCCATGGACGCAGGGCTGCGCTCAGGACACTGGTGGGGACGCGTGTCCGCTGCCGGAGGGATGCGCGGTTCGCAGCGGCCGGCGGTGGAGGGTGACCGGCGCCGTGAGCGCTTCTCCAGGTGGCGATGGTGCAGAAGGCGCGGGCGGCCGGTGGGGGACAAGGACCGGGGGCGGGGGACCAGGCGACTCCCGTCCATCACCGCCCCCGGGGCGGGCTCAGGCCGGCCGCCCCGTCTGGACACCCCGCGCCTCAGCCCGGGTGTCGCATCTTTTGGCTGATGGATATTTAGTGCTTGGAGATTTCGATTTTCAGACTTTTCCCCTTTCTTCTCCTTTTTTTTTTTTTTTTTTTTTTAACGAATACCATTTCAAAAAGTTTCTTTTCTTTTCTTTTCTTTTCTTTTCTTTTCTTTTCTTTTCTTTTCTTTTCTTTTCTCCCCGCTCTCTGTTTCCTTTTTTTTCTTGTCTTTTTCTTTTTTGTTGTCATTTTTAAAGCCTTTTTTTCCTTCCGCCGCACCGTTCCGTCCCGTGTGTTTGTCCCCACAGGTGCCGCAGGGCATCCGGGCCTGCTGAACTCCCCGCGGCTCCCGCACCTGTGTTGATCCAGTATATTGCCCGGGAGCCAACAATGCGCGGTTATCTCGGCGGAGATAGCGCAAGGAGCGCGCTCCCCCGACACCTCCGGGTGGTCCCTTTCAGCAGAGACCCCGCTGCCCCGGCCGTGGGCAAACAGATGCCTATCTCGCCTTTTGAAAAGCCGGGGCGGTGCACGCAGTGGGCGGTGTGGGACACTGGGGTAAATCCCGGTGGGAACAGCGGAGCACCCGGAGTCCTGCGATGGGGGTGTCCCTCATTTTTCCCAATTAACTCCCCCGGTAACCCCAAAGCCGTTGCAAACCGCAGGCGCGGGGCCAGCGTTATTGCCAAAAACACATATTACACTGCGACATTCTGTAAATGAGATAATGATACATAAACCTCCCTGATAAATGTGACATCCTCGGGATGTCTCCTCTAAATTAGTCGCTTGCATTGACTGCTAATAATGGTGAGTTTATGAAAGCAATTTCAGTGCAAAAAGCACAGGGTCTTCTCGGTCTAATCAGCTGCCTCTCCTAATGGATGAGGGGGTCAGGCGGAGAATTATTGACACTCTGCTGCCCTTAACCTGTTTCCCAATAAAGCTGATTAGTTTTTGTCAATTCATCAGCTAACCACTCTCCCCGGGACTGCATCAAAGCCTTATTTGCTCAGGGGAAATCAACAAGTCACAGATCAGATCCATTACGGAGCAGCCCCGGCTGCCGGCGGCTCCCGCGTCGGGGCCGTTCCTGGGCCGGGGGGCTGCCCCAGGCCATTCTGGGGGGAAATGAGCCCCGCCGGGTGCTCGGGCTGGGACGAACACCCTCAGGCACTTAGAAAATGCCTCTGCGTTATCAAACTTTTTCCTATTGCCTGGAAAATGATTGGGGATCCTGGGAGGGCTCTGGGCAGGTCCCAAAGGCGGCTGGGTCTCCATAAGCACCTTGCCCCTCCTGGGGTCTCGGAGGTGACTGCCTCCTCCCATCCCTCCAGGGGAAAGGGCTTTTCATGCACCTCAAGATGTCTGAGCTGGAGAGAGGGGCCGGTCTGCCAAAACCCTGCCTTCACCTCAGACCCCACATCTGGACAAAAAGCTGGCCCTGCATTAGGAGGCCGGGATACTTTTTCTAGATGTTATTTGGTTGTTTTCTTTTTTTCTTCCCCACAAGCCATCTCCCAAAGTTTTGCCTGGATTGCTTTAGACTTTTTTTTTCAGATAATGTCAAACAAATATTTTAAATTTATTCCTGATAGTGCTGCAATTCCTGCTCCCGTCGCGGTTTGTCTGGAATAACAGACGCTGGACAGTTTTTGCTCATCCACAAGAAAACAACAAAAAGCCCACCCAGTGTGTGCTGTCCCTTTAAGCCCGACCGACAGCCTCTCAGTCCACCCCCCTTCAATTTAATTTCATTAAAACAGAGCATGAATATTTCTATTAAACCTAAAATGAAATATGAAGCCATTTAGACTCTGCCTGCACCAATCACCCAGATTTATGACTTTTATTCATCACATCAAGAGCTGGGAAAAATGAATTTTCTTCACCCAGGAAGGAAATAAAAACCCTGCCTTGGTCATTTCCAGAAAGCTGTTAATTTGCCCGTGTGGTAATTACTTTCACAATTAACTAAAATACAAATCAACCTGACAAATTGGGTTAGTTTATATATTAATTAGCCAGTTTAAATTTATTCATTATGAAAAGACAATTTAAGAGGACCTCGGGTGTCTGTTTTATCGCAATAAATTATTGTTAGGAAATGGGGGCTAATAAAACATCACCGCATTTGAGGGCACCGCGCGGGGCTTCCGCGGGCCGGAGCGCGGCTCTGCGCGGGAGCGGCGATGGGAGCGGCGGCCCGGAGGAGAGGGAGAGGGAGAGGGAGAGGGGCCGGGGCCGTGCCCCGCCTCCAGCTGTGCTGATTTAACACTCCGTCGATAGGATCATTCGATGCCTTTTAGCTTGTGATCTTTATAAATGTCCCGCTATTAAATTAGAAAATGATTCTCTCCTCGTTTAATTGTATTCTTTCGTTTCTTATTTCCAATTAATTAGTCCTATCGACGTTGCAATATTTTAAGTGACTGGAGTCCGTTTACAGTTTAAAATATATAGGTCAGCGCGTGCGATTTTAGACTAGGCAGAACTATATAATGTGGGTTTTAACTACTCTTCTCTCATACGTCTTAAACATCTGGCTGAATGCATCACTGGGAAACACCGCGCGTGTTTTATGCGCTGGGGAGCGGCCGCCCCGCGGCCCCTCCGCGCTCCGCATGCAGCCGCGGTGGCTGCGCCCAGCGCGAGTCTCTGAAAATCGCTTGCGCTGCTCCTTCCGCCGGCGCTGCGGGCAAACCGGGCCGTTCGGGGGGAAAGCTGAGGATTTGCTTTGTTTTGTTTTGTTTTCCAGTGCAGCTCCGGGGGCTGCAAAACGCCTTTGGGGCTCCCCCCGGCCCCCCTCCCCTGGCAGCCCCCCCAGTGCTGGCAGCGCAGGGGAAAGGGTTGAGGGGCTGCGCAGGGACGCCTCTTTTCCTTGCTGCATGTCCCGTGCAGGAGACTGGGTTGGAAGCTAGAGAGGCCATTAAATATATATCAAATATATGCAGTGAGGTATTAAATAACCAGCCCTCTCCTGGCCGGGGTGATCTGCAGGGTCCCCCAAAGCACCGCCCAAGGGATGGAGGGGGATGTGTGTCCCCACTGTGTTGGAAGCAGATGGGCGGACCTGGTGCTCTTTCTCCTTCTCTGCTCCCCTCTCCTGTGTAGGAAGGACCCATGAGAGCTGCCCTAAAAGACAATCCAGGTCGGGCAGCATGCGTGATCTTGTTTAACTCCTCTCCGGGGTCATCCTGCCCCTGGCGCAGGCCCCCCGCCCTGAGCAGCCACAGACTCTATGCAGTCCCACCTTCTCCATGAGCTGGGCTGGCTCGGACCCCATGCTCTGAGACCTGGGGGGACCCCACGAGCCCATGGGGGCACCTGAAAATACATAAAGCTGATGAAGGAGCCCCCCAGGAGCAGGATGGCTCCAGGAAGGCGGCTGCCAGAATCACTGAGCAGGCAGGCGAGCATGGCTGGGCTGTGACAATGTGGGACTGTGGAGGACACACTTTGTTTCCTGCTCTCCTGTCCCCGTGGGGATCCCCCTTAGTGCACGTGGACATGAACACCCCTGGTCTCCTACTGCTACATCCCTCAGCTGATGCCTCCTCCCTGGTCCAGCCCATCCCGTCCTACCCTCCAGCACCTGAGGGCTTGGGGGCCACAGTGAGGCCTGTGTGTCTCAGACACCTTGTCTGTGCACAGTTACTGGGACATCCTGGGGCTTTCTGGGTGGTCCTTCAGTGATTTGTGCTTAAACACCCATCACAGAGAAGTTGCTCCCCCACCCACATCTGGGGTGATGCCAGACCTCTCCCCGATAGCCTGGGCAACGAAAACCTGGGCACAGAGTCACATCTGTAGCAGGCAGAACTGCACCTTGCTGTCCCCAGCTCACCTCGTGTCCCTGGTCCCTCAAGCAGGAATGTGCCAGGGTCCAGAGAACTTGGAGGCTGCCTTGAGTTTCCACATTCAGAGGGTTCCAGCCTCCATCTCCAGCCCTGCCTCCAAGGGACCCTCTCTCCAACCAGGCAAATCTTCTTGTAATTATTTTAGAGGAATTATTTGGAGAAATAAGAGATCCATGTGGATGGAGACTGGGATACCTGTCACCTCTCCAGGATACACACAAAGCCTTTCTTCACCTTCAGGCAGCTCAGCTCTGGGACTGTTTGGGCCTCCAGTGTGCATGTCAGAGGAACAACATAAATGCCAGGAAGGATAAAAGATGAATCATAAGGGCAGATTAATAATGTGACAAATACTATTGTTTCCTGGCCAGGGCTCCAAAGGTCCCTCCCATTCATGGTGGGCTCAGAAAAGCACCTAATGTGGTAAAACCTAAATGTGAACTGCTCTCACTATTGATTGCATCAAATGTCATTGTAGTAACATCAATCACAGCAAGTTCCTCCTGCGATTTAGGAGATTGTAATATGTGGTTCCATAAGACTCTCATTGTGATTTAGCATTGATTAATGTCCGTTCATAAAATGATATAAAACTTACTTCTCTTCCATTGTAGAGCCCCAAACCGCATTCCAGCCAATATTTCAAAACCTTGTTAATGTAACTGCTAATTTCAGAGGGTGATGGGGATGGTTATGGTGTACATGGACTTGTGCTGAGGGGTCTGCAGTGGGGGCAGGAAGAGGTTAGAGAAATTATTTCCAAAGCAGAGGATTGCTGTCCGGTTTAAATTATTTTAGGTGTTACATGGTCATTCTGCTGTGCCTTCAGATTCACATCAGAGCTCCTGAGGATTTAATTAGCACTTTGAAATGCCTGACTCTAAATGCTAAAATTATTTTGGTGATAAACCCCACAGTATTTTTACTGGTTTCTTCTTTTCTGCACAGCATTTGGCCACCTTCCGCTCCCAGTGAACTGGCTGCTCTGAAGATATTCATAGATGCAGTTTCCTTTCACTGTATTTTCTGGAGGTAGGAGGCACTTCTTGGCACAGGGCCTAGTACAAAATAGCTCATGCTTTTTATTTCCTTTTCTCTTCTTTTTTTTAAGACACATACCAGGGATTGTGATGGGCATGCATAATGGTGTGTGGCCCAGGAACCAGGCTCTTGCAAAAAAATAATCAAATTAGTGGAGTGGGGAGGAGATCGAGTGACTAGCAAAATGTTTAGAGAATTAAAAAAAAAAAAGCTGAACACTGACATCTGGATGAAAAACAGTATGTAATAGGACGTTGAACATTTGGTGCTTTAATATAAATAATTTAATTATAGATAATAGACAATAGAGAGTTCACAGGATTACTTGATGGGAAATATATTGATAATACAGTTTTTCTTTGCAAAATGTATGCAATGATTGCAGTTTTGGTTTAATAATAAACGTAACTTTGAAGAATCATTTGATTCAAAACTCTGCTTTTTCTAATGGCATTCAGAATTATTAATATCTGTCTAGCCAGCTAAAGAGGTTTTTAAAAGAGTATGCTGGGGTGTTCTGCAATTAGAGTAGCCATCTGCCCTTTATTAAAACTCCATTAACCTTTACATTAAAATACATTTAAAATGCAGACACACTGAAAATATCAAACACAAATAAAATAGATAAATCTAAGTGGTTTCTTTTCTTAAGTGGCTTATTTGTGCAGAACCTGGCAACTTGTTGTGGCACCTATAATTTTCTGGGGATGGATAACAACCTAGAATAAATTTTCTCACGTTAAGGATAGGAAATAATTACAAGAAGGTAATGGAATTAATAACATCCCTGATGAAAATTTCTAGAGCATGATCTTGTTTATAGGAGGCTAGAAAATAGTTTAAAGTTCATATTATTAACTTCAAAATAAAATGCTTAATTTTAAGAGCAGAATTAAACTGCTTTGCTCACGCAGCTGATTACAGTGGAGCTATTTTTGTGGTAGAATGACTCATGCAAATAAAATTATTGAAAATTTTCTGAAACTATTCAGAGATATTGTCAATATGAAATCCAACAGAGCTCCTGTGGATGCTGTTGCATTGTTCATTGAGCCTCATACTGGCGTCTCTCTAAGGAGTGAGTGCGATGCTGTCTTTTCCCTGCCTGGATTACTTTTACCATTAGCAGAGCTGCCGACTTTGTCTGTAAATAAATATGCCTAAAATACCCCTTCCAAAACCTGTTTGCAGTTGCTTCTGTTTTCACACACTTGATCAATGTGGGCTGAAATTCCTGAATATCTGAAATACCTGCCTACATTTTTTAAATTTTTTTTTAAACAAAAAAATGTCTCAGCCATTTCCGAGACCCAGGTTAAGAAATAATCTCCTTGTTTTGGCCGGCTTAAAGTCTTCCCAGTGAGGGTGTTTGCACACCCACTGAGCCCTGATTTACAGCCACAGCTGGCCGGGATCAGGCCCTCCTGGCACAGGGCACACCTCCTGTCATTGATCCCACAAACCTAGCCTTTGGCCAAATCATAAAACCTTCCAAAGTGGCTCCTCCGTGAGCTGCACATCCTGCTTAGCTGCATTTCCCAGGGACTGCCTTCACTCCTGGTCAGGGTCTGAGCAGGATTTCCCTCCCTGCCGCTGGTTCTTCTGCCTCCCATGGGCTGCAGCAGCCGGTGCGAGGGGAATGAGGTGTCAGCGAGGGAAGGAGCCGGGGACGGCAGGAGCCAGGTGAGGGATGCTCCGAGCACTGTGGGTACCGCACCTGCAGGGCTGGCAGGGAAGTTCAGAGCTGGGTGTGCTGGGGGCAGGTGGGAGGACACCAGAGACAGAGATGCTGGGAGAAGAGAGGCTGGTGGGAGGTGAGGAGGGACGGGGAGGATGAGGATGGGGAAGGGTAGCGGGCAGTGAGAGGTAGCGCCTGCAGAGCACCAGGCAAAGACGATATCAGCAAGAGGGAGAGGTCAGCAGTGGTCAGTGGTGGTCAGTGGTGGTCAGTGGTGGTCAGTGCCCTGTGCAATTGGCCACTGCTGCGCTCAGCAGCTGCTCACGGAGAAATTTCTGACAGTCCTGGGATTAAATAACCTCATTTTCATTGCAGAATCAACTTTGCAAAAATTTAATGTGGCAAACCATTTCAATCCACGCTACAAGAAAATGCTTTTACTTGGCTTGACAGCGTATTCTCAAAGGTCTGTTTTCTCAGAAAGCTGTACAACATTTGCAGTTTATTTTTATTCAGAACAAACACAAATGTCAAAATTATAGAATTTCCCAAGAACCATAAATGCTGCTTCCTTTAAGGCTCTGGTCTTACACTGATCCCTGGGTATCAGATGGTACAATTTAAGTTCAGATCCCAGTAATGCCCTTCTGATGAGAAAACAGTTGAGGAATTAAATAATATATTTTCATGGACTATCATGCTATTTTCTTAATGGTATTTTCAATCCACATCTCCCTGGATTGAAGAATCATCTTGGACAAAAAAGCTCAGTTTTCAAACAGGTTTGTAGTTTTCTTAGCTGGGTTTATATGTAGTCCTTTTATTGACAGTACTTTCTGATTAATATTGTGTATAACATTCCTTAATGCATCAGTTGAATTAAGTATGCAGAAACATTTGGCCACCTGGACGTACTATTGACGAAATGACATTTTATTGACGAAATGACATTTTATTGACAAAATGACAATTTAATACTGAGCTCTCCTAAAGCTCTCTGCTGAACAGATTGGTTTGGCAAGTAGAAGAGGGGTTGTGGGCAACTTGGAAAATCCTTTTGTTCTCCCCAAAGTTTCTCAGTGGGCTATGAGTACCTCAGGATTGCTACTGGAAGTTAGTACTGGGCTACTTTGTGCCCTCAAGCTCAGGTTGGATGGGGCCCTGGGCAACCTGATCTAGTGGGAGGAATCTCTGCCAACAGCAGGGGGGGTTGGAACTGGATGATCTTTAAGGTCCCTTCCAACCCAAAACAGTTCAATGATTCTGTGATTCCATGACTCTGACAATGGATAATACAAAAAAGAGAAGTTTCATCCACAGCTTCTGCTGGCTGAGCTCAATGTGGTTTTCTGAAATGCACCTGTGGGTCATGGCCCTGACATCTCCTTTTGGCAGGGGTCCTGCTCTGGCTTTGGACAGTTCAAATTATTTTGGTAAATGAGTGGAACTGTGGCCAGGTGACAAACATGGCTGTTAAGGAGAAAAAAGAGCTGCCTCCACCTGCATGGCTTGCAAAGAGCCTGGGTTTGCTGCCCTACCCACACCTGAGAGAGAGTGCTCAAAATTTTCCCTCTCACCACTCTGTGGACAGTACGATCTTGTTGTGTGGTCTCAAATGAGCTTTTGTTTAGCTTTTGCCATGTCTTTGAACCCCAGACTTTAAAAATCAAGACATACTTCAAAATGATAGATTTAAACTGGGATTTTCAAAAGCTTACAAGTGACTTTGGAACAGGAGTCCTATGAAATTGCTGTGGTCTTCCATCACTTGGGCACCTTTTTAAAAAAAAAAAATCGTGTTCTTTATTGGGACCTTAGTTTAACTTTCTTAAACAATTGGAGTGTAGAGGTGGTCCTGATGATGGAGAATAATATTGACTTTCTGTAGCTGATAGCAGAGACGTGAGTGGGCTGGGAGTTTTCCAGCCAGATGTTTTTCTCTTGGAAAATGCTGATTTATTAAAACTGAAACTTTTCATGGGAACATATCAGTACTGATTAAATTTTGTTGAGAGAGATTGCTAGGGCCTGAGCCAGGATCTCTGACTGTAACAAAAAATGAAATCCTTGAGTAGGGAATGGCCAGCAGGTCAGGGCAGCCATCTGGAGCCTGTCTAGGTCAGGTAGAGGAGCTGAAGGGCTGTGAAGGGCTTCCATATAACTGACAAAGCCCTTGGGCTATTGCTTACTCCAAGGATCATCTACTGTTTTTTCATAAAGCAAACTTAAAAACCTCTCCAGCTTATTGTTACATGGAACAGGAAGAGTATTTCTTACCTAGGTTGTTGTGAGAATTAAACGCTTGCAGTGTCTTTGAAAATCTGATCTATCACATTATTTGTATTGCATTATTAATACTAATTTAGAGAGGAAAGTGCATTGCAGGGTATGATCACCAGGAACACTTTGAAGAGGATGGGTGAATGTCAAGTCCAAAGACTTAATCCTCTGGAAGCAAATTACTGGTAACTGCATTATGGTGAGTTAATATCAGTAAATGTTATTAGTGTGAGGATTTGTTCCCATGTCAAAATGATGTTAATACAATATTAGTGATGCAGGTCTTTGGTGTCAACATAAGAATATCAAATGCAAGTGGAGGAAAATTGCATTGGATTGTGAAGATGATGGCAAATCAATGACACAGAAAATCTATGGAGAGCAGTTCACAGTGACACAAGAAAGCAGTGTCTTCATAAATCAGTGCAGGCCAATTGGACACGGAAAGGAAATTTCCATGCAAGATTAAGTGGGCATAGTTTTCATGTCAGGACTACATGAAATAAGTGCTGAAAAATGAGGATGATACTGTGATACTGACATTTAGACCAACCAATGTCAACAGAAATTGCTCTCATGAACAGAAACCAGCAGGCTCCTCCAGGACAAACTCCAACAGCAGCAGGAGCAGCTACTGGGCTCCATCAGGCCTGGGAGTTCCTATGGTGGATCAATCTCTGCAGCATTTGGTGCTGAGCAAGCACAGACCTGCACAACCCCTCCTGGCCCAGGAAGCTGACACAGAGGGGGACAGCAGATGTCTGTAAAGGGGATGTGGCAAGGAGAGGCCAAAGAACTGAGGAAGGTGGGGGCAGCCTCTGCTTTGCTGAATTTTCTGTGTGCAAAGGAGAGAGGTGAAGGATGAGGAGGGTGATGCTCTGGGGACTCATAGGGTCATGGAGAAGAAGGGGAGGGGAAGGAGAACTGAAGGAGAACTAGAGTGGAAGTTGGAAAGCTGATGCTGATGGGAAGGAAAAGCTGATAGTGGAGTCACCCAACATCTTTTCTAACTAGATGTGTGTTTAAGAAGGTAATCAATGTGTTTGAGGGGGATGAGTTGATATGTCCCATAATCTTACCTCCTTGCAGTGTGAAATATTCTTGACTGTGTCCTGATGCAGCTGTCCATCCAACACTGCAGCCCAGCTGAGTAGATCTGTCATGGGTCCACTCAGTCCAGCCCTAAGCCCAGCAGGGCATCACAATATGTGGAACTGGATAACAGGACCCACAATTATCTACGAGGCAGCTCACACCCGACACAGGTACTGCAGGCACCTGCCCTGGGAAGGGCAGGAACAAACCCTGCTCCAAACATTGCAGTTGTGTAAACACCTCATCGACATCGCAGGCTCAGCCCAGCTCATGCATGGTCCCAACTCCCAGCAGGCTCCCTGTGTTATCTTGGAGCTCTCTGCTGTGGGTGGAAGAGAGTCTGCAGTTTCTACATTTAGTGCACATTTACTGTACATTTACTGTACATTTATTGCACATTTATTACACGTTTGTTTAGTTGAAGCCCAGTGAGCTGGGTCTCAGGGAATTCAGTGGGAATTTTGCCACCAGTTTGACAGCGAATAGGACCAGGCCCTGTGTCTGCAGAGCAGCGTAAGTGTCCTAATGTGCTTAAAGTGTTTATAAAATTACTTAAGTCAGACACATTTTTCAGTCCAGCCCATTAGCCTTTCACACGTGTTTGTGCAGAGCACAGTGCCCAGGCAGACTGGCGGCTTGTAAATGTTAAATCAGCATAAATATCACAGCCTCCACGAGGGCTATTCATGTGGCAACTCACAGCATGATTAACATAATGCAGGGAAAGAAAATATTGACATTTTATAAATCTGTATCTCTGTAATGCTGCATGAAAAGTGATATCTGTGATACTAATGGACACCTAATTAATGTTATTACAATACTTACAGCTCACTGAGAAGCTGGTGAAAGAGCCTGTAAAAGAGATAAGATTAAAAGAGGGAAGAGTAGTAGTAATTTCAGCCACATTTCTGGCAGCAAGCTCTAGTGCAGCTCTTGCTTTAACTCCTGCTACAGTCACTGCTGGCATTTATAGCTTTGTTGCTTCAGGGGCTGCTCCTGCCAGGATGTTGGGTGGTAAAGAGGAGTAGAGGGTGCTGAGCAAGAAAAGTCAGATTTGGGAATGAATCAGAGAGTTTTTGTTGCCCGTGACATTAGTGGCTGCTGCTCAGAGCTGTCTTGACAAAGCAGAGGGAGATGGAGAGGAATTCAATGACAGCGACTGTGACAGCAATGATACAGGAGGAAAAGGCAGAGTTCCTTCCTGGCATGGTCTGTTGCCAATGTGAGGTTCACAAGGTTTGGTGAGGTGTTTCCTAGTTAAATTTCTTAGCTGGCTTCCCAGACCTTGCCATTAACCGGGAGATTTGGTTCAACCACAGTGATGACAAACAGGTATTGGCTTAGCCTCGTGCTGATCTAGGTGAGGAGCTGCTGAGTAGCATTTGAAGAAGCATTCCTGTAACTTGGAAATGTGTCACTCCCTGCCATCCTCAAGGGCTGAGCAGGGGCACCTTGGTGGGTCAGAAAGGCCCCAGCTGTGTAAACCTGGGCTCTGGGCAGGCAGGGAGGAGCTGGGGCTGGCACACCCCATCCACAGAGGAAATACTGTGGACTTACCAACATCGCAGGGCATTGTGGTGTGGTGAAGAGGAAACTGGGAAAATAACATTAAAAGCCATCCTTGGGCTAAACCACTGGCAGCAGTCAGAAAATGAAAGCTCAAGATGATGCTTTCCTCTAACAGGGCTGCTGGATTTGTAGTGACATTGGTTTGTCTCTGGGACATACAAACTTGCCTTCTTTTTTCTCTGCTGCTTGAAGGATGCAAGTATTTCCTGGAAGCATAGCAGGTACGTTGATACTGACTGTATTCCAAAGAGGGTCTCCTTCCTCCAGCCTCTGGAAATGGGGGGCACTGGTTGAAATGCTGACCTTGCTGGAAAGCTCTGTCCTCCTGTGGTGAGGCACTCGCTGCATTTTCCTGCCTGCACACACCAGCCAGAGTGCCACTGTCAAAAAGGACTCTGCCAGGCTATTGCAGGGGAATGCAAATAACACACAGCAATGCCAGAACTGCATCATGTCATTAAAGGCAAGTCCTCAAGTGAAGTTACCTTGAGTGCACCAGGAATTCTTAGGAGGTAAGGACTGATGTGTGATTTGTAGATACCTGCAGACACTAATCCCTCACTGCTTGCTTGTCTCCAGCTCCAGGGGTGTTGATTTAGCTTCCACCACATTTGAGCAATTACTTTTAGTGGCTAGGACATCATTTGCATGTTGAATAGCCTAAACTCTTTAATACAAGACTGTTTGCCTTCAGAGGCATTTAGAATTTTCCTAAAAGATGGCAAAGAGCCACTATGCTATCTTGAATCACAGTCTAGTTCCAGAACAATCAACTCTAAGTTGTTTAAGAAGGCTGGGTACACTAAAGTGGCTGTAAATCAGCATAATGAAAACAACAGTAGATACAGAAATTCATTACATATCTGATACGCTGGGGGGTTATTTTTTTATTTGGTTCATTTTGCTTTATGATTGTTTTGCAGCATAAAATTCAGCCGATGGATGTGAACTTACAAACTGCTGCCACCTCTCTCACAGTAAACAGAAAGCATTAAAATAAATAAATAAATAAAATAAACACCTAAATGTTTTATTATAATAAAGTTACTTGAGGCCAAGAGTTCAATAAGGAGAATTTATAAACATATCGTTTCAGATCTTGGAAGGATTTCAACATAATTTTCTTGTGGTATGGTAAGTGAGGTGAAATCCATCTACAAGTCTCTCTGGAGTAATAAATATATGGAAGTGTCTCTTTATATTTGCTATGAATTTACTGTAGCACAAAAATGCTCTAGACTATCCAAATCAAATATGCATGACTTTCGGGCAAGGAAGAAATTCTTGATGCACTATATTCTCATGTAAGTTAAATTCTATTTCTCCACAAAACACAAACCTTATTCTCTCTTAACTATTTTGGCTCCAGTGGTGCTACTCAGAGGGTAAGGTTTTGAAGAATCAGGCCCCAGGGCCCCAGCTTTCAGCAATATTTTTGAATATGTTTTCATCTAAGTTGACAGTGTAAATAAATTATAATAATTGAGACTTCATTTTATGTCCATTTGTAAATGAACATAGATTTTTCAATTTATCTAAGTAATTAACCTTTATCAGCACTGCTGGCTGTAATGCAATGACAATTTTATACACAAATAGACACAGGTGATTATCTGTGCATATTTTGGGCTTGGTAACCAAGCCTACTTTTGGGCAAATTCTCTGTTGTGTAGGTGGGTATGGCTGAAGAGTCACCTACTGCAAAACTCCCCATCACTGTCAGCAGTTGCCTCTGCAGTGAGAGATGGGGCTGCTGAAGGGAACAACCTTGCTAGAGCAGGACAGTTTTTCATTCAGTGGCACTGCTGAGATTTTCACCTTTGCTGCCATTCACCACTGGAATTGAATTAACCTGTTTAACCAAAAACAGGACTTTGCACTCCTTGCACAAGGAGTAGGAAAAAAAAAAAAAAAAGGATGGCCGTTCAAAGCTTCTGGTGAAGTTTTATTTAGCAGAGCTGTTAGTTAGTAGATGTTCTATATCCCTTGTCCTACTCCAACAGAAATACTGCCTCCTTTCCAGATATCTGGCTTTAGGCTCATTTCCTAGGGCCTCATTGTTCACTCCAAACAAATTTCCTCACTTGGGACAGACAGACAGTGCCTCTCCAGTCTCTGCTACATAATCTTTTTCTATCCCACCCTTATGAAAAAAAGGGTCCAGAAAGGTATGAGTTACCAAGGCCAGCCCTTTTCTTAAACCTGTAGTCAGAACTTTTTTAGCTGGCCCCTGAGAAGGGGATTTGCTTGCTGACATTCAGAATGGGACAAAACAAGCCCCACTTCCCATCTGCAGTTTTGAAATGACCTGGAGGCTTACCCAGGAGTTCAGATATCTTGTCTTTGAAAAGTTTAATGATTTGTTGCCTGTACGGTCTTTCAGATTCAACAAAACCACCTGTTCTGATTTAAAAAAAAAAGTTTCAAAAAAGTTTAAGTAACATTTAAGAGTAGCTCTAGTCTTTATACATCCAGAACCCTCCAGTACCAATACTGAACCACAGGGGAAACACAACTACATAGCATCAGATATATGTAGTTCTGGGATTTACACTTTTATTGAATGAAACCAAAGTCTTAAGAATAAACCTTCTACACACGGTATGCAGTAAAGTTGGAAGTGAAGGTTATTGACAGGTTCAAACTCTGATCATGGATGGGGCTGTGTAAGGAAAGTCAGTTCTCCTGCATGAGCAGCCTGTAAAGTGTGAAGGGATATATCCAGAAGCAGGGGGAGCTTGCAGTCTAATGCAGAAAAATAATTTTTAGTAGATCAGGCTAACAAAAGATCAATCAGAGATCAAGTAGATATTTTTGATCACACCCTGGGGTCTGAATCAAGGCCTTCTCAAGGTCTTTGACAATCCTATTTTCTAAGATCTGACAGCAGTTCCAGGCTGAACTGCTGAAAATCTGCTATGTAATATAATTGATTTTAAAATGTACTATGAGTTATTCTGGCCAATCCAAGAGAGAGAAAATGTCCCTTCTGTCCTCCTGGCTTACAAATCATAAGCTCGATAATAAAATACAGATCATGACAGAATTGCTTTTCCCTGTGTTTTAGAAATGAATGACTTTAAAACATTGGCAATCTTCTCTTGCCTACAAACTCTCAAACCCATGTTTAAGTACATTTGGTTCTTTCCATTGTGCAAGGCAAGGTAAGCACTTAAATGTTTTGGGTTTTGGCAAGCAGGGGGAAAAAATCATCAAACCCTACTATTGAGAATGCAAGCAACACAGTCAGCAAAAAGTTGCAGTGAAAAGGAACCACTCCTCAAGAGGAGAAGCTGTGGCAGAAGAGGATCATTGAACTTACTCTGGGACCACAGGGATCAAGACAGTGGCTCTCTGCCAAACCCTTAAAAAGGCAGGAGCTGGAGAAGCTCTGATGTCCCACCAGGCCTAGAAATGAGAAGGGTGGAAAGAAACAGAAGGAAAAGTTGGCAATGACTGAAAGGCATGCATGAAAGAAAAAAACTGTGAAAGCTTTGAAATCAAATACCTGGAGGATGATGGTTGCACAGGACTGTTCACCAAGTCTAAAGGATGAAGTGAAAAAGCTCCAGTTGGTTGTGATTAACAGTGGAAGTTGCTGCTGTCAATGAGGAAAAGGAACCAGAGTACCTTTTTCTGGATCTCCGATCTCAACAACCAAACTTTTAATTTGCTCTTCAGGGACAGGATGGTGTGTGGCTTGTGTCTGTGGAGGAAGCCTGTTTTCTGCCCTTGTTCCCAGTCACCACACAATGGCCAACTTTTGCCAGTGGGAAACATCATTTTCTTTACCAAAAATGGCCTTTCCTGTGAATCATTACACTTCTCCTGCTCAAAGTTTTCACCCTGACTATCTATCAGCCATGTGGTACATGTCAGAGAGAGGAAATACTCCATGAAAAATTACTTTATAATTTGTAAACATGAGCTGGAACTGCTGACCCAACTATGCAGTGACAGCTCCTAGGTAATTTCTGAATGATCTTGCAAAAGAGTGAAACAGGAAGCTAAATTTTTTCAGCAAGAGTCTACCTACAAATTCTTATTTCCCTTCTGCAGAAATACCCTCTGTAAGCACAGTGGATGTTACCTGTGACTGGGACTGTGGCAGGCAAATCTCATGGCTGCTCTGTGTCTCACTTGCCCTATCTGCAGATCAACAGCAACTTCATGATTTGAAGTGACTTGGATTAACTTTCATGCTTCAGTGTGTTTGGATGGAATCCCATTAATTTAATATGCCTAATTGTCCTCATGCTACCTCATGAGACATTGCAATTGCTTTACCAGGGATCTATGAGCAGCAGTTGCCTCAGATATAAACACCAAGTCTTCTCCACAGACCTTGTCAACCAAACCCGGCAGCTGCCAGCACTTGCTTGGGTGAGAGACCTGGACCCTTTCACTTGTGGCAGGTGAGGCCTGAAATAGTTTTTTTGTTCCTCTTTCAGGCCAGAAATTCCAACCAGAAGTGAGGAAACATTTTCTTCTAAACTGATGTGTTTCTGCCAAAAACTTTGCTAGCTGGAAAGGATTTAATTGAAAAATTCCGGTTTGTTCTGGCAAATCCTGACACCAAACCCTTAGCAAGAATTGGGGCATGCACAGACCCAAACCAGAAGGTTACAGACTGGTGCAGTCCCAATGAATATAACCAATTCCCTTATATATTATATCCCTTTAGCTAGATAGTTAAATTCAGTTAACTGAGTATAGCTTAATCAGAGTCATTGAGCAAAAGCAGCAACATAACCTGTGCAAGAGTCAGGCGTTGTTCTTTTGTTCTGCTCACACTGCCTGGGGTAAAGCAGCCCTTTAGTCTTCCTGACAGGGTTAGAAATTAATATAAAGTGAAGACATATGGATTCATTCTCCTCCCAACTATTGTCAAGCAACCTGGGAGCAATTCCACTAAAAACAGTTGTTATGGTCTAAAGGTCAAAAGCTCAGGATTTTTATAAAATTTCTGGCAAAGAAAGTATTTCTTTTGTTCCTGGCTGCTTCTGATTTGCTGGTTGTCACTGTGGTGCCTACTCCAGTATCAGTGAATGGGTTTCTCTCTAGACATTTTCTCCATAAATTTCAGAATATCCTTGCTGGTTTATGTTTTTAATGTGAGCTGAATGTTTGGTAGCTGGGGAAAAAAAAAAAAGTATCTGCTGCAGAAGAACGGTGAACGATTGCAATGGGAACATAAAATGGCCAGCTTGTGATTAAGGAAGTACCCATGTTCAACACTGGGAAATATCTGACTCTCACTGAGTTTTAATAAAAATCAGTCAGTCAAAAATGGTGACATCTGCAGGTGATCAGTGACTCCCACATCCCTGATGTAATCAAGTCCATGACCTTTCTCTAGTGAGGAAATGGGGGTAACCATTGGACTTGGAAGTGTATTTGTGGATCTTAAAAATTATGGAGAGGAGTGGTCACTGCTGCTTCTGAAGAGAAGTTATCCAAACCCTCCCACACAAAGGTCTCGATTCAAAGCCCAGTGAGTTGGACTGGGGATGTTTCTGTAGATTTCACTGGACTTGGCCCAGAGCTCAGAGCAGGCAGGATGTGCCCTTCTTTGGGCTCTGTTTCTGAAGTGCCCACACATGGAAACTTCTTGGCACAGAGCTGAAATGGGCCTTTCAAAATGCTACCTGACCCTCTGGCTCACTCCAGGCCCTGTGCTCATCATGGGCACTCCTACCCAGCACCCTTCTGCTGACTTCGGGGCGCAAGTGGGAGAGGCGGAGGAGTGATGTGGATGGACATTCCCCGTGTGAGCACCAGCCTTTGATCCCCGTTGTTTCACATGGAGATTCATTCAACTGCTGTTACAGCTGTGTGTGAACAGGGACACTTGCTTCCATGCTGCTTCTCCAGTCATGGTGAAGTTCTCATAGGGTTTCTGGAAAAGCTAACAGTGAGAGGAAATGTTTGCACTGCCCGAGCCTTATTCCTGTTTGTTAAAAACAGAGCCCAGGACTCCCTGCAGGGGAGAGGGCAAGCTTGCTTGGTGCCTAAGCTTTGGCCTGGACATTTGGCTAGGAAGAGCAAAAATGTTACAGCCCACCTGCCCAGCATCTATCCCAGGCTTGATTCTGTCAGAATTCAGTAAAGACAGTTACTAAGGCCAAGCCCAGGTGCATAGAAATATCTCTTAATGCTCTCAGACCTGGTCTTTACTTCAGGATACAGACACAGCTGTGCTCCTGGGGACATCGTTCTGTGGGGTCTGGTTCAGTCCTGACATTAGGATGCCAAAAAATGAAACCCATGAGGTTTGCCCTCACCCTTCCAGTGTGATTTAGAGAAGTCAGGTGAACCTTGTTTCAACCTTATTCTTGGGTTCTAAGTGGTTGTTTCATTTAGGACATTTGACTAAAAGCCCTTTTCATGGAACCAGTTTCTGCAGGAAAGATGCCAGCAATTAATGAAAGATGATAAAATAATAAAAGAAGTAATACATTAACTATATTATCCTTGCACATTTGGGCAGTCTTTTTCATTATATCCTCTTTATGGACATCCTCCAGCAACAATTGAAGAGCTTCTTTATTGCTGTTCTGTGACTGTTTTGGTTTCTAGACATTAACAAGTTATTTAAATGCAAAAGTTCTCTTTTGCTCATCCATTTCCTACCAGTAGATTTGATTCAAATAACAGAAAAACCCTGCAGTATGTTGCATTTATACAATTTCTGTGTCTGTAGGAATATTCATATCAAAAGGAATTTGGATCTTTGACTTTCTTCTTTTTCTCTCTCCTTCCTGCAAACACAAAGAGATGCAAATATTCCTTATATACAGGTGTATACTCTTCTGGTTGAGTAGTACTGTGTAGCCACTTTGTTTTGATTACTGAGACAGGATTTTCTGAGCAGAGAAACCAGAGTGAGCCCACCAGCCCACAGGGCAGTGATTTCCCAGTATCTTGAAACAGCAACCTCTATCCCTCCTGGGCTAGGTGGGAATCACACTGGCAGTTCTGGGCAGATTCCTCTCACACAAATTCCAAGGTCCTGTAACTCATTTGGTGCTAATTCTTCCAACGCCAACACAAACACTGGTTTGGAGGCACCATTCAAAGCTTGACTCTGCTTTTGTACAGAACAGAAATAGCTCTCCAGACAATTTTGACTGCTGGCATCAAAACAGGGCATCTGGTGGGAATGGCTGGTTTTGGAGCCCAGATTTAACAGGCAGGCTGGATTATTTTGAAACAAGAAAGGTAGGTATGGTGAAGCCCAATGAGAAAGCTGAAGGGGGATTGCCTGTTACTTTGTTCACGCGTTCCACTTCCCCCAGATGCCTTCTGACAACTCCTTAAGAAAGGCAACAGCAGAACCAGGTCTGGCAGGAGGTGATTCCTAGGCTGCCTATGAACCACAGCTCTGTTTGCTGCAGAGTAGGTTTATGTCTTACATAAAAATCAAATGCTGTATTTTTTTATTCTGCAATAACCCTGTGGCTACAGAGGCTGACAGAAACTGCCAAGGTTCTCAATGTTATTTTTATTTAGCCTATTTTTACCCACCTGCATTTCTTCCAAAGGACTTGTTGTTCTAGATCCATATATATATATTTAAATTCTCAACTATTAAATGGTAGTTTGCCATCCTGGAAAAAGAATGTCAATGAATTGTCAATTCTTTACATTGAGTAATCGATAATTTGGCACATTTATCTCTAAATCAGCAGCAATAAACTCTATAATTTTTAATCGTGACCTAAAAGTACTAAACCACTTCTAAGTGCCACTGTTGCTGCTGTAAAATGACCGATTAAACTGCATTCATATCATAATCTTTGTTGCTCCTGAAAAGTCTAATTGAAGTCACATCAATGACTCGGTGCCAAGAAAGGAAAGGACATTGCTTTTGCTTTCTCTCAGGAATTACTTAGATGGGAACACCTGACATTTCCCCCTGTCTGTACTGGACATTGGCCTCCAATTTTAATTATTGCTGCAATGCTATTTATTGTCTGCACTGAGTCTCAATGTCCTGGGTGTTTTACAAACCCAAGACAGGACAGTTCTAAGCCCAAGAGCTGAAGAAGGATATGGAGAAGTAGGAAAGCACAAAATGATGATGAAGCACCACAAGAAACACCAATTCCAGAGTATCAGAACTTTTGCAAAGTTTTCATCAGGCATCAAAGCAAATGGGAGTTGTGAGGAGACATTTAATTTTATTTTGCAATTTAGGCAATTATTTTCTAGCAATTCAACATCACAAGGACTCTAGGAGTCAGCTTTAGCCTGACCTTTGTATACATTCCTAGGAAAAGGGATAGAGCCTAAAATCCCACCATTATGGTGGATCATAAATCCTGGGGGCCACAGGCAGCTGGGATTAATGAACAGTTGAGTGGCCCAAGGATTAGGATGACCGTGTCCAGTTTTCCTTTGTTCTCATGCCTTCTCCATGCTGAACACAGCTCAGCCTGACTGGCTAATCCAGCCCTCTTGTGCTATCATCATGTACAAACAGGATTTGTGAAGTGGTACTTTAACCTTGTGAAAAACAGAGTTTTCTGACAAAGAAGCAGAGCAGACCATCAGGATCCAGACAAGCTTTCTTTGAAGCTGGAGGAACTGGAGATGTTTTCTGACAGACAAAATACCTCCACCCTTCCTGTGTGAGTTATGCAAACTGCTGAGAAACCTGAGTGGCAGCTTCAAGTTGTAAAAACCAAAAAAAAAAAAAAAGGAACTAAAAAGAAGTAAAAATAATAAAGGACCCAAATCCTGCAGGATTAAGCTGAGGCCCAACTTCTAAACTTTTGGGAACTAAGTCAGCATAAAACCCATCTAACAAAGTTACAATGCCTTCCATCCCAGATTCTTGGATTCTTGTTCTGGTTTATTCATTATCAGCCCAAGTTCTGTAGCTGCAGCTTTATTATCATTCTAATTCCACATATAGTTTGCAGGTGAAAAAATTTTGAAACTGTACCAGATGTGATCTGAAAGAAATAGAAAAAAAGAAGCCCAGACCACCATAATTCTGTAACCATGAATTTAGATTCTATAAACCTTAGCCTGCTTATTGCATTTGACAGTGTTACATTGTAAGGGGCTCTATTGCCTCAAAGAGAGTCTCCAAACCTGAGAACCCCTGTTTTATCAAAAAATTGGTTAAAGGAATCCAAAACAACTAGAAGAACACAAAACTTATCAGGACCCAGCACGAGCAACATCATTCCTTTTGCCTCCTTACACCTTCCCATGATCCCAAGGACAACACGGGGAGCAGCTGAGTTCTGTAGGATTTTGGAGAAAGGTACTGGCAAGGCAGAATGAAATAGGGAGAGGAAGGCCACAGCTCTTAGCACAGGTTTCTCTCAGTAAATACAGGGAAAAAGTCCATGGGTGAAGATTAGCCATAGGTGCTTTTAAATAGAGGGGAGTGAGAATGCAGGGGATGGGGACATGAAGGACAGAGGGTTTCTCATCTCATGGACATCTGAGGTCTGAAAGGACAGAACACCTCCTCCCCATGCTGGGAAAAGCCCCACATTTTGCTGCTTCATGGTGTGGGTACTGAGTGGAACAAGTGGACAGGTGCAGTGTAATTCTGCTCCTGTGGGTGAGCACCGCAGAGGCAGAGGGCTGTGGGTGAACACTGGCATTCACTGCTGCTTTTCTATGGTTTTGAATCAGGGAGGAACACATTTAACACTGTTAAAAACTATTTTAGGTTTTGGGGTTTTCCTTAGGAAAGGGTTTTGGGGGGTTTCTCCTATGCCAGCTTTGGTTGATTTTGCAGGGAATTTCCCAGCTATAATGCTAGTAAATGGTGGGCAATGACCGAGTGAATGGAGCAATGAGCTTAAGAGGAAATAGGGCAGTGAAGCCAGCCAATTTAATCTCCTCCATGTAAAATCTTGTAGATGAGAAGGAAACTCGGGCTGATGGCCATCTTTCATCAGACATTTCTGTCACTTCAAGTTTCCTCTATGAGGATTAGAAAGCATAAATGTATGGAGTATTAATCACAACTGATTTGATTGTTAAAATGACTTCTGTAATTTCTTTAGGGCTTTCTCTGCTTTCAGAACACCCAATTACTCCATCTTGTGCTTTAAAAGCAACATGAGAATTACTTTTAAGAACAGCTGAAGAGCACTGAGAGAATTTGTCTTGTTTCTTAAATAAAAGGTTTCTTCTACTTCATTATTGCCTTTAAATTAGCAGAGATTTTGTGCCTTAGTCATTTCTGTTTTTTCTAGATGGGGCTGGGTAGTTTGGAAAGTGTGTGCTGTGATTTCTCTGATCACAGGTGCCAGGGTGGGAGTAGTCTGTCTCCAAGAGAGAGAGCTGATGTTTTATATACCAAACACCAGCGACTGCAATGAAAGAATTGTGAAAACCAAACCCACCAGTCCCTGAAACCATCTGAGAGATCATCTCCACAGCTGCCAGCCTCTTATCTCTTTGTGATGTCCTGACTAACCAGCTGCAAGGCACCACGGATTGTTGACCCAGTCAGGAGCTGGCTGAAGTAGTCTAAAAAAAAAAAAAGAAAGCATACCCCAAAAACATTTCTCATGAAGCCCAGACTGCATAAATGCCTCAGATTTCCTTCCTTGTCATGAAAAAGGAAAAAAAAGTATGCAAGTTCAGTTTAAAAGAGAAAATTTCAGGAAATCTTCGTGTAAAGGGATAATTCCTGGCCCTTACTGAGACTGTTTCATCCCATTTCCTCTTTTTTTTCTCCATGTATGCCAGGTAATACATGATGTAATGCTCACAAGAGTGTTTTGTACAATAGTCAGATATCAAATACAGCTAAAATAGCTTAACTGGAACAAGCTACAATGGGACTATGCGAATATTTGGCACCAGCCCCTCTTCACTGTGGAGTGATTGTTCATGGGGAGAAGTGGGATTCCTGGTGGATTTTCTGAGGTTTATTTACATGGATTCAGATCCATTTCTCATGCTGCTTTGGCCTTCAAACCTGTGGCCGAGCACCTTCTCCACAGCCCCAGAGATGCTTGATGAGGTTGGTGCATTGAAGTAGCAATGATGGGTTCAAAACCCTGTGGGAGAATCCCCCCCTGCACAGGAACGGAGGAAGATATTCCTCTGAGTCACTCAGAAAGATCTCTTGAAAGACCTTGCATGGCTTAAAAATTATAACAAAATCCATAAATGGTTGAGAGCTTCTGATTGCTAGAAAACGACCATGCTTGGTTGATTTGAATTTCAAGTTTTCTCTAGAGCCATGGGAGCTGTAATTTTCAAACCTGGGAAGCATACAGAGCTACTTGCTCTAGGACAGGGCAGGGAGAGACAAAAAGGGCAAGTTTGAGACTCAGACTGCAGTGATAAGGCTGCAGCAGAGGGGCTTCTTTGGCCAAGAGTCTAAAACCCAGTGAAATGCTGAATCACTCAACTGGCAAAGTTGAAGTTACTCCTCTGATACAATCTGTTATCTCTGCTGCTCTCTGTGTGACTTGTCCTGGAAGAATACAGTTCATAGCTTATTCTTCACAAGTAATGAACACAAACCCAATTGTATGATGCAGTATTTGCCATGACAAAAACTTTATTACAAACTCATTTGGAAAGTAATTTGTTACAGATACATTTTGGGAAGTGTTATATGGCAAGCTCTGGAATGTGAAACTGTGGTGACTCTATAAAAGCCAAAATGTACACATTAGTAAATCTTAAAATAGTTCCTGTCCTGGATTTTAGAATAACCTACAAATGGATCATTTTTCAACCTACAGACTTCAAAAATTACTTTTAGACAGATCCAAAGAAGAATTTTATTTGCCAATAAAATTTTCCAAAGGAGCTGCCTTAAAAATGGCTAGAACATAAAGTAATGGCTTCATCTAACATTTTCATCTAATGGTTTTGGTTTTCCTATGACTAAGAGTTTGGGACAGAGACATCTTATTATTCATATATTAGAAAACAATTTCATTCCTATTTTAAAAACAAATGTCCATATAAACCCAAGTGCTGGGCTGCCTTTTAAATATTTGTCATCAAATCCATTAATCCTCCAAACCCTGAGTCCATTTGTGATTAGATTGATCTGTCACATTAGACAGCATCCTTTCTAAAATGGTAATCAGTGGAACATTAAGTGACAACATCCACCTGATGACCCACAGATTGCCGAGGCAAGGCCCAGAAAGATATTAGTGAATGAACTTTCAATCTTTCTCCAAATTTATAAGATTTTTAAACTGCCAAAATTTAAAAATAGCATACTGCCATTGCCATGAACATAATTAAAAAGGAACAATAAATCCATGGAATTAGAGATGTTACATTAGCAGATTTGCACTACTAGAATGTACCTTCAGTCTTTGTTTTGCTACAGTCCAGTAGCCAGATTTCACAGTAGTAAATCTCTGAAATGTATTTTTGTACCTTTAACAGTCCTTTTCATAAGGAGGCCTCAGTACAGGGTAAACATGAACAAACCCTCATTTAAAAAATATTTTATTGACAAAACCATCTAAAGAAAAGAAAACTAAAAATAATAAGAAAATCCAAAAAAAAAAAGGAAAAAAAGAAAAAAAGAAAGAAAAATAATGAAACCCCCAGAAGAAAATGTTGATTTTCTTATAGAAGCTGTTAGATAAATGCATTTGTAAATATTCAGCAAACTTACTGTAGGCAACTGCAGCTTTCTGTAGCACAAAAATAACTAAATTCCTGTTTTATGTGCATATATCAATGCAACCATCAATAGAGAAACATCTTGGTGGTTTCACATTAAATACTGACTCCAAAACTCCATTTGTAATCTTGTCATAGAAAACAATTGTACAAGACAAATAATATGACAAGTCTTTGAATTTTTTTTCAGCACAAGAAGGCTATCAACTGTAAAGGAATGAAATTTGAATAGCTAAGTGAATTCATCCAGTTTTAATGTTAAATATCGAAGATGAACATTGTAGTTCTTTTGGACGATGAAAAATTGCACCAGTTGCCAGCTCTGGTCTGATACCAGGAGGGGTCAATGTTCATAACTGCTATGAAATAATTTTATCTTAGTACTATCATCACTACAGAGGCAACAGAGTTTATTTTCCTGGAGGTTTTTTTTTAGTTAGCTTCGCTTGAGTTATTCTGTGAGCTAACTTTCAAATTATGTCCATACTGTTCTGCATTTATTCATTCGTCTGACAAAGACAAGTTTTATATTTCATGGCAGTGGTAAAAGTTTACCTGTTGAGCAACTTCATTCCTAGTGAACACGGAAGCACTTTTCTTTTTGGACTCCTAGAGGATTTGTGAGAAGGCCCTGGCTGAACAGAGCTGGTCTGGGCTCACACTACCTTGTGACTGTGTAAGTGCTGAGTGTGGACCAGGCTACTTCAGCCTCTTTACCCCAGTAGCTTCATCTACCTGAGTTCAAGACATTATCTCCCTAAATCAAAAGTTTCTGTGTGTGGATTTGACTATGACTAGAAACTACATTTCAATGATGACATCACCAGCCACCTGTCTATTTTCATTTAATTCCAAAAGTGTTTGTCACTTGGTTGCCTGGATACCAATAATCAGAGCTTTTTTGAAGCCCTTTTTTCATTGGAAAACAATGAAATGCGAATTTCAGGAAGTCTCTAGATGATCTACAACAACCAAAATAACTTGAATTCTTGACATTTCTCCCTCTTGCCTTGTTTTTTCTTACCTCACACATTGCATGTTTCTACAGCCATACTTTTTGTTTCCATGTAGCAGCATTTGTTCCTGCACATTGTAGCAGTGCTGGTCACCGGTGAGCATTTCCTGATGACCCTTTGCACTTTGCTACAGTGATCTGCCCATCGTATTTCATTATCAACTGCAGGGTGAAATACATTATATAGGCATTGTCTGCAGGAGACTCGCAAGGTTAATGCAAGTACGGCAATAACTGCTCTTTGAATATAATTAAACTTTCTTTGTATTCACTCAGCTATTTTTTTCCTAGAGACCAGGGTTATGCTAGGGAAAATGTTACTTTCCATCAGGCCTTGTTATTGGACTTCTTGAGATTAATGTTCTTAAAATCAAAATACAACCTACAGAAGATGTCATGTCTTGGAAAATTGTTGCCAGAGATACTTTATTTAGTAAATCAGCAATCAGCAGTGACACATTGCTGTAGCATATCAAATACAGCAAAAGACTGCTCTGCAAAACTGTCATTTGAGCAGGAACAGTCTGAAACTAAGCCAAAAGTTTTTCTTGAGTTCAAAAGTTAAACATATCAATAAAATTTGGTTCCCTTGTCAGTTTTGCATACTAGATAGATAGCGTACAGTGCAGGGCCAAGAAATGCATATCGAAGGCTGTATAACTTTTTGCATCCCAGGCTGTTTTGTTTGCTTCTATGGCTCCTGAAGGAAGGAGCTTTACCTAGGAATTATGTCAGTTTGGTGCAGAGTTAGGAAGAAAAATCATCATGGCAGTTTCTAAAAATAACTTAATTACAGCTAACAACTAGCTAATATTCAAGATCTCATTATTCTACCGCTGCAGTCAGGTAAGGAAATATCTGAAGATTATCTGTGGTGCAGTACCTGGTGACTCCCAACCACGTTAAACACACCATGTCACTGTAACTTAAGAATAAATAAAGTGGAGGCAGGGGATTCAGCTGGCTGCCAAATAAATAGCAATAAATAGCACACTCACCTGAAAATTATTAACACCAGTTGTAAGCAATAAGGAGATCTGATGCATGGGCCAGTCTCCTTTTGCAACAAATTCATGACCTTTTATTCACTGAAAGTTAACTTTTAAATATACTTTTTCCAGGAAGCCTTCCAAAAACAATCTACCCTGGAAACAAATCCAATTTAAAAAAGCTTCACACAAACAAATGAAAACAGCAAGAGGAGTACAGTAATAGACTGCATTTAGCATGTATATTTTTACTTTTTTTTTCTGTTTTCTTTTTCCTTTTTTTTTTTTCAACTTTCTCTCTTGTTTAGGCTTTACGGTACTTTGGATGGTGAGGAAAAAAAATCAAGGCCAAGTTGTCTGACATAGTCTGTCTGCTTTGCAACATTACATTTTCCTCAAGATCACTGTAATCAGAGTCTAGTGAAGAAAAACTTCAGTCAAGCAGAAATTGTCTAAGCCAAGGGGTTACCTGAGATGTCCTCTAGCACCTGTCCAGTCTGGGGCTTGTCTTGTACAATATTTCTATCAATGACTGTGACACACAAATCAGGAATTTGCCAAAAGTAAAAAGTTGAGAGGTACTGTTGATACTGAAAGGAATCTGAATATCCAGGACAAAGAAAGTACTGAATAATCGAAAGTGCTGGAATACAAAAATTAGTCCAAATTTCATTGTGCAAAAGTGTCCTGCTTAAGGGGAGCCATCAGAGGGATTTCTGCTGTAAATTGAACTCACCAGCTGAGAATGTCTGAGGAAAAGGAAGATCAGGATATATCAGTGAATACCAGGACTATTAGGAAACAACAGTGTTATGCAGAGATGAGAAAAGTAAATGGAAACATTCACAGAAGTACTTCAAAGAGCAAAAGGAAAGTTTCATTTTGGTAAGGGAGACCTGCAGTTTGTCACCCAGATCTGGCCAGATGTCCTGACAAAAAGTGTGAAGAAGGGTTAGTGAGATGATGCCAGGAGTGGGGAGCTGGTCTTACAAGAAGACACAGTGTTTTAGAGGTGGCCTGAACAAGCCCAATTTTGACCACCTGCCAAACTGATCCTGCTCCCTAAACCAGCAGAAAACTCTTCGTATTTTCTGCTGGGTTATTTTATTGATTTAATCACCTATTTTATTTATATTGATTTAATCACCTAAATTGAAAGGGCATACAAGAGCCAGAACCAGTTGCACAGGAAACATACACATGGACAGGACAGAGAGGAGGAGGAGAAGGAGAAGAAAATCAGGGATCATCCTTTTTAATGGCAAGAAGCTGATAGATTTACTCAGCCTGTTTCTGGCAACCTCACCTAACTCAGCAGAGCAAAGCTTGCTCAGCCTAGAAAAACTTGATGGGGCAGAAAGAAGATTTTGTCTATCAACACCCAACCAGATAAGACAGAAGCCAACACTGTTGCAAGAATAAATGGATATAAACTGGCCATGAACAGAGCTGCAAGTTAGAAGAGTGGTTTTAGGCTCCATACCAGCTAGATCCTGCAGTTTCTAAAGGAATTAGTCAGGAAAATGTGAAAGCCATAAACACTGAGGGACACCTAGTAAACACTCAAGTAAAAAACTTAGAACAGAGGGCATTACTTTTTCACCCACAGAGCATTTATAAGCATGCAGCAATAGGATTCTGCTGTTGCAGGATGTTAGAGCGGCCACAAGGATAAATTGGCTCAAACAGGGATTGGCCAAACTCCTGAAGAGAAAACCCATCAGTCTTTGCTTCAGACAGTCTAAGTGTTCCTAGGATGGAGCTCCATAAATTTGTGCAAAGGATTATATGTATGGAACATGTGGTAGCAGAGGACCAGAGTGCATGGTGCAGGATGCCTTTTCAAGTCCTAGATCCAAAGTGTATGGATCAGTGAAGAGGCAAATGAACCAAATTCCATGTCCTGTATTCCACAAAAGACCAAATGACCATTCTTATCTGGCCAAAATATTTCCTTGCTTAAGACTAGGGTACCAGATAGTGCAAAACAAGCACAGGTTATAGGCAAGTTTTCCATTTCCCAGTTAAAAATATTTCACTTTTATTCTCCACTATCAATCACTTTGCTGTTATTGATTTCAAATGCTGTAGAGGCTAATTGGTAAGCATAGAAAATTGAACGGATGAAAGTGAGTATTTAATTAATACAAAATCCAGTTTTGTAGATCTTATATCCATTATTTAATTCAAATAATTTAATTTTCGTATTACAGGTTTGTGTTCCAGAGATGCATAATACACAAGATTTAGCAAATGCTCATACCTCCGTTACAAAGTTCCACGAAATATTTTACTGTCAAGCCAAAATATTGAAAAAATATGAATGAGACCCCAATAATCAGGATACATAATTTAAAATATATTTTTAAAGGAATCAAGAAAATTCTGACTGCATTAAAGTCAATGACAAACCTTTTGTAAAGTCAATGACGAAATCCATATGGGATTAGTTTTAATTGCCTTTTGTTTTTTATGAGCCTTCAGGACTCACCTACTTGCCATTTCCAGTCTCTGTAATCAGAAAATTAATTTTCCTCTTTAACTGACTGATGGAGTTTTCCCATAGTCTAATAAGTCCAGGAGTTGAGGCAATAAGAGAAAGACAAGTTACCATAAGGTTTGTGCTCTAATTAAGTGTCTCCAGTCAATTGGAGAACAAATTTTCCTTTTAAACTCATCCTGCAGGAAAAGCGTAGTGTCTCACAGGGAGATTTGATGAATTGGACAGGAGGGCCCTGGAATTAAGGGCTGGAAGTGTGGTCCAGACAACCCTCAGAAGGTGGAAGGACCAAGCTGGGAGAGAGAGTGGGATGTAGATCCCAGCTGAGCTGTCCTTGCCTTTGCTCCTCAGGGGACAGGTGGGTTGAAGCAATGATGTCTACTTTTGGGACTGTCCACCTCCTTCCTTGTTGCTGCCACTTTTTCTGCCCTGCAGAGGCCAGAGCTGCTGGTCTTGTTCTGCAGATGGCACAGGCAGGGGTGCAGTGGGAGCAAAGCTGTCAGCTTGTGATTGCATCTGTGCCTGGTGTCACCCCGGCTTGCTGGGTTGCACGTGGGACAGAGGGAAGCAGAGGACTACCCTTGGAAAATGTTTAAGTTGAGGCCACTTATGCTCAGTTCAAGCTTGACACCTCAGACAATGGCAGTGGATTGATGTCATTTTACAGAAGATGGATTTATCTTCTGCTGATGTTCACTGACTTTATCTTTCAGCCTTGACTAACTTCATTCCTGGGAGCTGCTTCATACAGGAACATTGATAGTGGAGCAGTGAAGATCTCTCTTGAGGCTGGAAAAATGGAAAATAGCTGGAAATATCTGCTTGGAAGATAAGAGCTTAGCCTAAGAAGAGAAAAAAAGACAAATCTGCAAGAAACAGAAATGACAGGAGGGGGCCAAGAGGAACAGAAATGTTTTAAACTAAAAATAAACTTCATTTCTGAAACTTAAATATATAAAGCTGTCTATTAAAAATACTACCAGATTACATCTCTACAGTGCCAAATAATTAATAACTTTTAATAACCCTAATAAATTTGGATTTCATCAAAATCTTGTTGCATATCATTGACTGTTTCAAGCAAGGACTATGAGTTCTTTAGGCAGACCAGCATCTGTGTTAAAATGTACACTGCTGACATCTTTCCCAGGCACATCAATTATAATTAAAGTGTAATAAGAATGCCAGGATGGACTTCTCAGGCACTTTCATGCAGGAGCCCTAGCATTTAAAATTAAATCCATTAATTGTAACTACTGTACGTTTGTGATCTCTCAGCGTACAAACTAATTCATTGCTTTTGCAGTCATGCCAGTCTTTGTTAATTAAGGTTTGTGATTTATTTAATTTGAGCAGGGATGTATCAGAGTGCCCCAAACTGGACTGATAAAAGTTCATTAGTTCGTACTGTTTAAGACAATTTGGAATCTGATAATGAAAAATGTTTCTAGGAGCCTGACAAAAATTGATTAGCAAAAGGGTCTCTAATTGTTTAAAGGAAAGGTCTATATTTTCTTCAACACACCCATCTGAAAGTTCATATGTTAAGAAGCTCTTCTCACTCAGAAGTGGCTCTGAAATATATTTGAAGATAAAAGCCTGATTTAAAATTATTGTTGGCATTGCTTAGGGGAGGAGGGAGCCACTGTACTGTCATCATCTGGAAGGCTTTATTTCTTTCTTCTCTTTCCATACATAGCAGCCAACATCACAGTCTCAGAGCGAGAGTCAAATATTAACAAAAGTATTCCTCCAGAAAAGTATTAAGGTAGGAGTATCTCTGCGATGCAAATGTGGAAGAGAGCAGAAGAGTGTGGGACTGATATGACCAAGTCATGGCTTAGAGGAGACACTCCTTTGTCATCAGAAAGATCTCAGCAATAGAGCAATAATCCTGACCACAATAATCCTGATGAGACTGGTGAGTCTCATCGTGAAGTTGGGACTGGAAGAGTCACAACAGTGATCCCAGAAGGAACCCAGAGCAACCACATCAGGTGTCAGCAACCACACCATAGCCATTGGTTTGGTGAGCTGAGTCACAGAGTCAGAGAAGAGCTGAGGCTGGAAGGGACCTGTAGACAAAGCAGGACAACAGATTGCTGAGCACACTGTGCAGGGCAGGTTTGAATGTCCCCAAGGATGGGGGTTTCACAAGGCATGATCTCTCTGGGTTCCATCCAGAGTGTTTACCACCACCAGCATGAAAAGTTTCTTCCTAATATCTAGTTGAAAATAATCTAATTTCCCTTGTTGCCACTTGTCTCAAAAGCTTCTTGATTGCAACCTATGTCCTCAAGAGGAGCTTGGTTCCATTAGACGGTGATAAACTGCAGGGAGGTCTTTCCCTTGGCTTCTGCTCTCAAGGCTGAACAAACCAAATTCTTTCAGCCTCTCTTTGTATCATACAGTCCCTCATCGTGTTGTTGGTCCTCTGATGGATTTCCTCCAGTGTTTCAAAGTCTTTCCTGCCCTGAGGAGCCCAGAACTGCATGCAGCTCTCCAGATGCACTCTCAGAGGGAAGAGTCATTTCCATCAAGCTGCTGGCTATGCTCTAGTTAATACAACCTGATACACAGCTGGTTTTCTTTGCTGCAAGGGTACACTGGCCACTCATGTTCAACTTCTTGCCTAGGTGGAGCCCAGGCCTGTCTGTGCACAGCTGGCTTACTTAATTATTATACAGCAGGTTGATGGAAATGCTTGGCATTTAAACTACATCTCCCGAATCCTGGATGTGGCACCTTCATCTCTTCCTAATGGCATTCTGAAAATCAAAATTTACTGCAAGAGATCAAAAGAAAAATGTCATTTCTGTGTCTCTTTCTAGAGTAGATGTTAACTACAGTCTTTAGAATTGATAAAATGGGAATTATTCAACCGTCTCTGACACTTTTCTCAACATCCTTCTGTGACACTAATAATAATCATGAATAATTTTATTCCTCATTTGTCATTTAGGTCTTAAAATCTGTTTAGAAGTGTCTAAGCATCATTGCTCCTACTTTAAGGATAAAGGATCATTGTTTTCTTTATTGTTTTATTTTCTTTATTTGTCTTTATTTCTTTATTTTCTTTACTGGCTTTTCCTCAGTCACATGGAGAGTGAATTCATCCCAGCTAACTTCAGCCTTGCACATGGCAAGTGCCCAAACTCATAATGAACTTTCAGTCAATCAGCACATCCAGTGACCTGAACCCATTATAAGGGAGGAGTTTAGAAGAGGAAGGAAGTGACTGTGTGGAGAGGTCTAGATGAAGAGGTTAGACCAGATGCCTAATATTTAGACAGCTAAAATTAGATTACACTGGTGTCACTTATAAAAAAATATAGGAGTAGGTAGGAGTAAAATTCAGGAACTTTATTCTGAGGCAGCATAAACTGTCTTTACTCCTACTGAATGCTGTGTAACCACGCCCATTTTTATCAAAGGCAAATCTAAATGAATGGATCTGAGGATGCAAAATCTAAAATTAGAGAAGAACTTCTACAGCTCATATAGGACTAAACTAAAACACCCATGCAGAAAATTAATCTGAATAACTTGAATGATACACAGATGTAAAGCAGAACAACTTCTCAGGATCCCATGGCTAGCTGTAGTAAATTCTCCAAAGTAATTTTAAATATCAGAATACTTTTTGTTTCCTCTTAGTTATCTAAACTGATTTCTGTGGGTTTTTTCTTGCTTTCTCTTAACTATTTTCCACCAGATCATAATTTGTGTCCCTTAAATACTTTTTGAAAGAGTCTTCAGAATATGAATTTACTGGCTGCCTTTAATTTAAATCTGCTTCCAGATTTTTAATCTGCTTCCAGATGACAGCGACTTCCACCTCATAAGAGCTGGTCAGTGAAAGCTTACTTTCTGAATGAGCAAGGTATTGACATGTATTTTCAGTTTTTTTTTCACCGTTACAAGAGCCCAGGCCTTGTACAACAAACAACCCATCTGAGTGTTCATATTTAATGAGCATAGTTTGGGGGTGTGCTGGGATCTTCGTCAGATGTTCAAGACTGTTAACATTTGTAATTATGAGTAATTTGTTATGAAGGACCTCTTTAAATTCTTTTGTGGATTCCTGCATGAAAACACAACCGTATACCCTTGTATCAGTACAAACACATCTAAGTATGCACGTGTGCGTGTGCTTTTCTGGATCACAGGGAGCTCAGGTGACCTAATTCAAGGAAATAATCTGGTCTGTTTTTTCTCAAATCTGAAGATTTGGCTTCAACATGGTTCTTGTTTACATGGGCACCAAGGGAGGGTGAAAATATTCCAACCAATTTAAATAGGAAATTAAACGGAACATGTTTTAACAACAGCTAGATGTGTACTGGCCCATAGCACACATGTTTCTCTCAAGATAAAATCAGCATGTTGGAATTTGCTTGGAATGGCAATTTTTATAATGCTTATGTTTAGGGAAAGCTTCCAGGTGTATCAAAGGTGACCCAAAGATAGCAAGGTAAATATGAAGTTATATTTGTGTTCACTTGAGGGTAATTATTCTTTAAAATTGGGCTTTCAATGACATGTAAGAATCCTGAATGCTCCATTCCTATTAAAATAAATAGTTCAGTTTTTAGGCAGACTTGAAAGAGATGGTTCTAATCTTTACTGTTTAGCTGAACATCTTTGCAGCAATAGAATTTGAATTAAGTATGTTTATATTTTTAAACTCCAGAAAACAAAATAGGATTTATGGTTAACTAACATTTGCCAAATAACATAATCATGTCTCACAACTATAGCTATAAAACTATAGTAATCCCTTACCCCTAATGCTCCTCAGAAGACCGGATTCCAAAAATAAATGATCTTGCTCCATCAGAAGCTGTGAATCAAAAATCTAGGCACCTCTAGGGGGGAAATTTTGCTATGTAGATATTATAAAGGAGCTGAGACCATAGACTAATAAATTTTTCATCTTAGAAACTGTGGACATAACATTCCTCATCTCTTCTGCTCAACATGCCTTTAGAGGAATAAGGTGTCAATACTGAGAAAGGTACCACTTGTCTGACTTTCGCATCCTTAAGAGCAGGGACGGCAGGCAACCAATAAATATTTGTAGATTTCTAACGGAAATCCCCAAAATCTCACTGAACCAAGCCAGAAAAACATGGAATGATGGCCCCAGATTGGAATCCAAATGCATCACTGTAGTTTGCTGATGTGACTTGCTCTGTAGTACAGGATGGAGTCTGTCCATTTTTCAAAACTGGGCCCAAGCCTTGAACAGTTGTTTAGGTAATGTAGATGAGGCTTTAGGTCTTAATAGTTCCTACAATTACTGCTGAATCTGGCCTTGGCTCAGGAAGAAACCCCTTGTATTGGAAAGATTTACTACCCTAACTATATCTGTATCTCAATTTAATGAAAATGTTAAGGATAATTTGATGGTCTCTTGCCAGTGTAATTTTAAATAAAATGTCTTCATTCCTTGGCACTGTCTATTGGCACTCAGGTTTAACTAAAGGAAGTGCTTAAGTGAAATGCTTTTTGCATTACAGTCTTGCCAGTATCTTCTCTGATAGAATAGATTTAATTTTCAGTGTTTTACCCAGAGTAAATAAATTTAAAAAAAAAAAAAAATTACCTCCCACTATCAGTCCATATGGTAGCAAACCTTACTAAAAGCATTACTAAAAATCAGATATTGGCCTATCACAGCATTTGGACTAATCTCAAGCCTCATCTCCTGTAAATTAAAGCATTTCTAACTTATTTACTGCTCATTTTTTATGCACTCTTGTAAAAAATCTTTTTGTACCTTGGGAAATAATGTAGCGCATAATGAGGCGCTGTCAGTGCATCTTAGATTTTCATCTAGTTCAGCAAGTCAGCAAAAAAGTTTAGGACATTTTATTATAGTTGCATAGGGAATGGAAAGTAATGGTAAGGCGGTGACAATTTGGCCATCATACCCCACAGAACCGAGCAATTGCCAAATACAGTCTTGATTGCTTACCCTGTCTAAATCAGGAACGTGTGTACAGAATGAGGCCAGAAGGACAATGCATCAGAACTTAAATTGTTTGGGGATAGACTGAGAATAAAGATTGTAGATACAAAAAAGTGCTCATTCAAAGGGTAAAACACTGGTAATATTTATTTTCTTTCTAAAATTTAAGTGTCATTGATTTGTTTTAATATGTAGAAAGAGTATTTACAGAAATAAAAAAATCTGCCTGACAGAGGCAGAGTGTGCTGCTACTTACATTAAGGTACCAGTAGCTCATAACTTTAACAGTTCATAAGTCACCTCAGTAATGCTATCCTTGGCACCCAGCACAACAACTCAAGATCTTTGTCACTGTTGGGAAGGAATTATTCTTCTTGTTATTATTGCCCACCAAATCCTCATTCCTCTTTTTCTTCTGCTCAACAAGAAATATTCAGAAGTGTCAACGAGAGACTTTTAGAAGATGGCTTTGCTCCGAGCCACTCACAGTGAGAAAGGAATATCTTACAGTGGCCATATGGGCACCACGGATTTTTTCCTATCCTTTGGTACCTAGAGGCAAGCACTGGAGACACTCTGTAGATAAGTTTCTCTGTAATGTGGATTGAACCACATATTTTCTACAACTGTGACTATCTTTGTGTTGCTGTTTTAATTTCTATCGCATGCATTTATAAGAAAAAGATGGTATTTGCACCCACTTGGAAAACTTGATTTCAGGGAGTGAAGAAAATGTTGAGTGATGACATCTTTTTAAGAGACTGCATCTGATAAACAACTGGACTTCTGCAGGCCACCTGTACCTGGGAGCAATGTGTACACATGCAAGCAGAGGCAAAAAAGGTACAATCACAGGGCAGAGAACTGTGATTAGGATGATGCCTTAGGTTTTAACTTTTATATTTTTCAAATCCTGTACTGCTTAGTGTGTAACTCTGAAGTTCCTTGTAGCCTGTTAATTTCTGCTCTCTTGTGCTAGGTAGACATAACAAAGCTTCTCCGGGCCTGCTCTTCAGGGACACCCAGACCGTCCTAGGCCCAAAAAGTATAAACCAAAAGCCTTTGAGAGGGGGGAAAACTGAGGGGAATTACATCATTAAACTGAAGCTTTAATTGGAGAATTAACCCTGATATGCAAATGAACCAAACCTATGAAAGTGTGAAGAACTCGTGACCTGCCGTCCATCCCGGGGTCCATCTTGGCAATGGCCTCTGGCCCTCAGGGGGTACCTTTGAAGGCCTTTCCAATAAATACCTGCCTTATTCCCTTACTCCTGTCTAGTCTCTGTTTCTAGGAGGCCTCTCAAGGCATCAAGGAGAACACAAGAAGTCTTGTGGAATGTGTAATAAAGAGATGAGGAAGATGGGGAAGATTGCAGCAGGTGAGGCAGGTGGGTTAGCATACATACAAAAGCAGTACTCCGACATCCTTGAGTTTGTCAGGGCCCGGGATTGCCCTGAACAGCTTCATCCGTGGCCCCCACTCACTCACCCCACTGCTCATCGGTCCATCTAAGCTCAGGTGTACCTGTCTCCAGCCCTGTCTCCCGGATGGACCGTGGATGTACATCATAGCTCTATCTGCCCTCTGTGGACTCATCCCCTCACCCCGCCTGGGACTGTCAGTGAATCCTGTGTAACCACTGCCAGGCTCTGCCCCCTCTCTCTGGATCCTGTGGGATTATGTTCTGACCTGGGAGGGCATGGCCTGTGCTGGGGTCATGCTGGGGGAATCCACTTTGCTTCCTTCATGGAACAACCTGTTCTTGCTGCTCCCTGAGAATATTAAACTAGTCATGGCCTCGAAGGGCACATGCAAATCATAGAACCACAGAATGGCTTGGATTGGAAGGGACCTTAAAGATCATCAAGTTCCAACCCCCCTGCCATGGATAGGAACACCTCCCACTAGACCAAGTTGCTCAGAGTCCCATCCAACCTGTCCCTGAACACTTCCAGGGATGGGGCATCCACAATTTCTCTGGGCAATCTGTTCCAGTGCCTCACCACTCTCACTGTAAATAATTTTTTTCTAGTATCTGATCTGAACCTACTCTCTTTTGGTTTAAAGCTATTTCCCTTTGTCCTGTCACTGCATTGCATTGTAAAAACTTTCTTTCCATCTTTCTTGCAGGCTCCCTTCAGGTACTGGAAGGCCACAACGAAGTCACTCCAAAGCTTTCTCTTCTCCAGGGTGAACAACCCCAATTCTCCCAACCTTTCCTCATAGGAGAGGAGCTGCATCCCTCTAATCATCTTGGTGGCCTCCTCTGGACTCAATCCAACAGGCTGATGTCCTTCCTGTGCTGGGGACCCCAGAGATCACCAAGATTTCTCAGACATTCATTAGCTGGGCCTGTGTCATTTACCAACTACTTGTGCGGAAGGTAACAGCCAGGGTCAGCAGAAGAGCTTGTGTCCTGACACTGGAGCTAGAACATGTCAAATGTGTTTCAGTCAAAACCCTACTTCATAGAAACTCTGCTCTCTGTAGTTTCATGTTTCTTTAGCCTCTTACATGACGAAGGATTGCATTCTGAAGTTGTCTTTGCTACTGATAAACATGGCACAAACTCAAGGCCTAATAGGTTGCTTCTGTGATAATGAAAACTAATTAATTAACCACCAAGGGCACCTAGACTAGTCCTCTTTTGTATGAGACTTAAAAAGTTTACCAAGGCTTAAGTCAAATTGAAATTAGTCTTGTCATGTTTGAAGAAACTTACTATCATTGCAATACAGAGTGGTGGGATATTTCATCAGCAATGCAATGTGTTGAAACTATGAACAAACATTTGATGTGGTATTTCACAATACCCTAACCCCCATCTGCATTTGTAAACAGTATTTAAGGAGACCAGGCTTGCTTATACTGAGACTATGTTATCTGGGGAAATGCCAGGCTAATGCTCACTCTTGCCAAGCACTCATTCCCTTATGAAAAGTCTGGAATTTTAAAATTTAGACTCTTCTGAATCATCCAAATCCAATGAAATCTCAACAAATATTTCATTTGCCAGTCAGCTTGACAACAGTTAAAGAGCATTGTGCTCTTGGTATGAACAGCTGCAAAGCTCATACGTCCTCTCCTGACGTGGGTGCTTGCCAGTTGTTTGTTGTGATAGGCTGATGTGAGAATTCACGAGTTAGAGCTCGTGAAATCAAATTTCCACTGAAGGGAATGAAAGCTGGATTTGGCCACCTATATTTGTTTAACACCTTGAGCTGCAGACTGAAGAACTGCTTTTTGCTATTGCTGTTGTTTGTGCCACCTCTGTATCTGGAGGGATGCAGACACCGCACTGAAAAATGGAGAATGAGTTAAGAAATGTAAAGCGGCCTCAGGTGTCATTTCACCATTCGGGTCTGCTGCTTTTACATTACAGCCTTTTTCTCTTTGCACTCCTCATCAGCTGTTGGGGCCGCGTTCCTGTGCCAGCCCACCTCTATCATGGACCTTCTCGAGTGTGTTTTCATGGCTGTGTGTCTTGTCACGGCTACACAGAAGCCTGTACTGGTGTGTTCAGTCTTCATCCTGACGAAGTCTTTGCAATGGAGCAATGTGCATCACATGTCCTTCTCTTCCGGGAGAAGAGGAGGCTCAGGGATGACCTTACCGCTCCCTACATCTCGGTGAAAGGAGGGTGTAGCCAGGTGCGGGTCGGTTTCTTCTCCCAGTGACAGGACGAGAGGAACTGGCCTGAAGTTACACCGGAGGATGTTCAGGTTGACAACAGGAGGAATTTCTTCACAGGACAAGGTGAGTAAACATTGGAATGGGCTTCCCAGGGAGGTGGAGTCACCGTTCCTCGAGTTAAGTCGATGTTGCACTTAGTTGACGGAGGTGTTTGGTCTAAAGTTTGAGTCTGTGATCTCAGAGGTCTTTTTCAGCCTAGTTCATTCTGTAATATGTTTATCCTACTAAAAGTACGAATTATCTATATGTGTGTGTGTGTGTGCGCGCGTGTAACAAGTATGCTCCCATAGTCCACTAACGCTGAGGAGGGCAGCCCTGTGCCAAAGCCCGGCTGGACCCTCAGCTCGGTTCTCGCCCTCAGCGCAGCCCGCCTGGGCAGGATGCGGCACAACAGCGCAGTCCAGCTCCAGCCGCCCCTGCACACCCGCAGGCACCTCCCGGGCAGAGCGGAGCGGGAAAGTTTCCCGTGGAACACCCACAACCAGGACAGCCGGCGCCCCTGAGGGCTGGCGCGGCCCGGGGGCGGGGCGGCGGGCGCGGCCGTGTGTCGGGAGCGCGCCCGGCGGGCGGCGGGCGGACGCCATCTTCTCTGCGCGGCCGGCGGGAGCGCTCCCAGTGCCCCCTCCTCCGCTCCCTCCTCCTCTTTCTCCCTCCTCCCACTACGCTCCGCCGTCGCAGCCGGTCAGGAAGGGGGCGACCGGGATAGCGAAGGCCGCGGGGAAGGCGGGGGACGGGGGAGCAGCCTCGCGGGGGCGGGCGGGCCGCGGGGCGCCAGCCCGGGAGGTTCGTTCGGCCCCTCCGCTCGCCCTGCCGGCCGGCCGGGCCCCGCTCCCCATGGGATAAGCTGTAAACATGTTCAGCTTTGAAGGGGATTTCAAAACAAGGCCCAAGGTGTCCCTCGGAGGAGCGAGTAGGAAGGTAAGGAGCGGCGCCCGCCCGTCCCTGTGTCTGTGTCGGTTCCGCCGCCCCCCGCCCTGTTATCGGTGCTTTTACCGTCGGGCCTTCAGAAATGGGAGCAGCGATGACTAAGGTTTAACAGAGGGGGAAAACCCTCCCCTCCTGATGATGTGTTTATCTCCTCTCTCCCTGCCTCTCTCTTATTATTATTTTTGTATAATCAGGCCACACCATCCCAGGCTTGTAGTGTAGTAAGAATTGTGGGAAGCGAGGAAATATCTCCTTGGCTCGTCCCTCCCGCAGGCGATCGATCGATCCCGGGTGTCGTGGCCGGTGGCACCTCCCGAGCAGTCGTTCTCCAGATCTTCCAGGGGGGAAGGACTCGGAGACCTGCTGTCATTTCCCTCCAGAGGGAATGTCTGGCGTGGACCTGCTTCGCCGGAGGGATGTGGGACACACACAGCCTCACACAACCCGAATTGCTGGGGGAGGTTCATCCACGTGAGCCGGGACTGCTGGGTTGGTCTCTGTCAAGTTTAGGTTCAGTCAGTTTGTGCGCAGGGTGAGTAGCAGTTAATAGTCAGCTGTACCAGACTATTTGATCTCCTTGTGTTTATTGATGGAAAGAAGCAGAATGATTTATTCAGATCTTGCTGATTGGACAGGGTAAGCAAATGTTTAGTGGAGCACTGAAGGGCACAGGACTTCGGAAGAACGACAGAAAGGACTAAGTGCTTTTAGAAGTGGCCTGATCTGTAGGAGTTACTTTAATTCACCGTGAAAATACTGAATCTCCCTCTTGTCATTGGAGATGGCTGTGTGGGAAGCTAATGAGTGTTTCCATTAGTATTTTTGAATTTTAATTGAGTAAAAAAAAAAAAAAGTCTTAAGTTTTTATTACTGTACACTAAAAGCAAGTTTGGTTCTTGGAAACTTTTAAGGTTTGGCAGTACAATGAAGAAATGAGCAAAAATGCTGCAGTTTGTGATATTAAAAGCACAGTGAAGTTTGCATTTTGACGTATTGACTTAATATGAAGAGATTGTGTTCAGAACTGTGTTTAGATTATGCAGCTTTTCCTCTGAGTCATCTTCTGTTTATCTTACTACATTTCTGTTCATTAGGCTACATAAACTGGCATTACATGAGTCAAAATGCCATAAATACTCCCCAGCTTAAGTAGGAATTGGCAGAACATGCCCTGGTCCTGAGCTGTACACTTCAGGTAGTTAGCAACTTTTGACCCTGACTTGGTCATAGTGCTTCTTGCTGAACATGTTGCCTTCTACAGAAGTAAACAACTGTCATAAAATATTCTTTTACACTTAGCAAATAATGAAAATGTATCAGAATTATGTCTATTTTAATTATATGGGACAAATTTATTAATGTTATGCAGGCATAAATTTCCAAGGGCGAATACTAGCATACAAAGGGCCGGAAGCTGAAATTGATGCATAACCTTCACTCTGTGCAGTAGAGGTTGTGTTTCATGATGAGATTGATACTGACTGGTGCACAGATTTCATGATTTTACATTGGTTTACCAAAGTGCTTGTGCTGCATCAGTGCAAATCAGTTACATGCAGCTTTGGGCATCGCGGTTATATAGACATCCTAGAGTGTCCTTGAAATAGCTGCATATTTTCAGAAACTGTGTGCGGTACTGACGAAAGAATTTATTTAAACAGTACTAAAAACTACTTCTAAATGCAGTTTACCTGAACTTCTGTGGAAACATACAACAGAGATTGGTGTGGGAACTGTTTATGTGGGTTCCCCGAGTTTCTCATTATTTCACATCATAGGCTCCTTGGGATCATGTTTCTCATACCTATAGGCTTCATTTTTACAGAAGACTGAATTGTAAATCATTTCCTTTCAGCTTTTGGTACACTTACTAAAAAACCTCATTTTTTGACAAATGCCCTTCCCCTTCCAAATGGTGTATTAATTTTAGAAAGATCCAGTGGTGTATCTCTGCCATGCTTGATGCCTTAGGATTTTATCTTTTATATTTTTCATATCCTGTAATGCTTTAGTGTGTAACTCTAAGAATCCATATAGCCTGTTAGTTACTGTTCTCCCATTCTGGTCAGACAAAACAAATCCTCTCTAGGCCTGAACTTCAAGGACACCTTACTGTCCCAGGCCCTGAAATATGTAAACAAAGCCTCTAAAGGGGGCAACAGACTTGGGGTAATGACTTCATTACCTGAAATCGTAACTGGAGAATTAACCCCGATATGCAAATGGACCAAACTTGTAAAAGTATGAAAACCCTTGATCCAGTCGTCCATTTTGGGTATAGCCTTTCTGAAGGTTTTTGACTGCCCAAAGTGTACCTTGGAGGCCCTTCAATAAATACCTGCTTTTATCCTCTTAATTTTGTCTAGCCTCTGTTTTCAGGTAGCCCCATCAAGGCATCAGCTAGCTGTGTACTTAGTGCTGCCTGCTGTAATTCCTTTGGTGGAAGAAGGCACAACTCAGAAATACTGGGGCCATGCAGGCTGCGTAGTGCTAAGAATAGCTCTGTACCCACTTTGGGGAAGTTCCCCAAACGTGGTTGCACCACTGCAGAGCAATGGCAAAACCTCCCAGTATGGACACGGGGATGCCTGTTGGAGGAGCCAGTCAGTGTTCAAGGTGCCAGCAGAGCCTGATGTGAGTACAGCTGCACCAAAATAGTGATCAGCAGCACTGTTAGAAGTGTGGTTTTGCTGGTGGAACTGCAGCTGCAAACAGTAAGTGTGTTGGTCATGGCTCACATGTGTTGACACCTGTCTGGCGCTGTGATGTGTGTCTGTAGTGTTCCCCTAGGCCTCACAAGGGGCTGATTTCATTAAGTTCTATCAGTAGAAGCACAATGATAGAAGTGTAATTGGGGACTTGTGTAATTGTGGCAGTTAGGTACTGAATCTAGTGTGCCTTCTCGTCACTAGCTTGTATGGCATTTTTGAATTACAAAAACAGCTTCAGGTCTGTTTTTGCATGGTTTGCATCTTATATTTAGGTGTGTTATGGTCTGAATTGTGGATGCTCTGGAGAGGCACTTCAATCCACCTGTATCTTTTGACAAAAAAAAAGTAGTTTTTAAGTATCACTTGTTTTTGTTCTAGTCCTGGCTTGCAATTTAATGTTCTCAAAATTACTACCTCAGTGACTGATCCTTTCAGAATATTATTGTAACATTATAATATTGCATTGTACATAAGTGTAAAAATGTAGGTGGTACTGTCAGTGTCTGGACTTTTCTTTCCATACCTACTTTCAAGAATCTGCTGATTCATCTGGACTATTTGAACTGTTGTGTATGTGTTTGAGGGTGTAGATACAGGGTTTTATTTACAATGTGATAAGCAAATTTTAGCGGGTTTTATTTATTTTTATTTTCAGGGTAGCTTATCGTCTCCTTTAAAACATGGTTCCTTACTTCATGAGGCTGTTAAAAAGAAATTCTCAAATTTAGTTTAATTGTAACTGGCAAACCATATTTTTGTGCTTCTGAAGTAAAGTAGCCTCCAAAAATGAATGCTGTTATTGGAGTTCAATACAGGAACGTCTTGAATTACTCATGGACATTTTGTACAGGACAGTAATTGTTGTCTGAAAGGCTGGGGCTGCAGAGAGTCTGGTGAGTTAGATCGGAAATGCAGAGCTGTGCAGGAAGAGTTGGCTTGGGGTGCAGCTCAGATTGGCCTCACCCAACCCAACTGTGCAGGGGACTGAAGCAGATGGTCCTTCACCTGGGTGCTTCCCTGTGTCCCGTGCAGTGAACATATTTCTGCTAGGTGGAGTGTCACCAAGCCTTCTGGGGGCAGCTGGCAGCTTTCACTGATTTTAGCATGAGGTTGAACACAGCACAAAATTGGTTTAACCATGTCAGCCTGATTTGGGACAGTCAGGCCTAGTGTTACTTCATTAAGTTTATTAGTATTAAGAAAAATCTGAGGTAGCAATGATTTAGTACATCCATGCAGGGGATCCCCAGGCCAGTGCTGAGAGGTACAAGGGGCTCTGTAGCTCCACATTGTTTAATTATGAATGAAACCTTGGAAGTCTTAACAGGTAAAATAGTTAAAAGAATATTAAGTCAAATGTACAGTATCACTTGAGATATCTAAACCGTGCTTTTATAAATCCCAACAAAATAGAGTATTTTAAAATTATAACCTATTATGAGATGATTTTAAAAACCCGCTCCTTTTTCAGAATTTGTAGTACAGATGGGTTAGCACTGTCATGAAAGTGAAAGTGAGAACAGCTTCATTGAGTTTGGGGTTCTTTTTGATCTTTAGCTTTTGTGGAAGACATGAAAGCTTACTAATGAGCAAATACTGATGACTCCATCTGTATTTTAAAATGTCTCAGTAATTTAATATGGACATTTTTAATAATCAGAGATCTTCAATTTACGAAGTTTGTTTATATTTTAATTAAGTAGTTACTGATGTACTTTCTTAAATTAGTAGCATGACATTAAACATCAGATTCTTGGATATATTTACCCCTGCTTTCAGCTGAAGTGCAGAGGTAGAACTCCAGAAGCACCTTGTTTGCTCTTTGTTGTCTGTATTTTACACGTGAAATAACTTCTTGTGGAATAAAAGTTATAGAAGCTGTAAGAAACTGTAAGATTGCCAGTGTATGGAGAGATCTGCCAAGGCTATCTTGACAGATGTCTGTAGGATATAAACATTGATGGGACAGTTTAAAAATGGTTTTGTTTCTCTCTTACTGATTGATTGAGGAAAATAGGTAAAAATTTTAGGAAGGAATAATTTCTCTGTTATTACAACTTATTTGAACCTACACCATGTGACAATGCAAGTGAAATGTTACTAAGGATTTATAGTACAGGTTTTCTAGATTAGAATTCTAAATTCAGTGTTTATTTTTGAATGGTGGGAAGACATTGCAGTGCTTTGCTCTGTAAGACCTTTGTCCCGTAAGGCACATGGCGTAGATCTGTGTGCAGGTACCTTCCTCGTTCTGAGTCAGAGCTGTGTTTTAATCAGAATCTTGCAGTATCACAGCCTAAGTCTTGAAATACTCTTGGAATTTCAGATCTGTGGCGTGGAAGTATGAGGAGACCATCATGTTGTAAAATAATGACTGCCTGTTGGTAGGAAACTACACGGTTGATGCATACTAGATTCATGGGCATTTTTTTCCTATTTCTGTAACATTTGAAATTCTCCTCATTTGAAAGCTAGCTGCAAAAGATGGAGTTGTAGTTAGCTGACAGCAGCAGTGATTATGCTGTTATTTTCACTTATGTGCTATTTTTTCAGATTCAGAACAAAAACTTCTGCTTTTATAAATACATTTTCCCCGCTCGTTCCTGAGAAAATGATGAATCATGGAATGGTTCGGGTTGGAAGGGATGTTAAAGATTACCTCCTTCTAACTGCCTTGCCGTAGGCAGGGATGCCTTCCCCTAGAAATCGCTCAACTACAGCTTTGTGTACAATAAACCTCTTAAAAATCATAATAGGGGCAAACTGAGCATAAATGTAAAAGCAACTTTCTTGCATTTCATTTGGCCTCTAGAGCCTCTGATCAAATCCTTGTTCCACTGTGTGTAGCTTTGTGGTACCGTGATAGAAGAGGTTCCCGTGATAGAAGAGGTTCCAGATCCTCCCTACCTCCCACAGTAAATTTCAGCTAAAATGCTGAGGTGTTTTCTAGCAAGCACTGTGGCTTTGGCTTTGGTGAGGCCAGGCTTTCCTGGGCCAAATGCCTCCTCCTGGGCATAGTTCAAACTACCTTCTGCAAGATGGTCTGCTCTACTTGTAAACATACTTCTGATTATTTGCATCATTATAAGGAAGAGTCACAAACTGGTTAAAAGCAGAATATTTCAAGCTGCTGAACATACTCAGACATGTTCAATGGAATTTAAGTTGTTGAGGTTCAGTTCAAGACATTGTAAGCCTTTAAAAATGCAAATTTCTTTTACTATTCATATTAAAAAAACCCAGTTGGAGTTCATCTTGTCTAAAATAATGTTGGAAAATAGAAACATTGTTGAGAAGGTGGGGGGCATCTCCCAGTGTCCACATTTGTTCTATAAAAATTCATGTTAGAAAATTTTCCATTTATTTGCTGGAGTTACTGAATACTTGTGTTGAAAGGAATTTTATTCTATAAATTGCTTAGGTCACTTCATTTGTTTTAGGAGTTGTTACTGATTTTTATGTGGTTCAAGTTAAATTCAGCTCTAAAGTCATGTTCCTCATTTTAAGGAAAGAAAAAAAGATTCAAGTTCCTGGATTTTATAGATGAAAACCATACAAGTTTTTATTATTGTCCACAAAAATTAAAAAGATCAAGTGCTGACTTGTTTTTTAAAGAAAATTTCATAAAAAGTCGTGCCTTGTACTTGGCATGACCTCTTCTAATGTGAAATACAAAGCATTCTCAGCTACTAGCCAAAATAAACCCTCTTTCTTTATAAATAAGCATCAAACATTTATTAATAATATTAATTTTTTGGCTTCAGTGTGTTATTATTAATATTTTTAAAAACTGTAATCAGTGTTTAGCTAGTACCTGAAAATAATTATTCCATTTCATCTTTGCATCTGGCATATTTAGGTTTTACATTTATTTGCTGTAAGATGGCTTGATTAACATAGCTGTCCAGGAGTGTTCAATTTCAAATTTTAAGAGTCAACAGATATTAGAAGTGTTGAAAAGGATTTAGTTATGTATACATTTTGCTTTTCTGAATTTGCATTTTGAGCCAAGAGGCCTGAAAGTTTATTTCTCTGAAGACGAAGTGTTCAAATGCAGAAGGAAAAGAATAATAATTTCTATATTTGTGTACCTTATTCAGTCTTTGTCTAGGATATGTGAAAGCTAGGAGTTCTGCAAACATACTTTTGGAAGCAGAAAGTTTATTGCAACAAAACAAGGATAAGAAAACAATTTTAATTCAATTTTTTTTCATTATGGATTGAACTGGTGTTTTTGAAGCAGTGGTGTTGACATTATTCCACTGTCAGATGTGGCTGCTCTCATCAGCTGCTCCCTTTCAGCAGTGGTGCCACTTGGAACTTTGCTGTGAATAGTACAGTACCTAGCAGTTTTATGCCCGTGTACAAATTAACATTTCAAATGTTACTCAACATTTCTTTGGTGGCAGTCACAAGTTTTCCTTTCTGTATGCTGTCCTCCATCTGCTTCCCTGTTTTCACCTCTTTCCTCCTTCTGTCTTACCCTTTGAGTCATGGTCTGTAATGTTGCATTGTGTTTTGCTGTCATACAAGCTTTCTCTGCTTTCTTGTTTCTTTGTACCGTGCCTCACAGAAAACTTCTCAAGTTGGGTTTTTCGTGGTGCTGCAGCTCGCGTGCTAGAGCAGGAGGTTGGTTGTGGTTTCTCTGTTGGAGAAAGCATGAGGCAGGAAGGGACTGCCAGATATGTCCTACGTGGCATGAAAACTCACAGACAGTGTATTCCCTGTTCTGCGCTTGGGAAGGCAAGCTCCTGAAGGAAGAAGACCACATCATAAAAAGTCAGAACTGTGATTCAGGGAATGGCTTTTCTCTCCTTTTGAGTTAGGGTGGACAGAGCCATATTCATGCTTCCGTCCCCCTACCTTGTCTGCCTGCCTACCTTGAGAGGAAGACTCGATACCTGACGTGTGCCTGTCTGGCAGGTGAAGAAGGATGGTGGCATGATCACCACAGGATCAAGGCAAGGTGGGGAGTAGGAGTGAGCCAGGTGTGATCTTTGGGAGCTCCTGTCGGGCCATCTCCTACTGTGAGGAGCTCTGGCTGTCGGCAGCAGGAAGAGGTGCTGGAACAGTGGCTGTCGCTGGCAGCAGTCAGGAGAGTCTGGGTGGGAGTTGTCAAATGTGTGTTACTTGAGTAACGCTGTTGTCATTCACAGCCAGCCACAGAACACTGAGTTTGGCTTCTTTTCACAGTGCTGGCTGTTAAGGGGCGATTCAGGGAGGATTTCAGAGGTGACTGCTGTTACGTCTCTTTAAGAAATGATTTTGTTAGAATGCCCTTTGTAGGTGAAGGTTATTTCATGGTTCTTTTCATCTCTTTCTTATTGCATGTTTGTTTTATTTTGCACATATACTGTTACTTTTTAATTTCTGAAGAGACAGTGTATTCCAGCTTCGTTTAATAATTCTTAAGGTGATTTTTTTTTTTTTGGAATTTAATTTAAATATGTTCTTTAGCCATAGTTATGATCTGTGTATATCTTGTGAATGTGAGTAACAGTATTATTTTACCCATAATAATTCTTTAAAGGTGGGATGTACTTACCTGAATATTTTATTGCCTTAGGACAGTTCTTCTGTTTTGTTTAATTTATACTTTAACAAGTTGGCGTTTTTCTTTACAAGTACTCAAAGCAAGTATGTGGCTGACTAAAAACCTAACTTTTGTTAAAGAGTGGATTGGTTTAAAGAGTGCTTGCCACAAAGAGACCCAGTTCCTCATCAGTGAAAAGCTGGTGATACACTAAGTGAGGATCCACTGCCCTGATATATCTCCCTCTCTCTTCAGATGATTTTAAATGGTTTGTTTTTGATAAATCCTCTGGCCACTTACTTTCCTTTATCTACTGATCATTTGTATTTACGGTGTTTGTGGTTTTTCATACCATTCTCTTCTCTCACATAGCAATGTGTTTTTCCTTTTCTATATGTTCTGCTTTTTCTTTCAATTCTCTCGGAAGTGTAACAACAAATTAAAAAACGTTGTTTCTAAGCAGAAATGCACTTTACATAGTGTTGCCTGCAGAATGATCACTTCGAAATAGGGACATTTCACCAACTTCTTTAATGCATTAGGTATCAGCTGTTGAAAAAGTCCTGAAACTTTAAGCCATTTGTTGGTTATTAATTTAGTATCTTGTTTTGTCTTTGTGCATTTCTGTACTGCTTGAGTTGAGATACATCATCCGTATGTATGGATTTCCTTACTTTTGTTTATACTGTGTTTAACACATGGAACAAACCCTGTCTTTAGAGGGCAGTAGCTGTAGTTAGTGGTGTCTTTGGCCATAAATGCTGTCTTTAGAGGAAAGATGGTTAACCTTCTTGTGGGATTTTTTTTATTTTTCACTCTCTTGGTGGTCTGTGTTAGAGTATTTTCTGTCCTAAAGAAACTAAGAGAATCATGACTTTGATTCCTCTGTATCATCAAAAAAGAAATGCAGAAGAGTTTTGCTCTCATTTTTTGTATCTGCTGATAGACATTGAAAGTATTCCAGCACAGTTGTTTCAGCTGTAGTTAAATATTCTATAAACATTTGTTTGCCAACTTTAAATTGATTTTTCTGTATTAAAATACAATAAATTTTTAGTTTGAGTGTTTTTTAATTTCTTAACTTCTCTAGGCTAATGGGGGGCATAGGAAAAAAATGAAATTGTCATATGTGTTGTAGTGTCAGAAAATGAAAATAGTTTCCTTAAATCTGCTGTGTGTTTTAGGCTGAATTTGGGAAGGTGCCAGGGTGCTTTCATCTCCTGTTGCCTACAGTGGGAACTGAATACTGTGCATCAAAATTGAGTTGTTTTGTATATTTCCTTGGAAATTACCCAGAACCACCCAGTAAGAGACTCTTGCACATAAAGCTTTGTTTATATATTGTAGTCTATGAGTACTCATATAAGATTGTGGTTTAAAAGCTAATGCATGGTTTTTCTGTTGTAATAATACTGGGTTTTGAGGCCTCATGAATACTTCAGTATTCTTTTTTTTTTCTCTATTGGTGAGATCACTGTCCTGAAAGTTTTGGTGTGTAGTCTTAATTTGGGTGAAGAGTTCAAAATTTCAAAAGAAAAAATTCCTGCCATTTATGCTATGACTCTCTTGACATCTTTTCTGGACAAGTTTTGAGAAAAAGGATAAGTAAATATAAGAGCTTAATGCTTTTTTGTAAGTTAGACAAAAGCATGGGGCTTTGGAACAGGATGTGATTGCTCTGAATGTGCCACAGCTTGCTGTATGCACCTGGGCTAGGGATTTATGTACCCTGTAGGCAAGGAAAACACTCAGACTTCTGGTATGATCTGGTGTCTGGGACCTTATTGTGCTCCAGCTCTGCCATTTGTAAATGGGTGATGTTTGCTAGGGTAACTGGGATGCTGAGAACACAAACATGGACAGAGATCAGTAGAGTTTGCTGCTCTTTGCCTGTCTCTTTTCGTAGGGACATAACTTCCTTCCATCACTGTTCTTTTGGGAGGGCTGCAAGTCCTGTGTTTGTGAGTTCAGAAAATGATTAGCAGCTGCTTTTCTCTATATTTTACATGTTATGCGTTCCAAGAAATCCCTAAAGTGAAGTTTGCATTAAATATCCTGAACACAGTTGAAGCACGTTTGAATGAAAACGCAGTAGTATCTTTATTTGTGTCTTGTAGGAAGAAAAGGCTTCTCTCCTTCATCGTACTCAGGAAGAAAGGAGAAAACGAGAGGTAAAGTAGCCTGTAAGCGTTTGCCTGCCCACTGGATTTTTCTTTGGTCTAACATTTACAGTGTGAAGTACTTCTGCTGCAGTTGTACTTAGTTCTTTCAGTTTCAGTTTTTTCTTTAGTTTTCTTTCAGTTTGCAAGTTCTGTATAAAGTATGTTTTAATTGGCAAAACAGTTTGAGTGCTTTAAGATGTTTCTTATGAGTGCTTTTAATCTCAAAAGAAGATAAGCATGCACTGGGTGCAAAGGGAATTTTCCCTTTTATTTTGGTGTTTATTGGATCTAGTCTTTGTTGAGAAAAGATAGGGATTTGGCTAGTAAATTGCAAATTTTACCTTGTCCGTAGTCTGTTACTATGGGTTGGTCTCAGCAAACTTTCTTTTGCTCCTGGTTCTGCTATGGTTTCTTGGCTGACCTTTAGTACTTCACTTCCCCAGTGTGTGCCTCGGTTCTGTGAACATAAAATCAGAACAGTGATTCTTGAATACTTTGAAAAGTGCTCAAGTGCTTTGAAATCACCTGATAATTAAGGAGCAGTGAGAAGCTGATGTGTGAAGCTTTAAGCAACCTTAATACTGGTTTATGATGAAGGCTTACTGCTCTGGATAATTCAGTCTGGAATAATGCAAAGGTGGAATAGGCATTGAAAGGAATTTGAGTGAATATGTTAATTTTGTCATTTTTCCCCCACCCCTCTGATACAAGTTGAAAACATTTTGGTGTTAAATACTGTTTAAAAAGTATAACTATTCAGGTTTCATGCTCAGGAAGAAAACAGCTCTTTGGCCCTTAAAGGTGTGTTTGACCCATGCTAGATTAAGCACAAGTTCTGCAGTGGCTCTTCAGTTTCTGTGGACAGTTACTGCTTTTTTTTCTTTCCAACGTGGATGTGTAGTTATGGACCAGGTTCAAGTATGAAAGTACCAGGATTTCACCCATTAGTTCAGAATTCCACGTTATGAATCAGATTTATGATCAGTGAGTACTGAGCAACATATGTAAAAATTCTTCTTTGTGGTTCATAAACTCACTCAGTTGCTTGGCTCTGTCCTTTGCAAAGCTGATGCAGAGCCATACACTCATCCCAGTGCATGTACACATGTGCACACAATGATTTGCTGTGGCATTGAGCACATTTTCACACAATGAATGGCTCCTCTGAGAATAAAATCAGCTATGGCTTTTAAAAAACTGACTGTAGCAGAGTCTTAGCAGTGACCTCAGACTTAAAACCTTTGCAATTACGGGTCTCTAATTGACAATTATGTGTTCTGAGATAAAACCAGTACCTAAAGAGAAGGAGAACTTATCTGTGTTTTAGTTGAGCCTTACATTATGCTGATGAGGAGACACCACCTCTCTGAAACTCTATCCTGATTGCACTTGTACTGTCAATACTTTGGAGAGAAAAATACCCTTTGGCCTATCAAAATTTTGATTTTGGTCCATCCTTTAGAGGTAATTAGAGTCTTCAAGAGTCTGCTTATTCAGAGAAGTTGCTTTAAGAACCAGGGTTTTCCAAGAAAAATAAAACAGGCCTTGAATAGCAGTTTTGTCTGGTGATCTCTCTGGTCAGTTCAGGTTGTGAGGTTGTGTTTTTGAATTGGATGTGTCTTTATAGGACAATAAATTAGAAATCAAGATTTTGTGAATTGAAAGTTTATGTGAACTTTCCTAAAAGTATTTAAATTAAATTCATGAAAACATTAGGTGTTTTGTTTTGCCTGGTGACTCTCAGAATTATAGTTTCGTTGTAGTTTAAGGATTGATTAGGTTGAAATTTCTCTTTTTAAGGCAGGCTTCTTGATCCTTGTACTTTTCCGTCAATCACTGCTCTGCAGCTCTAGGTTCATGAACAGCTCTTTATTTCCCTCTTTTATTCCCTAAGAAACCATATGGACATTGTTAGAAACATAACTACAGTAGCTACTTCCCGTAGATATTTATTGTAATGGGATATGCTGAGGGTGTTGTCAGGGAACCCTCCAAGAGCTCTTTCCATAGCATCTCAAGCAAGCTGGTGTTCAGTTCTTCAGAGCCATTGTAAAGGATCTACCTACTGAGGAAGATGTCATAAAAGGACTCACTAGATACGTCTGGTTTGGAGAAGAGACTAAGAATTTTTATTAATTTCCATGTTGTGCTCCTGGGCCACAATGAGCTTTAAGCCTAATTTTCCTTTTGACAGAAATACTGTCTCCAAATAACTGATTTTTAAAAATTGTTGTCCCAACATCTAAACTGTGGCAGCATCATAATGCTTTTGTATTATTTCAATGAAAACAAATAAGTGGGTCCTCAGTGTTTGCTGCTGTATGCAGAAAGAGGAATGATGTAATTGAATTTGGTGAATGCTTCAGCATTTTTCAACATAGTATTAAAACTTTGTCTAATAAAATGCATTAATAATAAAGTGATGCAAAGTAATAATGTTTATGTTGATTTCTGTAGTATTATATACTCACTGAGTATTAAAGATCCTTTTGCAATATCTGATCATAAATTTGTGCTTAAAACCAAAAAGCATTCTCACTGATTTATGTGTATTGGATTCAAGCATTAAAGTAATTTATTTTACTAATGATTATTGTTTAATTTTCATTAAAAACACATTAATTCATTAAAAACCCATAAAATTTTGAATACAAATACATTTAATAAAATGGTGGAAATTAAAGTCAGTCCTATGGTGTTGATTTCAATTTTCTTGCTTTGTTTTACAGGAAGAAAGGCGGAGGCTGAAAAATGCAATAATAATCCAGTCGTTTGTAAGAGGGTACAGAGACAGAAAACACCAAGTCAGTGCCTGTTTATTTAGTTAGAAAGATGCTAAACAATTTTGCAGAAAATGAGACTTTCTAGTCATAAATAATTTCATTGAAAAATCGTTTTGAGTATTTAAGAAAGTGGAAGTTCTTTTTTCCCTCTTGGCATTTTCATTTCAAACTCAGTATTTTAGTAAACAGATCTATGTTCTGCAAAGCAATGATGTGACTGGACCTCAGTGGGATCACACAGTGATTTTTTTAGCTGAAAAATTGGATAAAAAACATTAGGTATTAAAAACTTTGACACACCAGTGGAGCTTTTAATTTTTTTTACAGTATGACTAAGGTGGTAGTTTGAGTCAAAAAGTTGTTCTAAGTTGCTGTTGGGTAGATTCTTCTAAGAAAGCTTTGTTTAAATTTGTTAATTTGAGTAAACTAGACTAAAATGTTTGATGTGATATTCTTGATAAGCAACAGATTTGTTGAAACTGTACTTTCTGAGGTACAGAATGGAGTTACGGCTTCAACTATGATATCGTGTATATTTTGATCTCTTGACAAATATATGTTGTATCTGTTTTACTACTTTGCAACCTTGCTGGATGAAAACTGAAATTTTGCACCTCTGTTTTAAATCATAACCATTACTAATATATTGATGCATGTTTTATTTTTAAGTACTCTATCCAAAGAAGTGAATTTGATCACTGTGCTAATTTGGCCCAGTCTGGAGGAACCTTCTCCACTGCTAATGGAGCAAATTTGACTCTTCTAGTTCGCCAGTTACTCTTCTTCTATAGACAGAATGAGGATTCAAAGCGTTTGGTGAGTACTGTTACTTACTTTGATCCATAGCACTTGCATTTCATGCACTTAAAAGTAGTCTTTCACTTGAAAGTGCACTTTTCAGTGTACTCCGCTGTTTTTCATTTAGTCACAATAACTAAAAATTAGATTTTACAAGTACGTGTGCCCACACACATACATAGTATGTGAAAGGAAGCCCTGAAAAATCCTACATGTATTATTCACAGTAAGGTTTAAAAAATAATACACTTCTATTAGAATTTTAATTTTTAGACAATATTTCTACTTGGCCTCCTGGTCATTCCCAAGGTGTTTGGGTGATATTTTTTTTCTCACTGTTCAATATTGCTGGCATATCAATTGCAAAGTCACTGCCAGTTTCCCAAATGTGTGAGTAAGTGTGATTCATAGTGGCTGTTAATAATGGATGTTAAAGAATTATGGCTATTTAAAAACAAAAAATTACCAGATGGTGTAACTCTGTCTTAACTTTGAAAGTTTAGTACTAGTGCTTGTGTAGTTTATGTAGTGTGACAATTTTTTTTTTTTCAACTGAACATGATTCGGTCTGAGTTTGTGTTTTGTAAGTCCTCCAAAGGTTTCCACAACAGCACTGAAATATTACTGAGTTGCCATAGATGATAGAACTTCTCATTATAACCTGTAAACTTTTGTGTATCTTGTTGCAGGTATGGATGTGTCAGAATTTAATTAAACAGAGTTCTCAGTTTGTCAAGCAATTGGATGGTCCAGACAGACTTACTTGCTTATTCCAAATAAAAAGACTGTTGGGGCTATGTTGCAGGTAAGTTCTTTTTTTCTATGTAAAAAGTATTCAGAAATTATGTTGGGCACTTGTTTGTTTCTTTTTGCAGCAAGGGAAGTATTAAATGTACATTTATTTTATGTAGAGGACTATTTATATTAAATATATGTAGGCTATGGTATAGGATACCTGTTCCTATGTACAACAGTGGAATGTTCTTAAGATCTGTTGACTTTCAAGTTCAACATGTGCTTAAGGGATGCTCTCCTAGGATAGGCCTGAGTATGTTCTTAACTGGTTTTGTATAGTGACATCATTCGCAATATTTGTGGAAACCAGGTTTTCTTGGGAATTGATAGTGTTTAGTCTACTTCTTATAACAACATCTAATGTTCCAAGGATATGCTTTGGATAGATGTTGTTTCAAAACTAATATAATTTATTATGCCCTTCCTCACTCTTTATTTTGAACTTAAAGCATATTAAGCAGTTGCATTATTGGCTTCAGCATTAAATTTATTATTCGTAGTGGGAGGATCACAGGAAGGTAAATCTGTTAAGGTGACTTGAATATCTGGCAGCTATTGTTATTCTATTATTAGAAAACTTATTTGTTCTTATCAATAATAAGGATTGGTGACCCTCTGCAGAGCTTTAAAGCCAGATACTAGAGAAGACTTGAGTGGTGGGCTTTAAAGTCCTTGTGTGCAGTGGGACACAGCTGTGGTGTCACTGCATTGAATTGTACATTCTCACTACAGTGGAAATTGTCTTTTTGTAAACGCAGCTCTTAATATGGATGGGGAAGAAAGCACATTGTTAGGGCAGGTCAGCCCATACACATCTAGCACTAAAAAAATACTTTAAATTCTAAGCAGGCTCTTCATCATCATAATTTCTGTGGTTACTGGTAGCTGTTATATAAGCAACTTGTTAAAACGATGGGAGTGGTTGTATTTTTAATATTTCAGTTTGTAAATGAAGACATACTGTGTTAGTTATGCATATGGTGTTCCCTAGCACCTGTTCCCAGCCCATGTTGCTCTGGGGCTTTCATGGCTTCATTTTTAATATAGTTAGTGGTGCATGTTGGGAAAACATGTATTATTCTTTGCTTCTCTTCCAGTTTATGCAGTAGACCTCCAAATTTTCAAATCACTCAGAGCAAGAATTTAGTAGGAATTAAAGGTAGAATGCCATATTCGTAGATAACCCTAAAATCAGGAATTATTGTTATAAAGATGCCGTCAAAAAGATGTAGCTAAACCAGTGAGAGCACCTGGCAACCAAATAGATAGAAATAAGTTACTTTAAGGTGAATGTGTGGTGAAATAAGAGAAATATCATGTTAAGTAATTTTAATTTCATTTATAGGCTACTGCAGAATTGCAATGATGACAGTCTGAATGTTGCACTTCCTATGAGAATGCTTGAGGTATTTTCATCTGAGAATACGTATTTGCCTGTTTTACAAGATGTCAGCTATGTGACATCATTAATTGAACAAATTTTGCACTACATGGTTCAAAAAGGTGAGTAGCTAGGAACCATAAATTCTGGGAAATAATCAAAAATTAAACAGCTGAAGCCCATATTGTTTAATCAAATTTTTGTCTTTACCACAGATGAATAAAGTGCTGCATACACTAACCTGTACATTAGATGGATATTGTGCTTGTAATGAGGTCATGGCTTGAGAAATTACTGCTTGATTTCTTTGGAAAATCTGTTATAAATTGAATATTCTACTAAATTACTGATACAGACTTGTAGCAGAGATTTTGAGAGTAGATGGATATTGCCTAACAAAAGTTGTATTCCAGTACCTGTTTGACACTCTAATGTGGACACACACGCTGTGACAGATCTAAGCTTCAGTTGTGTAAAAGTTGGTCATTGTGTTGCAGTACTGTTCTCTGTAAATGTTAATATTCAGTATTATTCTAGATTGGCATTACCTTTTCATCCTGCCAACACTCAGACACCTTAGCAGAGATGGTGGCCTGGCTTTTATTTCTCTTGTCCTGTCATCAGCAAAACTGTTTGCTAAACTGCAGTCAGTGACACCTGTGCAAACATACCAAAAGTTAATGAATTGGGTAGTTAGCACCAAGATGATGTTTTGTTGCAAAGAAACTTCATTATTCTGGGAATGTCCAAAATAAATTATTTTGGCTTTTTGATATGGTGGCTTGAGTTAGCAAATCTTGTGGATCATGAGGAAAGACAAAACCATTTTGAAATAAATCTCTTGGATCCATCCTCTTTGGTATAAAATGCAGAAAGAGCATCTTCCAATCGTTAGTTATTGGACTATTTCTATATGTTTCTAATATATTCTAATATTTGAAGTACATTCAGTGGACTTGACTACCTAATCCTGTTACTAAGGATTTGGTTTTAACTACTGTATGTTGAAGTCACTATCAGAAAAAAATTTACTCTTATTGTAGCACATTTATTTTACTTGCCTTGGCATAACAGAAACTGTATGTTTGTCTCATTGGTTTTTATATAATACATATGTCTTCCAAAATGCATGTTTTTGTTCTTTTATTATAGTACTCTGTCCTCAAAACTGATATATGAAAGTTTGAGATCATAGAATCATGAATTTTTTACTAAAATATAGCTTTCTGATTACTAATGAGAACAAAAAGAAGTGGTTTTGTGCAACTGCAAATGTTCTGTGTCCTAATAACTTTTGATGCTTAAATTGTAAAGAATCTCTTACCAGTTTCCATTAGTGTATGTTTTTGGATATAATTTGCCTTCCATTTGTGTCTGGTCAGCATTGCTAAGTCATTCCTTTATGGGGACTTCCACTGTGACAAGTTAGGTGGTCCCTGAGAAGGGTTCTTAGACTGGGATCTCAGTGATGTGACACTGTTTATGCATTTACAGTGTTCCTGTAATTGTGGAACTTGTGTCTTAGTTGGGAGTTCATTGAGCATGAAGGAAGTTGGTTAAGAATGAAATCACATGGTTCCATTTGTACTTCAGTGAGACATAAATAAATTACTTTCTATACATGTCTTTATGGCATGGGTGATAATGCATTTTATTACTGTCTGGGAGAGCCCTGTTCTGGAAATAGTGATTGTATTCTTCAGCCTGCTATGGCAAGGTGGTCACAGAATTGGGACATTCTGCTGGCAGGACTCTTACCTGTATGATGCAGTCATATTTTGGAGTAGAGTGGAAAATTCTTCCTTTCTGGAAGAGTGAAAGGACAACATGACTAGAGTCACTTAAAGGAGAACATGTTTTTCATAAGCCATTATTTAAAGAAATCAAATTATTCACTTCATCAGCAAGAGTTGATTGGTCTTTGAAAATCAAACTGACTCTGAATATGGTTATCTGTGAATGATTTTATAATGTGGTGTTTCCAAAGAGATTGCTGATAGCCTGCTAATTATGTGAATGTGACTTGAACTACTGTAAAATGTCTTCCTATGTCAAGCTTCATGTAATGAATTGTAAAGTATTTTTCAACTTAATTTAAATTGTTTTATATGGAAAAGAAAAAAAATACTGTGTTTAAAAGTGATTTTCTTCTTTTACTTGCAGGCTACTACAAGTCGCTTTATTTGTTAATTAACAATAAGCTTCCCTCGAGTATTGAGTATTCTGATGTTTCTCGTGTTCCTATTGCAAAAATACTTCTGGAGAATGTTCTGAAGCCATTGCACTTTACATATAGCTCCTGTCCAGAAGGTGCAAGGTAAATAAAGATAACTTAAAACATTTGTGTACTCATTTGCTGTAGTCAGAGGTGCAGTTTGTTGTTGTCTAGTGTCCAGCCATTCTTTCAGTGTAGTTCATTGATTTATTTGCAATAGTAATGATTTTTTGGTAACACTGTACATCACTGAAACAATGTAGTTTCAGGTGTCTTTAAGAAAAAGGCAATAAAATGCTGAATACTGCAATAAACAGAGTACAGAGAATAGCAGGTACCACAATACATAGGAATGAGGGTGTGGAAAATTTAGATGAGAGCAGAGATGCGGCTAAGGGTAGATGAAAAGAATTTTAGAGTTCAAAAGAACTTTGTGACAGATGAGCTGAGGTTTATGGAGAGAAATTACTAAGGCAGCTTACAAGCAGAAAGAGTCAGATATGTAGACAGAGGGAACATAAATCAAATTCTGGTTGTATCACATGCAGTAGTGTTTTGTGTTAAAATAGGGATTTGTGTAAAAAGACTAATTGAGTTTGTTAGATGTATTTTGTTCTTTGATATTATAAACAATGTATTTAACTTCAGAATAGTTTTCTCTGATTTAATGAAAAGTTTAAAGGATAAAATTGCATGTAAGATCATCAGGAAGAGGATTTAGTGTGAGAAGTTAATTTTTGAGAAGTCTGAGAAATTTGATGTACTAGGGCAGGATTAATGGACCATATCTTTGCAGTCCTCTTGATGGATGTATTCATACTTGCAAAATGATCTATTATTCCATTGGTATGATTGTGGGAAATTTTGCCTGTGTTCTCTATAGCAACAATTTTTCTTCATTTCAGGCAGCAGATTTTTGCCGCCTTCACAGAGGAGTTTCTGGCAGCACCTTTTACAGATCAGATATTCCATTTCATCATTCCAGCGCTTGCTGATGTGCAGACCATTTTCCCGTATGAACTCTTTCTGAATGCACTATTACTAGCAGAAAGTGGATGTTCAAGAAGAAGTGATCAAGCCCCATGCCTTTTCTACTTTGTGTTAACAGTAGGAGAAACATATTTGGGTGAGCAAGCTAAGTGGCCAATTCATTTTTTTTTTCATGTTGGAATTAATATGTTGAGTATTTCCGCAGCATGGTTCATTGCCAAGTAAAAAGGACAGTTTGTGCATGCAAGTGTTGGAGAGATCTGTTTTATTACCTGTTCCTACCCTTAACATTATAAAAATGTGCTAATTTGATAAGATTTGGCGTAACTTGTTTTGGTCGGGTATTTCTGGTAAGATATATTTTATAGCACAGTGTGATCTTGCTGATGATCTTTGTGTTTCAATGTATGTGCTCTAGGATCCCTTTCAGAGGAAGGACTTCTTGTGTATTTGAGGGTACTCCAAACTTTTCTCTCTCAGCTGCCTGTGTCTGCTGCTGGTACAAATTGTCAAGATGCAAACAGTGATTCTGAAGATGAGGATGAAGAGATCAGTAAAATGACAACTACACCAGTAAGCAGTGCAGAATTTCTATGAATGGATTTGTATTATAGCAGCAGCAGCAAAGATAGGCAAAAACATGATCACTCTAAGTCCAGTATTTTTCCATAGATGTAGAAGGCAGCCTGTTTGCTTCTTGAAAATAGGTGACTGTTCACTGCAAGCAAGTGGAACTGGTTGCTTACATTAAAAACAAACCCCTTACTATAATAAGAGATCCTAAACTACAGATAGCATGTCTGTGTAAGGATAAAGCTTTTATTTAAAAAAAAAGGCTTAAAATTACCTTTTTACATTTGTATTTTACTGAGACTTTATTACTCTCTCTATTCTGTAGGTCCATAGTTATGCTAAGAGATCGTGAAACATACTAGTACTCCAACTTAGTATTTTCATTTTTTTTTGTCATGGAAATACTACAAGTTCAACAACAGTCTCTACCCTGCAGAGTAGCTCTGTATATATCCACTAACTCAAAAGCCCTCAGAGTGAAACACCTGCTTTCTGTAATAATGTGTAGAGTGTTATAAATAGAACTTTTCACTATAGTTTAAACTTAGAATAAATCTGTGCTAACTCTAGCCTGTTCCTACTCATATCAAGGCTTTGACTAACCAAAGTTGGACAGATATAAATTCAGCAGTTTCTTACTGGCCTTTATGTATCTTTCAGAAGACACTGCCATTCAAAGGACTTAGTGTGCATGCTTTCCTTGTAGAATGTGTGAAATTTCATCATCTTTAGGGTTCATTTAAAAAATCCAAACTTGGGGCCATGCTGCCAGGGAGTACTTGCAGCATTTTACTTGCGTGTTTTTAGATGCTGTGTGTTACTGTCACACCAAAATCTTTACCAGGATAGTGTGAATAAAATACTTAATTTGCCAGACACACACTGTGTGCAATGTAAATATTGGCAGTTTCTACTTGTGGCTTAGAGATCGGTGATACTTAAGAGGTGATTAGGTAAAAACAAAGCAGAAATTTCTGTTCACAGATAACTTAACTTACACTAATTCATAAACTAGAAAAAAAAACTGCTCTGAGGAGGCTTTATATAAATAATACTATTTATTGTGATATGCTTTTTTGTGTGTTTCTCCTATGATTTTTTTAATGCATGCCATATTTTCATGCGTGCCTGTCTTAAAAAAAAAAAACGTCAGTGGGTGGGGAAACCCCTCTTTCTTAAAAATTTATAATTGGTTAACTTGTGTCCTTCAGTGAGCCTGACAGCTTTGCTCAGTTGGCGACAAAATAAAGATAGGAAATTAGGAAAAAAAAAGGCTGAGGTGGAGTCAGTTGTATGCCGAGGGAAAGTATTCCTCTTCACACACTGCTGGTACTACCCAGACGTGAACTGACCACCCTGAACTGTGTGGTCATTTGTTAACTCAAGAATTATGAATGTGAAAATACTGCTTGTAAAGTAGAGTCGACATTCATTTCTGGGTTTCATGTCCAATGCTGACTGATGTCAGTGGAGAAGAGATGATTATTCACATGTTTTATGCCAATAAGTGATTTTGTCTGTTGTATCCACGTGTTGCAGAACATGCTTACATTAAAGGGAGTATTTCCACTGGCCTCAGTGAAGGATGGATACCACAGCCCAACAGTTACCTGCCTGGGGCTTTAAGTTGGCTCTTGGGTCTGATACTTTTAACACTCGGATATGCATATGTGCTTCCATTTTATTTATTGTACAAGAGAACTTTATGTTCTAATTAAATATGGAAGTATTTTTTTAATACAAAAAGGGATACTTAATCATTATAAATAATTAAAAGTAAACTTGCCTTTGATATGTTTGTAGGGTGATGGGAGAATATCAGTTCAGTACATAACTGAGGAGTGCCTAAAGAAATTGGACACAAAGCAGCAGACAAACACTCTACTGAACATGGTTTGGAGAGATTCAGCAAGTGAAGAGGTCTTTACCCTGATGGCATCAATCTGCCACACGCTGATGGTACAACACCGAATGATGGTGCCAAAAGTCAGGCAAGTAGAAATAATAGTCATCTTGAACTGTAGTACATCTAAAATTGTTAGATAGACCTGTTTTAAATACCATATGGAGTTTTTTCTGTGTTTTCTTTTACAATTGGCTGAAATAAATTAGATTTTCAGAATTTAAACAGTAATTCCAGGCAAACCAAAGAGTGGATTCTTTGTGTCTAGTTTTTCTTGTTCACTATGGCCTTCCAAGATTCGTAGAAGCATTTTTTCTTTTCCTTTGCTCAGAGGCAGTGTTGAGTGCCATTCCAGCACAAACTGGACTACCTTGTTTTTGAAACAGTCAGTGCTATGGATTCCACAGTCTCTCTGGCTAGCTGAGCACTGAAACCAACTTGTTCACACCCTTCTTTAATATATGCCAAAATCTCTTGCAACAAATCAAAATAATTCCTAACTATTGAAGATCGCTATTGTTTGGGGAGGGTTTGGCACCTGAGATGAAGATAAGGGACGTTTTCATTTGTGCAGAATTCTTTTGCAAACATTGCAAACCACAAATGTCTGAACAATGGGAGAAGATTTTTGACCTTTTTATTACCAGACTGAGACCCATAAGTATTAACACTGTTCTGGTGCAAGTACCTATGTAGTTGCTGGTAGTAAAGTAGGTATTTAGGGAATGTTGTAAACATAATTCAGACTGCATTGTAAACAGTGATACAGAAAACTAATTAGGTGCTATCTTAGCCCAATGGTGTTTATAGCTGCTGGAGGAAGTAAGATGTCAGTGAAACTGTGATTGCTCGATTAGGGTAATTAGTTCTTTGTAGACTAATTGCATTAGAGCAGGATGTGAGACCTGAAGATCATAGCAGCAGTTGAATTAGTGTGCCAGCTTTATTGTTGCACGTAGTACATTGCCTTGGATAGTAATTACTGAGCTTAAATGCATCACTGCTTCGACTGGAGGTTTGCTGGTGAACTGTGTGGAAAAGGGTGTTTAATGAGTAAAGAAGTCACCAAACTTTAATTGTATGAGTATGGCATCTATTTCCTCTGAGAAGCTGTATTGGGTCTTTGCAATTATTTGTGATAACAACCTATTTACACACTGGATAAATTCAGGAGTTAAGGAAGTTCGACTCAGCATCTTCTATAGAAATTGTAACTTTCGAATAGCTCCAAAACAGCTGAATTTTAGAAATAAGTAGTAGATACTAAGATTTCTGTCAGTGGTACCAGTGCAATTACTTTCATGGTCAAAATGAACTTAATTCACACAAATATTTGGTAAACTAAAGTAGGCGTTTAATTACTATTTCTGACTTAGAAGTCATCTGTAAGTGCTGAGTTTGCCAGGGATCATAATTTCAGCAGGTGTCATCTTTTGTCCTATTCTCAGTGCATTTTAGACCTGGCTTAGGTTACCAAGCAGCTGTTCTAAACATTATTTTTGAGTGTTTTTTTGAAGGACAGATGATGCTTATTCATGGAATTTATAAAGAAAATGAAAAGACTTTTTGTCATTAAGTGTCACGTTTTAAAATTGTCTGGTGACTTTTTTTAAAGCTCAAATAATTTTACCAAATTTAATGATAGTCTTTCGAAAGATGCTAACACTTGCTTTGAAACTAACTTTTAAATTACTTAATATCCAGAGTGAAGCATATCTACTTAATTAAACCATGTAGAAATAGTTAAGCAGAAATAATTTATCTCAAATTATTTTTAATGTATTCTAAGAGCTTAATAGTGCTCTTTTATTTAGTGTTTGAAATCATACTTAGTCAAATGGTTTAAAAAGGAGTTGTTAAAAAGACTTAGTTTATTTAACAGCATATACAACTGTAATATAAAGTAATGATAAATAAAAACATAGAAGCTTCAAATCTGAAAAATGGGATGCTAAATGGAGTAATAATGGAAAATAAATTTTCAATAACTGAAGAAAATTAGACTAAGATTAACACAGGCTTTAGAAGGGAGCAAATGACAAATATCTCAGTATTGTTTTAATAGTTCTGAGGTTTTTTTCCTTCTTGAACAAACATGAGAATTTCAGAATATAGAGTTGTATCACTCTGTCAAAGCTGAAAGTTTTTTTTTTTTCTTGAGGCTTCTCGGTACTTTTATAATTTGACTGATGATGATGATGATATTTTGTGGTGTTAGGAACATTGATGTTGCTGAATTAACTCAGTATTTTCTTTGGTTTTGCAACAAGACACCAAGGCCAAAGAACAAGATACCGAAAGTACAATATGATTTTGAAAGAAGCAAGCCTGTAAAGTCATTTTCTGATGCTCTGGACAGGATGGTGGGATCCAGAGGTGGATAACTGAAAAAACACATTGCTTTGGGTTAGTTATTAGGAATTTTGATGAACTCTGAATAATTCTGGAAGTATGCAGTCAAACCCAATTAAAGAAAATGGTCACAATACAAGAAAAACCTAACTGTAGCTTGTGTTCAGTAACAAGTATGACCGGATTAGAGGTGTAAAATAAAATCCTGATTGTAAAGAAACCATTGGGAATTCCACTTGTTTTCAAAAGGACGGGACTTTAATATTTTCACTATAAAGTTGATACATAATTATTGAATACAGTTGCTAAAAAAAAAGAGGGAACTTGTCCCTTGGACTGTAGTTGTCATTATAGAGACTTGCAAGACTTTTTTTCATCAAAATGATACTTTGAATAAATACTAGTTCTGTTTCTGTAAAATATTTCAGGGTGTAACTTAATACCTTAGACTTCATCTTTATGACAGCTGAATATTAAATAGTGATGGAAGCTGTGCTTGTACTGGGACGTCAGTCGCTGTCAGCCATCTGATCGGCGCCCCCGAGTTCACTCATCTTGGGTTAACAGCTCCACAGTCACTGTTCATCACTGCTGTTTAATTACTGTAACATTGCTCATCTCAGCCTGTAGTTCAGAATGTTTGGCAAATGACAATCCAGTGTAATCTGAGCAGCCTGTCTTCATATGTGTGCTGAGATACCAGGCTTTACATGGGGCTGTTGGGGTAATTCTTCAGGGAGCATTCTAGCACTGCTGTGTTTCTCTTAAAACCAGAATCATTGTATTTGCAGTTTTAACCTTCTTTTTTTAAGCTTTGCTTCACATTCTTGGTCCAATACAAACAGAGGCAGAAGGATAAGGCAGCCTAAAGAGCAGGATAGTTCATTTACCAGTGGCTCTGCTGCTGTCTTGTACCTGTGACACCTCACAGTTCTGAAGTGACAGAATTCGCTGCCCTGGCAGCAGTGACCTGTCGCAGGCTGTATGAGCTCCTCTCATTCTGCTGTATTCTCTTCATTAACTTAAATGGTCTCAGTGGGAAACTGGGCCCAATTTATGACCTCGACTGAAAATCTTGCCTTTAACTAATTAACTTGTAGTGGTGCCTCAGCTAAATTAAGCTTAATGGGTCATTTAATCTGTCCCATTGCACAGGAGGAATTTGACACTTTTTTTAAACCAGAGGTGCCCAAAATGCTGTTCTGTCAAGTAGACATAAATCATGTGGCCTTTGTGGACAATTAGATACCTAGAGAGAGAAACAAGGTTCTAAATAAATGATCGTTATGTACTTACTTTTGGGAACAGATAATTTAATTTGGTATGATTAAAATTGATACTTCACAGGAATCACCGAAGTGAATTTAACTCTTTCACAGCCTGCGGCTGAGGCAGTGTGTATTGTTCCAGTTGAATGGAGTTTATCCTTTCTGATGGCAGCGAAATGTTTCTTTCTTCCAAATGACTGTGCTAAATCTTAATATTGGACTTTACAGAAAATCTATTAATGAATCCATTACATAAAACATGTATAATAATCTCATAATAAAGAAGTTGGTGGCTTTCAGTGAGATTTTCAAGAAAATGCAAAACCTCCAGATAGGAGGCGTTTAAACTTCAGCTGCTTGGTTTGTTTTTAGAATAGTACAAATCTTGAAACCCCTGGGTTAGATTTTACAAGTTTACATAACAATCAAAATGTCTGATCTTTTTTATTTCTAGCTTTTTTTTGTGTGGATTTTTTTTTTTCTTTAAAGGAAAAAGTGGTCAAGACTGTATGGACACTGGAGCTTTATATTAGCTGATCTCTAAACTTTGTGGATTCATAAGGCTTTTTCTTCAGGATCTGTAAGCCGTCCCTGTACTCTACTGCAGTTGATCAGGAATTCTTGTGCTGTGTCATTTTAATGTAGCTCTACCTGGAAAGGCTGTTTTTAAGCAGATGCACATCTTTTCTCTGCCAAGGAAAAAGACCAAATAAGGTAGATTTCGACCTATTTTAATTCTCAGAGGGTTTTTTTTCCCTTAATTTTTTTTTTTTTTTTTTTTGCTTTTTCACAGTCCTTTTTTCTGTCAATGTGAAGCCAAAAAGTTTGAAATTTTATTATGGCCAATTTTGTGTAGATACAACTTTTCAAAGCTATCCTTGCATTTTGTGGTGGGTTTCTTTTTTTGTATTTTTTGGTTACAGTTGTTACCTTCAGCTTTTAAAGCCAATTTCTGTCCTTGGAGTGGGAAGTTAGCAGGTTTTTTCTGCCGTCTTTACTTTTGCAATGGATTAAATTTCAGATTAATCTAATGATAAAAATCTCTTTTAACACAAGGCCCAATTCACCATTCTGTGTTCACTTTGCAGTTCCATGTTTGTTTTCTGGTCACAGTATGGAAACTTTAGAATGGAAGCTTTAGAACTGACAAATTAATCTGCTTCATATTTACAGAAATTTCATGTTAATGAAACAGGTTGTTGGTACCATCTTCTACCAAATGTGCATTTTTGTACTTAACCAGATTTTCAGGAAAGGGAAATGTGAAAGTTGAATGCATTCAGCATTTCTGGAACTGGGCCATGAAACAGACCGCTTGCTACAATTGACTGCCTGAATCACGGATATGGAATAAAAATGGCTAAAACTTAGACAAAGGTTATTATTATAAGCTCTTAAGATTGGTTCTTTTTTCCCCTTCACTATTGCTGAATATTGCTAGAATGAAAAAATGAATTACATTATGATAGGTTCATTGTCCATAATGTTTGTTCATTTCTGCTCAAACTGTTACATAATTTCCAGGGATGATTGTAAAATTAACAAGTTTTTACTTGGAAGCTGCATGAGACCTGATGGCCCTGTGCCAAATTACTTTTCATTTTAAATACGAGGCTGAAAACTGAAGGTCACTGAGGAAATTTCTCAGTGTGGAAACCAAGACATCTGAGCTATCATTCAGATATTTAAACATTAAAATACAAATCCTTATTCTAAATTAGCTAGGTATAATAAGCCCTTCCTTACATGTTAATGTATACTTTTTGCCAAATGTCAGAATAATGTGACTTTAGAAGGGAATAGAATTCTCATGTATCAAATTCAGGTTGAATTTTTTCAAAAAATACACATAATTAAATTAGAACTTAACGTAACGGTGAAGCTTATCTTGAACTGGCATTAGCTTCAGTTGCTTCAAATTTGACTTGAACTTGGTGATGTCCTCAACATGCAATTTCTTTGAAATAAATGAAACTCCCAACTCTTTTTAAAGGTACTGATCTATGCATTTAAAATTCAAGGAGATGCTGTGAACTAGAGGTGGCATGTGTTTCATTTCCCGTTTTTCTGCATTTTTCTACTCTATTTCCAAAACTCCCATACCTGTGAAATGATCCTTTGTGCTTAGTGAGGAGTTCTGCCCTTCTCATGCTCCTTTATCCTGGCACAGATCCTTGGCTGTGCAGCTGGATCTGGTGGATGCAGGTGAGCTGGGAGCCCAAGGAAGGGACCAGCTGTGGGGTGAGGAGAGAGGCTGTGCTTGTGGGGAGGCAGCAGGAGGGGCAGTCAGTGAGCCAGGACCCAGGGGCCTGTGGCCCTGTGCGCTGGTTTGTGGGATCCTGTGTAGTGTGGGAGTTTTTGTCTTTCAGTGAATTGCCACTTAAGCCATTCTCCAGTATTTTTAAGTCTTTATTGATATTTTACTTTTTTCCCTTAATGAAATGTGTTTCCTTTTGCCATGTGGCCAATTTTAATTTAACCATGTGGTCCACAGTAAATACTTTGTTTTCAGGCAGCAGCTAGTCTCCCCTCCCTGGTCCCATTTCCCAGCCTCCTATCTCTTGTATGCCTGGTCTTAGAGAATTTTGATGTTGCAAATCTATTGACCACTGAGAGGTGTCGATCTCAGTATTTGTTTTACTTACTTCCTAACAGGAATTAGGAGACCTAGGAAAGTAGCGTCTAAAAAAATTACCCAAATACTGTTCTTCAATACTTGAAAAATTACTGTTCAGTCAGTGAAATCCTGTTTGGTTCCTAGAAGACATTGTTTCAAATGATTTTGTCTCATATGTTGTTTCTTGCAAGGGGAAGAAAATATACTGGGGGTGACTTTTTAGTTTCAGGAAGCTTTTTGTTTCTCATTTCTCTAGAATTTCTGAAAGACACTGTAACCATGTCTGATATAATGTGGTTAAAGTCAGTCCTGTGTATAACTGACTTGTGAAATTACACATTTACTTTCATAAATTGGTAAGAAATTTTCAAACAATAAACAATTTTCTGTCAGCAGATGGGTTAGTGTACATGTAGCTGTTCTGACATTGTTCCATTGATGTTGTTCTATTTCTCTCTGCCAAGCTGAGTATACCAGTAAAATTGGTATAGTTCTGACATATATGAAGGTATTTTAATCTACCTTTTGCAAAAAATTGCTATGTTTGTTACTGTCAGAAGAACCACAGAAGTGACCTGTTAACTAGTTTGGTATGATTTTCTATGTAGAATTTAAAAAGTCCCAGATCATTAGTTCAATGTCATGTTATTTTTATTAATATATGTTGAATTCTGAGAAAGACTGGAAATGTGGGTTTATATTGTATGGTTTGTTGCTGATTTAATGAAAACTGTAGTTTTTGGTGTAAGGTTTTAGTATGATTGGTTTTCAGCTTTTGGGGCTTTCACCAGAGTTGATCAGAATAAGACCTTTCATCTTGAAAAAGTAAATTTAAATTGTTAATTTCTGAGAAATGCTTGACAGAAAAGTTCTTACAGAAACACTTGTGTTTTGTGAATACAGTATTTTAGAAGCCACAATTTATTTGAACTTCTTCTTGCAGGCTTCTCTATAGTTTAGCCTTTAATGCCAGATTCCTGAGGCATCTTTGGTATTTGATATCTTCAATGACTACACGAATGATTACAGGGTATGTATTGTAGCATTTCTGGAACTGATTCTTTGTTAAAACAGAGCATATCTAGTGAAAACGGAATGGGACAGTTAGAGATATGGTTATTTACCTCCTATGATTTCATAAAACCGAGCAAAATCTTGGAAATTGGACAGTTGTAAATAAAGAAAATATTTACTTAAAATGAGTTGAATGTTTTGTAGTTCTTGGAGTGCTTACAAGAATCAGTGTAGCAAACACTGAAGCCCTAAGTTGTTCACCCCAAGTGTGTGTTTTATCTCACATACTTTGGCTAGTCCAGAAATAGGTGGTGGCAGAACCACTTTCCTGTGAGGAAAGGAGCTGAGGCACTGGACCTACAAATGTGTTCAGTGCTGACATGCAGAGAATTATTCTTTCTCCTTTGTGTCTCCAAAGTATCTGCAGTCCGGATTAGTTAATGCCCAAGTTTATTTGTCATGGAGACCCTGAGCTACCTGTGACAAGAACTTGTGAAGAGTAACCTTATTTTGCAATAATTGGAATTAATAGTTATTTAACTGAAAACACCATTGTTACATTGCTGTTGGAGCTATTACCATATTGTTTTGCTAGAATGCTGAAGGTGGTACTTTTTAAAAGTATTTTATTAACCCTCTCTTTTACGTTGCATTTTATATTTTAAGGTCTATGGTGCCACTCCTTCAAGTGATTTCAAGAGGCTCTCCAATGTCTTTAGAGGACTCTAGCCGAATTATCCCTCTCTTCTACCTTTTCAGTTCTTTGTTTAGTCACTCACTTATTTCTATTCATGATAATGAATTCTTTGGTGATCCAATAGAAGGTGAGTTTGGAGCATACTAAATAGCAGTGCCTATTAAAATGTTTTTGTGTGAGGCTGGAGAGCTCCCTGGGCCATGATTTGCTGACATCTGGGAGGAAGGATCTTTGGGGCTGGCTTGCTGATGGTCCCCTGAGCACTCAGCTGTCAGCTGGCTCTTTTATGGTGATTGCACTTAGAAAAAAGAGAGCAAAATGAATGGTCTTCACCTTGGGAACCCTAGCTTTACATAGGGTCTGATATGGAAGTTCTTAATCATGATAATTTTTGATGAGTTAGTGAACAGAGCAAACTTCTGGACTGAACCAGTAGTTTAATGTATAAATTTAACATAGCAGGAATCACAAAAGAGAACAAGAAGATACTGCAATTAAAATGTGACTGCAAACAATCCCGGGATTTGATCTCCTTCATGCATGTTTACTCATTCTCTTTTTAGGTTTTTTTTCTCTGCCTTTAGATTTTTTGTGTGAATATTAAAGTTTAATTAAATAAGTAGTTTCTTTAAATAATAAAATAATTAAGAAAAAGTAGTTTAAGGAAACTTAAACTTGTGTTTTGTGTAGTTGTAGGTCAAAGACAATCATCTATGATGCCTTTTACACTAGAAGAGCTTGTAATACTCTCACGCTGCCTTCGAGATGCATGTCTAGGAATCATAAAGTTGGCTTACCCAGAAACAAAACCAGAGGTTCGTGAGGAATATATTGCAGCATTTAGAAGTGTTGGAGTGACAAAAAACACAGAAATGCAGCAATGTATACAGACAGAACAGAAAAGGTGGATTCAGTTATTCAAGGTAAATTGTGTCAATTTTCAGAACATAGTTGAATAAAATTTTCGGGCTTCTGCTGAAGAGATGAGATTAGGTACTTCCTTTCTCTAATTTTTTTTGCTGTTGCAACAAGGAATATGGATTTGAGAAGATTGTTGTTTGGCATATATGCTAAGCTTCACGTAACTAAGTTCTGATAACACTTTCTTTCCCTTCTGTCAACTCTTAATTTTCTTGCTTGTTTTGTTTGTAAGACAGTTGCTGTATAAAAATGGGGTTTAACTTGGACTCCCATTCAGCAAGGTGCTTAAGCATGTTGTCATAACTTTGTGTAGGTGTGAAATTCTAACAAAATCGAGTGATTACTCAGGTACTTCTGTATTAGAGACTTCACTATATTGGTACCATGCTGCATTGGTTTTGTTGGTATTCTCCTAAAATCTGTTGGTACTCCTCATTTTGGGTTTGCTGGAATACTAAAGGGAAAGTGAATCTGGCTTAGCAAATGTGAATTTAGTGTATGTTCTTTCTGGTTATCTAGCAGTGTTTTTCTGCTGGTTTTATCCATGGCATCCTAGCTAAGACATGAATTAAGAGAAGCTGAAAACGTTGGCAGAAAAAAACCCCTAATATAACTGTTGCTGAAAAAAAGGAGTGCTTGACTTGTCATGAAAATTCTGCAGCAAACACATCTAGTCAGCTAAAATTGCTCATTAAAGAAGTGGGAGCAGAAGAAATGCATTTTCCAAATTGAATGCTAGATTTACAGTCTGTTTAATACTGGCGACCTCTCGCACACTAATGTTCAGTTCGAGTCATCAGCTGTCCCTTCAGGTCTTTTATCACTGCTTTTGTCAAGCTATCTATTTAATTGAAAGAAGTTAATTGAATGAAAATGATCAACTAAGCTTGTATTAATATTGCTAATGGAACTTTCTTCTTGGCTATGTTTGGAGAAAGATGTCATGCTAGACTTTAGGAAAGGCCCATTAAGGCTTGCACTTAACCTGATGGGCTAATTAAGGAATGCTTATTCATTCTACAAGTCTAAAGTAGCCTTTATCCAGCCTATTCTGCATGGTTTTACAACACATTTCACTTATGAGCATAAGCATTAATAGCAGTGAGAGTAACTGATAATGTTTTGATTGCATTGAATACAGTCCTAATGCACCACTGAATTTGTAATTTGCACAGATTGATCTAATATATGTTTGCACAATGTAATTTAATTACTTGTCTTTAAATTGCCAAATAAACTTTTGATTTGAAGGTCACAAATGAAAACCCCAATATGTTTATTTTTCTAAGAGAGATGTCAGACCCAGGGATATTTTTATGTATGCAGTTCATATCATTCCACTTCCTATTTGTTTGCTTTAGTTCGTTATTCTTAACCAATCTTGGTGTAAGTTGGTGGATTTCAGGTGAATTTGATCATATTTTGCTGTCATTCAGAAAGTTGTAAAATCCCAAGTTACTGTGTCCCACTTTGACAGTCAGGAATTGAGCTTGTAGTGGGACTGCCTGAACTTGGTGTACTCCTATTTCCAGGAGCCAGGGTTGTCTTTCATTAGCTGAATTACAAATGTAAATCTTGAGGGTATCTGGAAGGCTCTGATTCTACCCAAAAAAGAATATAATAGCAAAGCTTCCCTTGTTTAATTCTTCAGAAACGTGTTTCCATTGTTAGGGATAAAAATCGAACATGGCTAAAGTTAATGTCATCGAGAAGACTCCTGCGCGTAGCGCTGAGTCTTTGCTGAGGGCAGCTTGACAATAGCTTCCTGCCAGTAAGCAGGCATCAGTACCTTCTTCCAAATCATTACAAAAAAGCTAAATTAGTTAATATAAAGTAGAAAATGCTTTTTCTTTCCTTTGCACTACGTCAAATACATTTATCAAATATATGGGATTTATCTTTGCTAAAGCTTTTGCAAGCTACCTGCAGAAAAAAAGCACATTCCTTCCTTATTATCTGTGCTTTTAATTTCTCTTTTTCCTTTCTTCTTTTAACTCCTCATTTTTTTTGTGTGTTTTCCTTGGCTTTGGTATCTAGTGAAATACGTATGTGTATATATGAAATGAGTGAAATACATACACACACACCCACGCAAATACAGGCTTCACTTCTGCAAGGTAATGGTAAATTTGGTAACAGTGAGGCTACTGACAACGATGTGCAGATTTGCTAACAGATTGGAGGTCTTTGGTAACATTTACATGTACAAATATTTTCATTCAACAGAATCCCCCATTTTTGGCTTGATAGAATGATGAGTAGTGTAGTCAACAGTTACAGATTCCATAGAAAATCTTAAGTTAAAAGTACTTGAAAATGGATTTTGTTAAACAGAATTACTTCACTATCTTGAGTTAATCCTATGAAATCAAGTTTCTAATTTTGCTGAATTTTAGTTTTAAATGCTGGTTGCACTGCACGTTATTGGAAGGAAATCCCCATTTTAATATTATTTATTGTAGTGCATCTTCCCTTTCAATAGAATACATAGGAAAATTTTTACAAAGGAATGCTGAGTTGAGGTGTCAAGTGTTCTCAGTACCCATGCATTCTGTAGGAGAAACTCGAATTTCACCTAATCTGATTCAGCTTCCTTTAAGGTTTCTTTAGCTGCTTGTAAAATACTGTATTTACATAGTCTTCATGTGGATAGTCTTTTCTGATTTTATTTTCCTTTTTAAAAACGTTTGCCTCGCTTACAGTGGTAATGGGACCACAGAGCTTTAGTGACTCATGTAACCTGCACTGAATTTTATAAGGGAAAGGTGATGAAAATTCCTGTGTAATCAGACAGTTCCCTTAATAGCATTCTTTGTTCTGTCTTGAATAGAGACATTACCTTAAAAACTGGATGTTAAAAGCTCTTTTGTGTAGCATCTAGACACAGAATCCTTTACAAGGCCCGTTAAACTTTGTTACTCCTGACACCTGTCTATTAAGACTGTCTTTTAGCAAGATTATTTCAGAAGAGCTCTGGGTTTTCATTTTTTTCTTACTCATTTTTCAAGTGCTGTACTATTAAGTTGCAAAACAGATGGGTGTTCATTGTAGCAGTGATAATGTCTTTTTAGCCTAGTAATTTACTATTCTATTGATTCCACTTAATTATGTTTTGTGTAGTGGTGGGCGAACTTGATTCAGCTTTGGACAGAAGGCATGCAACCAAGTATGGCAGTTCTGCTTGAGGTGGAGAACTTGTTTGCTTGGTTTCTCTACTTATTTTTTTTCTGGATTGGAGGAAATTGCCAAGAAAAACACTAAAATTGCAAAGATACCGTAGTGACTGTGGTAACTATTTTTCTCAGCCTCTCAGTTTTGCTAGGAAGATAAAAGAACATTGTATACTTACAGAGTATACATTGTGTCTATACTTGGTTAGGTGTTATTTTCTTTAAATAAGTAGTTTAATGTTGATGATTTGTTTGGGCTGCCTTGAAGTGGCATGCAGCACTTTAGGTGTGCAGTACTGTTAAGTCTGTGTAGTCCTGGTTCCTAGGTTTTGGATAGAGACTTTAATAATCCAGGTTTTTTGATGTCTTGCAAGTGAACCATGATTACTTAATTTCATTCTAAGGTATTTAAGTCTAATAGCAAGTTTTTGTGAGTTAAAAATAAGCTTTAAGAAAGCTTTTGCTTTGTGAATTATGTAATTTCATTCACAATGCTAAATGCATATTGAATGTATGTGTTTCTAACACCTAGGTCATCACAAACTTAGTGAAAATGTTGAAATCTAGAGATACAAGGAGAAATTTCTGCCCACCAAATCACTGGCTCTCAGAACAAGAAAACATTAAAGCAGATAAGGTAAGAGTCATGTTCTTTTCCTTAAAGCCTTACAAGTGCCAGATTTTCAATGGTAAAGTTTTTGATTCCTGACAGTAGTAATGATGTTGATGTTGCACAGATTGTGTAGTTTAAAACTGGAATAATGTTGCTTTTCTCTGATGTAAAAGTCTTGCATCTGTTAAGAAACTTGTGTGTTAAACCACATCTCCAATCCATAAAGTAGAACTTGCTCTACAGTACAAGAGTGTAAATCATTGGCATTTATAGCAGAGGAGAATTGGAAATCTGGTAGCATTTAGTTGCATCTTCTCAAAGTAAAAATGCTGAATAAAAGAATTGCTCTATAGTAGGGAAAATTCTCTTCCAAAATAAAAGAAAATTCAGCAGCCTTTTTTGTACTTACCTCACCTAGAAATTACTTTTTTTTTCTAAGAGCTTTTGAAAAAATGACTTTGATCTTAAAAAGTGTGTATGTGTGTGCAAAAGAAAAAGCTAATACCTACTGTGGACTAGATTCCTTTGACTCATGACACATGCTCAATACAAAATAAACAGAATACTTGACTTCTCAACATTCAAAGTTGGCTTCTGCAGTGTCCCAAATACCAGAACTGAATGTAACATTGTGTGGTATTTTTAAATGATACATGGGATTTATATGGTATTGTTGTTAATTGTGCAGCTCTCCTGTAAGGCACAAGTGTAAGGAGGGATCATCAGAAATGAAGGCATTAAGGCATTCAGACACACTCCTGCATGTGACCTCTATATGTATTTGCTATGTAGTAGTGAATTGTATGTGTAATTAGGTCCTGTTTAACTGTAAAATCCTGTTTATTTGTGAGGTCACACAGCTGTATGTGCCATCCGCCAGACACGTCTGGAGAGTCAGGAGGATGGGGAGAATAGGACCACTGCAATCTACTTTGGATGGTAAGACACTGACTATGCCATTTCAGCTTTGCTAAGTGAAAATAAGAGTTTGCCTTAATGGAAAGAAAATCTGTCTTTTCTACAACTCAGTTGAGTATTTTGTATTAAAGTCATGGTAGCCAAAAGCATGACAATCTTTCATAATTTTATTTCAGATATTTAAAAAATTGTGTACTTGTATGCATGTGTGTATATCTTTAAAATATTTAATGTTATTTAATTTAATAATTTCTTTGCCCAAGCTTCTGCTGGCATTGATGAGGGGAAATGATGAGGTGGAGAAACTATATGTTTTAAAAATAATGTATAAAAGGCAGTTGCATAAGATAGAAAATGAATACAGTTGCAGAAGATGTAAAGCATTGTGATTTTGCTTTTACTGTATGCTATAAAGAAACATTTTCATTATCTATTAAACTGTAACAAACAGGCTTTCCATTGATGCTTTGAGAGGCCTCTTAGAAACAGAGACTAGACAGGAGTAAGGGAATAAGGCAGGTATTTATTGGAAAGGCCTTCAAAGGTACCCCCTGAGGGCCAGAGGCCATTGCCAAGATGGACCCCGGGATGGACGGCAGGTCACGAGTTCTTCACACTTTTATAGGTTTGGTTCATTTGCATATCAGGGTTAATTCTCCAATTAAAGCTTCAGTTTAATGATGTAATTCCCCTCAGCCTGCCCCCCTCTCAAAGGCTTTTGGTTTATACTTTTTAGACCTAGGACGGTCTGGGTGCCCTTGAAGAGCAGGCCTGGAGAGGCTTTGTTATGTCTACCTAGCACGAGAGAGCAGAAATTAACAGGCTACAAGGAACTTCAGAGTTACACACTAAGCAGTACAGGATTTGAAAAATATAAAAGTTAAAACCTAAGGCATCACCATGATAAATATTAATTCCTGTTTATAAATATTGTCTCTAATTAGATAAGGCAGAAAGTTAAACCCCTGAATTACTCAAAATATCAGGATTTTATGGAACTTGCCGAGAAAGATTAGAGAATTGGACAAACTTAGCAAGCAGGGTAAATTTACACTAGATTAGTTGTGCCAATATGCTTTCTCATGTAGGCAGTCTGCTTCTTCCAGCTTTTCATACCTTCTTAGCTTCACTATTCTTGAATTTTACCTTGCTGTGATCGGGTAAAATAATCATTATATCAGTGACACTTGTGCAGAATTAATAATGAATTAAAAATGGGGCCTTTAAGTGGAAAAATGAGTTCGTCTACAAGAGTCCATACTCTCTTTCAAGATGGTGCAGTCTGCTGGAGTTAGTTTAGCCAGATACAGTAGATCATATAGAGACTGTAGCCTTTGACTGCTGCTATAGAGTTGTACAGAATTCAGAGCTTTGTCTAGGGTTGAAACCTAAAGACTTCTAGTGATAACTTTTAATTGAGTAGCTATGATGGTAAAAGTTTATTTTGATTACCTTATAAGTGTAGTTGCCAGATAATAACTAGTTGGCCCAGTATAAGTACTGCTGAGAATTTTTAATTATGTATTTTTTCAGTTTAGTTTCTTTCTTTGGAAGTCACCTATTCTCCACATCAGCAATCCTTTTTTCTTCCTCTGACCTACATGACTCTCCACCGCTGTTTATACTGTCTGGATGTTCTCCACTGTCAAACCTATTCCACATTTATCACTTCCACATTCTCCTGCTGCTGGTCTCCTTGCCCTCATACCTACAGTACCTCGAGCTCTCTGCCTGGTCTTCCTTTCCAAAATGCCTCCAGTTCTCTCCATTTCATTACTCCCCTGGTGTGGGCAGTTGGGGGATAAGGAATGCCTGTGCTGTGCTGTGGTGTGCTGATGTGAGCAGTTGTGTGCTCTCATTCTCCTGGCTGGCTTCAGGTGAGCTGGCACACTGAGCACAGCTCTCCTGGCTGTTCCTGTATTCAGGTCACTAAAGGAATTTCTCCTCTCTGTCAGTTGAAAATTTTCACAATACTTGGTGTTTTTGAATCTCCTATTCTCTGTCAAAGTTCAGCTGATGAACTCAAGAGATGTGTTGGAGGTGAGATGGTGAGGAAAGATGACACAGTTGTGTTCACATAAACCTCGTTTTCATATGAAATCAGGCTAAAATGAAAGTGCAGTCAACATGAATGTGTGAAAACAAGCAGGTAACCTTGTGCACATGACTTGTTTAATCCCTCTTTACTCCATATGGGTTAAAGCCAATTAGCATGAAAGTACTGCTGAATCACATATGGTCATGTTTATTTGTGCTTTTTCATTTACTTAAATGGCAGACTTGTGAGTTCTAAATGCCCTCTATATTGATGACTCCATCCCATATTTCTCTTTAAAGAAAGAGGCTGTGATGGAGAAATGCAGATAAAATTGACTAATTGACTGAAATAATTGAACTGTCGAAGTCATGTAATAGTTTACCTTTGCTGTACATGCACTTTTTATTTAAAATGCTTTTAACTGTTAGCTTAATAGGCTTCATACATTGACTTTAATTAAAAATGTTTACTAAGTAAACTAAAGGTAATCACAACTAAGCATTTTGTCAGAAATTCCAAAAGCTTGCAATGTTGAAACCTGCCCCCAATGAATATATATCAAGAATAGTGATGTTTAGGGTCATATCCTATTAAATTGGTGCTTAAAATATTCCTACTTAAAGTGCTTTGAGGATTTAAAAAACAATCGAAAAAGACCATTGAAGTGTTCTGTCCAGCAAGATGCTTGTCACCATGGGTAGAAGCCAAAGAAAAAACCTTGAAACTGTCAGCAAAAACTTCCAGAGAGGGTATGACATGAAGCACTTACTTATTTTGTAATAGATTCTATGAATAGTCCAGACTCTGCAGTCTTTTTTCAGAGGGGTGGTTATTTCATGAAAATGGAACAGCCAAGGAACTGGAGATGTTGTTTCCTTGGTAGACTGAAGCCAGGTGGACCTTTGGCTGCAATGTCTCATCAGTGAGCAATGCTGCAATTAATTAATTTACAGTCAGATAGATGCTCACCAGCTGAGTTTCCTCCCATGAAATTAGAGCAGGATTGTCATTTCTACTGTGCATCACCAAAAGTGGAGTTGTTTTCTAAAAATACCTTCTGTAGGTTCAAAGGAGCTGCACAGTAGTTTGGGAGCTGCGTGAATGAGCCTCTCTGCTGTGGATTCTTGAATTCTTCTCCAGTATTTTTGTCTTAAGTACATTATACAGGCTCTTGATGATGTTTTCACTGTTCCTGCAATGACTGGGATTTAATGTGGTCACTGTGACTTTGCTGTTAGCAGAGAAAACTCATTGAAATGAGTATTATCTTTCTGTTGGTTTCCTTAGATTTGGTTTCATTCTTAAGGTTTTTACCTAAAATGACTTGATTGAAGGTAGATGCTGTAGTTGGAAGCACAATAACTGTAAACTATTTTGATCATCAGGGGAACTCCTGTTAGGAATATTGTATATTCCTGCAATGAAAGTTCTAAATTATCACAATTACTAATTGTCTTCTATCATGCATTTTTTCCTAATTCATAAGCTAAAATGTCAATAGGAAGATTTTTTTTCTGAATAAAATAGAGGTAAAAAAGTATGTATTTTTTAATGCATTCTGTTTTCGGTGTGTTTTCACTACTTAAATTTCAGTTTGCCTGTAGCAACTAATGTTTAAAGAAAGGTAAGGCTTTGACTAAATATGTAGTAAATAAAACTATTTTAATGTATGTATTTTTATACAAAGTGAATTGAGTCACTTGATACAAAATAAACTGTTTAAAAAAATGTTCTTTCCAAAATTTTTAAAATTATTATTTCTATTTTAAGTGGGTTTGGAACCAGCACCTCTTTCTGTATCTGAAGAACGACAACTTGCAATTCTGACAGAGCTACCTTTTGTAGTTCCTTTTGAAGAAAGAGTAAAGGTACCTACTTTCTAATTTAATATGCAATTGGTTTTTTAACCTTTTTGTTTTGAGTAAGTGTAAAAAGAACACTTATTGAAGTAGAAACTGGATCAATTCCCTGCAGATGGATGTGGCAGTCTGCACTGTTTTTCTTCAGTACTCACACAGCAACTGAACATTTGAAGTTAATGACTTCTCACTTATTTTCCTGCTTATATTGCCCTTTATAATAATTGCACTAGAGTTAGAAACATTTATTCCGAGACAGATGAGAGCAGTTTGCAGTCCTGGCTCAGTGATGGCTCTACATGATTGCACCCTCTTGTGGTGGCACTGCACTGACCGGTTGTGTTCTGTACCCGAGTACAGGGTCACAGCTGGGGACTTGGGTGCACTGGGTGGATTTGCTCCAAATGAGATGATGGATGCCCATTTTGGGAAAATATCACTTAGAGATTAAGTTCCTGCTGAGTAGCTGAATTTTAATAGAGTGTATAGCTTAAAACTTGCAAGACTCTTGTACTTGATTGGATTTGCTTTTTAATTTTTAAAAATTTTATAGATGTAATTGTTAATTCTGTTACCTATTTCAGTTTGCATCATAAATATTCTTAAAGTTTTTTTTCTGTTAAGCACGTGTTTTTTTAACTGGTTTAGTTTTCAACAGTACCAATTATTTAAAAACTGCTCCCTAAATTGTCTTGGAAATGTTAAGTTTTGAGACACCATCAAGGGAATGAAGAGTAATTCGTTACGGAGAGTTGGTCTTTATTTGTCAGAACAGACAGGGACAGCTTTGGTAGAAAATGCATGTTTTTTTCTCAGGTTTCTATGAAACAGTTGTTCCAACAAAACATCTTATTACTGTATGGCAATACCACACTAGGATTACAGGGAAATGATAAGAATTGACCTCAAGCAGGGATCTCTATGTCATGACTTAGTCACTGCTTTCCAACCTCTGGACTTCTTAAAGCTGTGTTGAGATGCATAAATGTTAGGTTTTTGGAATTCATAAAGCCTTGTTTGGTGCAGTTGGAATTCATAGAACCTTGTGTGCTTTTATCACAAAAACTGAAGTAACAATTGCATGAGAACTGGAGATACGGATAAAGCTACAGACTGAACTTCTTTAGTTCAAAGAGGAGATCCTGTTACACTGTGTTTTGGAACAAGTGTGTATGGTCCTTTTTGTGTAATAGTGGGAGTCAGCATTCCTTTGGAGTCTCCCACTGCCTCTACAGAGCAACTTGCAATAAGGTTTTTTTTTTTTTTTCCTTTTGGTCAGTTGCTGTCTACTGCTCTGTAATTTAATATGGTAATGCAGCTCAGTGCTGCTTGTGCATGTGGGTTGTTCCATATGCCCTTTCATTTTCTGACTTCCTCATGACATTTTTACCTTGAATTACCAGATAACAGGTACTCTTACAAGAAATTGCAGAGTCCAGTTCCATGGTAAGCTCATCAGCTTTCTGGCCCCAGGGAGTGTTTTCCCCTTCAGCCTTAAGGCACTTGGGGTGCACCTTTCAGTCTGTGGGAGGTAATGAATCCAATTTGTAGGAAGTGCCTTGGTTTTCACCTCCTTAGGCCATACGTGGGGCAGCTTGCCTATGGTGGGTGATGCTGCTTCCCATGGTGTGTGCTTCAGTCAACACTGCTTGTTTTTCTGTGTGTTAGTCTGAAGTCATTACAAACGCTTCAGCTGTGCATTAAGGTTCTCATTTTCAGGACTAACATGTACATGAACATTGGCTTATGCAGGGAGTCAGTAGCAAAAAGAGTTTTGCTATGAGATGTAATACCAGGTGATTCTTTCCATCTGGAGTTGGGTAACAATAATTAATAAACTGTATCTAGTCCTTTGTCAGGAAGGAGAGTGGTGGTGAACATATTCTCATGCTCTGTACATTAAAAAAAAGGTGCCTGTGGCTACCTGTCGTGATGTTATAAAACTGTAGAAAAATTAAGGCCAGAAGGGACCTCTGGAGGTACTATAGTCCACATCTTTCCTCATAGAAGAATAACTTCAGACTTGGGCAGCATGCACAAGGACTTGTCCAGATGAGTTTTGACTATCTCCAAAGATGGAGATTTCATAAACTCTCATGTAACCTTTTCCAATGCTTAATCACTCCTATTATGAACTTTTTTCTTTATGTCCATTCCTTGTTTCTCTTTCTGCAGCTTAGGACTATTTTCTCTTCTTTTCCTCCTGTGTACCTTAGGAAAGATTCCTGCTTTGTCTATACTGTAATCTTCCTGGTTGGAAGGCATCTTCTCCACTAGGAACATTTGCCCATAAAAGCAGTAGATTTGAGACCTTACTCTAGCTTTGTCTGCTGTGGTCAGATTTCCTCTTCCATGGTAAATTTGTTGTTTTCTAAAATTCCTGCAGACTCTTACTTAAAAACATGGTCTGACATATTTCTGGGAAATTATATCCCTTGGAAAATGTACTAGACTATTTATTAAATATGGGAATGGTGGCAAGAGAGAATATAGTAAACATACACTCCCTGGATCGAGGGAATATTATTGTACATGAGGCAACCCGCTCCCATGCTACGTATCGGCATAGAAACACAGGTAGCTACAGTTGCTCTTCAGGTGAACAGGTTCCTCTTGTGAAGACTTGAAAAGGGACAATGAGAAGTTCAATTTGTACTTCACCCAGCAAATGTTTTTTTAATTGGTATGATGCTCTTTTTTTTAATGTGGCAGTAATATCCATGATTTTATTTTATCTGACTTATTTGTTCACTTGTGCAAGGGGAACTGGTACCTCTTTTCTTATTAGTGAGAATGTTCCTGACCATTGCAAACAGCAACAAAAAATTATTTACCAGTATTGAGGATAACCTCTGTGTGTGCAAAATACTCACGGGACTTTTTTCCTTTATTTTTGAATACTTTGCATTTCAGAACTCTGAAAGTTAGGGAGAGGAAACTGGAATCACTGGCACAATGTCTGTAGATGTGCCTCTTTATGTAGAAAGAGCTGAGGATGATACCTTAGCACAGAAAAGTTCTTTGCATTTCTGTCCCCCTCCTCCCCTTGCCTGGGTCATGGCTCTGTATTAAGTTTCTGCAGCTGTGTGAGAGAAAACAGATTACTTGAAAGTGAGTGCCAGAAGCAGCTCAAAGGACAGTAACAGTAGTGAATAACCGTCTCTCATTGAATATTTAGATCTGCACAGTGACATGATTGCTCTTCTCACTCATTTTAACAGATTTTTCAAAGACTGATCTATGCTGATAAACAAGAAGTTCAAGGAGATGGGCCATTTTTGGATGGAATTAATGTCACTATCAGAAGAAATTATATTTATGAAGATGCTTATGATAAACTTTCTCCCGAGAATGGTAGGTTTACAGTTAAGCTATCAGCTTGTTATAACACTTTATTCTTACCATGGAGTTACATATTTGCTTATTTGACTGGTATGCTGTAGGTGTATCAGCTCTGAGATGTCAAAGTTCTTAGAAGTTAAATTTCCTTGTTTTTACGGAAGTAATTATCACCCATATTCTTTCTGATTATTGCAGTCTAAATAATCTCTTTACAACCTACTTTTGCAGTGCTTTTCTTCCCATTTACTCATCCAAATAATTGTAATTTGTTTATTTTTCGATGTAGTTCATTAGATATTATCTGCTTTGGTAATCTTTGCCAACAAATACATATGGACTGAACAGGATTTGCTGAGTACAATGTGGCTGATAATAGTGCAGGGCTCTTTTTAATGATTGGATGTAGTACTGTAAATTTTACTGCATTGAATTAAATCACATGTTCGTGTGAATCTGTGTGAATCTTGCACTCACAGTATTTTATATAAGCAATTTTCAAGTTATTCTTGGGTCTCTTTTAAATATTTTGTAGGATTTTTTTTCTTCCCCTACCTATGATCTTTTCCACTCCTTTTTTTGATGACTCTTAAAACAAGACCTTTTCTACAAAGTGAATGTTTCACAAACTGAATATTCCAAAATTCAAGCCAGTAATAAGAGTTTTGCTACTGTTTACTAGGTCAATTTTAATTCTAGCATATATAGTTTTGTGTGTAGGTACATGTGGTTTTATCCATACAAAACTGATGCAGACAGTTGCATTTGAGTTTGTCTCTCTCCTTTCTCTGCAGAACCTGACCTAAAAAAGCGCATTCGTGTTCACTTGCTTAATGCACACGGTCTTGATGAAGCTGGTATTGATGGTGGTGGAATTTTCAGAGAATTTCTGAATGAACTTCTCAAATCAGGATTTAACCCTAACCAGGGGTTTTTTAAGACCACCAATGAGGGACTGCTTTACCCTAACCCTGCTGCACAGATGCTCGTTGGAAACTCGTATGCACGACATTACTACTTCCTTGGAAGAATGCTTGGAAAGGTAAAAACAGTGTTGGGTAATAGAAAGCTATAGCAGTACTGAAATTATTCAGTTATGTTTTTTCCTAATTAGGAGGGGGTTTTCTAGGCTTAAGAGAAAATAGCTTTCAGATGTTGGGTCTGAATGTTACTACTACAGATCAGCTACATTTCTGGTTGATTTTAATAAATTGTACACTTGGGAAGTACAGGAAATTTGCGATATCCTGACTGACAGTTGAGCAAAGTTTGCATGTTTGGTTCTGTGTATATCCTCGTGCTTAAGGTTAAGTTGGTTGAAGCCACTAGACCTGCTCTGCTTCTTGTGATTTTCAACCTGGAGCTTTCTTGGAATATGACTGCATTTCCATCATTTGAAATACATGAAATGGATGTTTTAAACAGTTTCTAGTTGTATGAGGTATACAATTCTGGCCAGCATGTAAAATTTGCCATCAGCATTTACCATACTTAATAGCCACGTGCAAATTAATTTTCACGTATTCTGTTCGGGGTTTTGTACGTTTTACATATTTCTTGAGTTTTAGTGCTTGATAATTTGGTGATATGACTGTTCAAAGGCTAATAGATGCTTGTTGAGCTAGATGAAAAATGAAGGGGGAAAAAAAAAGAGAGAAACCATTACAAACATTAATTACATTCAATTTTCTTTTATGGTCAGGTTTAATACTGAGGCTATTTCATTCTGAGCGCTTGAAATAATTTTTATAAAGCTAATAATTGTGAAACAAAGTTTGGAATACAAATTCAATTTCAGAAAAAGAAAGTATTAATTGCTACTGAGCTGTCTAATACTGAAGGTATTTAAGATATAAAAGTCTCATTTAAGTGCCTGAAGTATTTTGGAGGCTAAAATCCTGCTGCCTTGCAGTGAGATTTGAAGTGCGGTTGGATGTCTTTGTAGTGTAGCTGGAAGTGGTTTCAAGGGATGTTGTTGGCAAACTTGAATTGTTGAAACAGTGCTGTGCTTGGGAGTTGCCAGTCAACTGATTTAGATAAAACTGCCTCTTTGTAAGCAAATCTCCTGCTAATGGATCCTGGCTACTGCCATATCCAAACTTCTTAGAGAACGGAAATTACAAATCAGCCATTTCAATAAATAATCTTTGAGTGATGTTCTCACACTCAGAGTGGAGATGGATTCAGTACTAATACAGTAGTTTGTAATTGTGTCTGATACTACATATCCAAGCTTCATTTTCTTTCTGCATGTATAGATTTTTGGAGTGGGAAAGCAAATACTTGTGGTATTGTTAAGGAAGTTACTGCGCCACAAAAATGTCTTGTGTATATCTTGGAAGGAGGCAGGGCTCAACTGTCAGGGGAAGTTTGAAACATTATTTTAAAAAAAAAGATTGTAATTTGGAGTCTTTAGTTTCCTCTGTCAAAACAACACATTGCCTTCTGTAATTGTATTTCAAATCTTAGCATAGAGACAGAAGTTGCAAAATGTGCTCTATCTCACAGAGAGCTACAAGTGGAGTTTTACTTTTGTCTTTTTAAAATCAGAGAATCTACTATTTAACATTTTGAAAGCATAAACTGTTTTTGTATTTGCAGTATGTTTAGATAAGGTAAGAATTGACGGTGCTACTTAATAATTACCCTTGCCCAGGTGCACAGACACATTTTTAGTAGCGTATTTAGAGACTTGATGAATTAAATAGAAAGATAAGGCACGACCATACTGTTCAAAACCTGCCAGTATTGTGATCTTGGTTAGGTTATTGAATACCCACTCATCCGTTTCCAAAAATGTGTCCATTTTATGCTTTGCACAGGGCTATTTGAGAGCAATAGTGGATTATTAAAAGCCCCTTTGCAAACAAAATAGATATAATGCAAAGGAAGCAATCACGCATCCACAGCAATTTCTTATTTGTGGAAACCAGTATGTAAAGAGTGCTGCCACCAAAAACTCTCACGTAAGAAGCTTCAATGTTATCAGAAAACAAATACATTAAAATATAATAATTTATAGAAATTCTCTGTCTCTTGGTAACCACTTCGTACTAATACCAAATGCATTTAACTTTCAGCACCATAAAGTTACACCTAATTCAGTTTTTCTTCTCATTAGGAAGTTTCTAACAGCTTGGTATTTTCTTTGTTAATTGGTCAGTTCAGAACCAGAAACATCTGAAAATTTAAAGCTTATCTTGAAAAATGGTGTATCTGAAAATGTAAATAATTTTAATCCTGGATAAATTACTGACTTTTGGGTGTATTTTTCTAGTTAATTAAGAAATGAAAATCTGTGTACAAAATGCATAGCTTGTTCATGCAAGTTTTGTAGTCACTGGATGAGCAAAAGGTCTTGTAGAAATAATATTGTGTGATCATGTAATTGCATGTGTTGTCTGAAATCATCCTTTAAAAAAAAAAGCAGAAATGAGTTTGCTTAAACAGCAGCTACTCAAACACTTCCAAAGTTTACATTTCTCAGCTGTCAGTGACTTTACTCTGAAATGTAAATATTACCTTAGCACTGGTGCCTTTTAAGCATTTTCCTTTCTCTTCCTTAGAAGTTAAAGCTCAGCTTGCTGGGCACACCCTTGGTAAGAGTTTGCCATTGCCGGAGGGTTTGGAAACTTGAACCTCTCGGTGTTGCCCACTGCATGCACAGCTGGGGTTCTCTGAGTCCCAGGCCTTGCTTGAGAGCCAAGGGTGTCCTGGGCTGTCAGGAACATTCAGGTAGAGGAGCTCTAACCCCAAATCCTCTTTGTTGTCCTCTCTGGAAAGTAAAGTCGTCTTGTCTCATGTGGTGTCCCGGAAGGATGGATGGTCTGGATGCCATGATCTTTTTGCTCTCTCAGTAGGTGGTTTTGGGCTGTGGGCAGGCACCTGGTTTGGTTCCACTTCCTTTCCACATGCAGTAATTGTTGTTCTGGCTGCACTAAAAGTCTCCCCACGTGCAGACTCTCCTGCTGCATGTTTGGCAGTGTAGTAGAATTGACCCAGGAAAACACAAAAGGTACTTTTTTGACAGACTGCCAAGAAGCAACAAAGCAAGGAAATTTGGAAGCAACACCTGAGCATATTAAATGAGGATTTTCTCCATGCTGATTCTTGAGTGGTCTGCTCCAAACCTGAAAAGAGGGAAACACTGGTTAACCATTTCAGCAGAAACAGTGCTTGGTAGAACAGTGATGGAGAATTAAAATCTGAACTTCACCATGTTCTGACCTAAACTCGGTCTAGTATATGCCATATTTCTCCGTTTCCCATTTACATTTGCATTTATTCAATGATCTTACTGTGACAGATGTTGTGGGAAAGGACATTATTTGCATTTGGAATTCTTTGACATCAAGCTGCTAATTCTTAGGATAATTTACTTAAATTCCATGAAGTATCAGCATTAGTTTAAGAATATGGCAGGAAATCCATAGATAGATTAGTATGATAATTTTTATGGTTTCCTCTTCTTCCCTTTTGACATAAACCTGCTAGTTCTTGCATTTATTTTGTTTTGCAGTGACTGTCTTTGCATGTTAAACAGAGTGACTCTGCCACTGGAGATTTTTGTATAGTACACTCAGTGTCTTTGAATTTACTGAATTCTACCATCTCCACCTCTCTTATTCCAGAATATTGAATAGAACTTGTGAGTCACACATTCATGTTGCTGAAGAACATCTATTTTTGAAATATAATAAGTCCCCTTTTCTAAGCAATAGAACCTGCAGTTCTTGGAAGACACTAAGGTTTTCTGAAAAGATTTAGATTTGTTTTGCCAAAAGCCAACTTTTGTCTTAAATGATTGGGAAAACAATATGGAGAACAAAATGTCTTTTGAGATGTTTTGAACTGAGTCCTTCCTTTGTGGAACCAAATAAAGAACTTTGATAGAAGCAGCAGCAAGAATTGAGAAAAACTAATGTGTTCATTTTAAATTTTAGCATTATTTTGGTGGTGGATACAATCTAGGTTTAGTTCTTTGCTCGTTAATATTTAGTGGTATATAGGAGGTCAGTAATTTGCCTGGACTTGTGGATATTATACTGATGAAAGTCAAAGTTGTTTATTTTCTTATGAGTTTTTGTAGTTCACTGATTTAAGATCGAACAGACTGTTCTTTGCACATATCTAAATGTTGTTAAATATATATAATTGAAAAAAGTTATAAAATAAGTTCTTGCGTGAAAAGAATCTTTAGAAGAGTAATAGTAGATCAAATACAGATTTTATTATACTGCAAGTAAATGTGGGACCTAATTATTGATTAGGTTATTTTTCTGTATCTTAGAGTAGTGTGCCTTATGGTTACTGTTTGTAACTTTGAACAGAGCTGTGAGAGATCATTTTTTGTGTGAGATATTGTGCCTGTCTGGAAGGTGCAATTCTAAGATGAGCAGTGTCTGTAGAATCCATTCTGCAGAAAAACTAAAGTAGTTCTTAATCATCCTTGGGCTTTATCTAAGAAGTATGGAATTAGGGGAGTCCTTTCACAGCAAGATCTGCATCAGATCTTAAACTCTTAAATTATAAACTAGCAGCACATATGGAGTTAAAACATTCAAGGAAACGTTTCTGATAAGATACGTGAGTGTCGTTTGTGCACCAAAAGCTTGTAGAGAGCAAACAAAGCAAGAGAACTGTACAATGAGAACGGAGTTTCATATACTTGATTATTTGGAAGGATGGTGTGTCAAGCATTGCCTTGCCACTCTGACTGTTGAAGGGTGGGGGTTTTATCCTTCTGATTTTTAGGCTGCCCTTTCCCTTTTCTTATTGGCCACTTAATTAGATCCGCTGTAGCTTGGATAAGTCAGTACACCCTTAATTGATTTGTGCTGCAGCCACAATTGGTACTGCTAGTACCTGGAAAGGTAGGAATGGGATTGGTGGTACTGATGCAAAGAGGAGGTGATTGGTATAAGCTCTTTTGTTCAGTTAATTTCAGTTACCTTCCACATGATTTTGTAGATTCAGCATTTTGCTGAAAAGCAAATTAGCTGATGATCATTTGTCTCAGAAAATCCTGAATCATCTGATATGGAATCAAAACAGGAATTTACCATGGAAAGTGGCATGGTCCTTTAATTATACACTTACAGTGCGGAAACGCAATCCTAAGAGAGCAGAATTGATACCTTATGGAAGTTATTTCATGATTTATGAATGCAGATGTAAACTAATCTGAATCTATTTTCTGACACAGTTATTCAGCTTGACAATTCCTTTGTGTACTGGTGCATTTAACAAAACCAATTATCTTTTGATTACAAATAGCTATGTTAGTAGTAGCCTTGTAAATATATGTCTAGCGCTAAAGACTACTGAAACTTGGTATTTGAACTCTTAATCTTTAGGAAGGAAAAGTGTTTATTGATGGATTGTGATATTTATTGGGTCATAATGTATTTAAATTTTCTTTAATGCATATGTTAGTGATTGTTTACCGTGATAAAGTGCATAGAGGTCTCTGCAAGGAGTTCTGCATGGAAAGAATTACCTCATGTCAGTGGTCACTCTCAATTAAAAGTTCCATTAGCAGATGATTCCTGCTTCTGGTTTGTGTACTGATTGCATTTTATTGCCTCTAAATCAGGTTCCTAGACAGGGAATAAATAAACAGTTAAGAGTGTGTGGTAATGGTATCCTGATCTTTTTTCACAGTTGGGAACACCTACATCCATTCCAATCAATTAGGTTTGGAATATTTACTGAAATTCTTAATTCTCTTTGAACTTTAAAAATTACTAGTTTCACTGCTATTAAAATACAGATTTATCTTAGAAGCATATCCAGAGGTTAGTTATATAGTAGTGTTTATTTTATGTCAGAAGAGTAAACTTTAATAAGGAGGAGAAGTTTTCCTTTTATCTTCAGTTCTTCTTAAATTATGTTTAAATTTGAGACAAGAAAAATCTATTAAGCCTTTACTGGAACTTCAGTAATGAATGATAACTCTCAGTTACTCAGTACATCCACAGGTATCTATAGTGCTTCCTCTCTCATCCCTCAAAACCCTCCAAATTACATTGATAGCAATTTGTGTCATATTTATGGCATAAGTTACTGAGATAACTGTTCCTATTAAATGAGAAAGAAACTATCAGATAAACTGATGAAATGGTAGTTTTCTGCAGGTGCTGGCAATTCTGAAGCACTCTGTTTTGGTAATAAACATAATTGTAGTTAAACTAAATACATTCTTAATTCTTAGAATAAAAATACTATCATGACTTTCCATTTTTAAATGAAAAATTAACTCAAGGTCATTACACTTGATATGATCCAATGAAGTCTTTGGGAATGGATCCTTACATTTTTCTGGTCCTGTGTTCATGAGTTAGGAGTTTGGTCTGTGCTGCCAAACCCCTGCGATCCATGTCAGGGATTTGCACTGGCTGCAGCACCTGTGACAGGCAGGTCCTTCATGCCTGAGTCTTGCCGCCCCAAATCTCTGAAACTTCTATAAACTTGTACTTACTGACCTTCAAATTCCCACTGAGTGGGAAATCTGAAGTAAAACCAATTTACAAAAGGCTTTTTCTAAAAAAAAAATAATAAAAATAATTTAAAAATCTGATTATATTAGGAAGGGCTATTAATAAAGCTCGCAGAAGCCTAATTACAGGCATCAAGCTGAATTTTGGACTCCTGTTCTTTAAAAAGACAGAACAAAGGCGAGATACGAATTTTCACAGTAATACAGGGAAGATAATGCACCAGATTCTCCATTACTGTGGTGATACAAATGCGTCTAGACATCTACTGCTGCTCAGAGGCTTGGAAACGGTGGCTTCGTGCTCCCAGGTAACAGGACACATTGCATTCTGACACACACCTGAGAGAATTTTATTTTATTTTATTTTACTTTACTATATTGCTGTTAGAAGCAGTATCATTTGGGGTTCGCTCACTTTAAAGCACATTATTAAGCGTATCTTTAAGAAATTATTTTATCTAGAGATTACTAAATGTTAGCTCTAAAAATGTTTCAAAAATGCAAGTACATGCTAATTTTAATTTAACTTAAATTTTTAATTTAATCTTTTTCATTAGGGTTGAAAAGGCTTTGCTGCCCCCAAAGGCTTCGTGAGTGTGATGAGATATTTCTAGGATATAAATAATAAGGTAGAAGGAAGTTCTAATGGTTTTGGTATTTTTCGATCATTTTTATTAATGGTTCTGTACAGCTTTGAAGATCTATTGCACTCTGTAAGTGCTAAGTATTATTTAATAGTAACTGTATAAAATTACTGAAATAGAAAGGGTTATGGTCTTGAGGGCTGATTATGGAAATAACTGAATTTAAGCCCAGTCATTTAGTGCCTTATCCCAAAAGCTGTGCATCTTTCTAGGGATATGACTTTAGCATTGTTTATGCTTTAAAATACACTTCTGGGTTGTAAAGGATTAATGGAAAGTAGAAGCAAGGATGGATTATTTTTCTTAAGAGAGATTTTAGTCGAAATAATAAATTAGAGAGTTGTAGACCTGAAAGTGTAAGTAAAGGCACTAAAGCTGCCTCACAGTGAGAGAGGTTTAATTAGTTCATCTGTGAATTTGTTTACACAGTTTGAACCTAATTCAGCACATTGTAGTGTAACCTCTACTGTGTACAGCTAATTTGGCTGAAATTACTCTAATATCTTTCATTTTGTCCAAATTTAAAATATGGTGTGAAATCTTTTCTCACTGAAGAGCAATTCCCTAAATCTTGGGATCATACCTGAGCAATACCTTGTGTGACTATGTAGTACTTAAATGGTGTCGTGATGTTTACCATCTATAGTCCCTGTCAGGCATTATTCCTATTTTGTTGAAAGAAGAAAAGTCCTCCTTGTCCAGAGAACTGTCACCCTTCTGCCATTGTCACTGTGTACAGCTGTCCTTCCAGCCCAGATCCTTCTTCCATACTACATTACCTCTACCAATTGCATGCCTAACGTGCTTGCCTTAAAAAACTATTTCTTCTTCCTCCACATCACAGATGTTTAGTGAGTGTGTTCAGTATATTTGTGTCTGAACATCATATTTTTCATCACTTCAAATGCCTGCATTGTGATCTGTGTCGCTGAACTGAGTAAAGGCCAGTCCCTGTTGCAATCAATTACAGTGGAACTATACTGTAATCACAGGTAGCTGAGATTATTTAAAAGAGGAACCACAGACTTTAGACTGCATGTGAAGTGCAAACCTATTAAGCACAGTAGGCTTCCTGTTATTTTGGTTGTTTTTAATATTCTGATGTGTTCTGGAGGCATTCACACGCAAAGAGGGAGAGAGGTGTGTGAAGTTCCTTTTACTGAATACTACTTTTTCCATAGTGAAATAATTGTTCTTGGCCTTTTAACCAGAAAAAAACCATATTTTAACCATCTCTTCAGAAAATAGAAAAGGCTTGACATAATTCGGAGAACGTTGGGTTGGGGAGTATTAAAAATAATTTGTTACTGAAATAGAAAATTTTTTTAGTCATTTCAGAAGCATTTAAGTTACTTTTTTGATATCTAGAGATGTCAACTTGACCTAAAGAGAATCCCTAACCTACAAGAGTTTGAAATAGTGCTGGGAAATCCAGGTTGGCCTTTACAGCAGACATAGCCTTTTAGCTACTTGGGAATGTGTTACCCTGTGAGCGTTACAGTGCTTGTGGGATTGCCCTTGATGTGAACATCACTGTCTCTGCTTCAGTCCAGCTTCTTGCCCCATGCTTGTACCTGCAAATTGCACTTCTGTCCAACTGGAGGGTTAATATCCCAGCCTTTCAAGAAGGCAGAGCTATGTAGGCTCTGTTGAGGTTGTTTATTTTGTCCCCTACATCTGTACATTGGAAACTAGAAGTCTGATGCCATATGTGACCACCAATCCTTCCTTTCATGCCTTCTCATGTGGATTTTTTGCCTTATGTAGGCCTGCTGCAGTTTATGGACTGCAGGGTAGAGACAATGGAGTCAGGAGCTCAGACAGGAAAGCTGGGAATGGGAACTGTCAGAACTCACTGTAGAAAGGGATCGGTCCCATCGGTGATTACTGCAGAGTTAAAGGGAACTCGCCAAAGGGTGAGAGTACTTGAAGTTTGAGAAGAGATTAGTTTTAAAATGTATATTGGTTAGACTTGCTGGCTTTTATCTCCTGAACCGGTGTATGAACAGGAAGCTCTGATTTAGCCAAACAGAAGTAGACATCTCTCTCCAAGAGCAAGCCAGTTTCTTCCATCAATGTTGTTGCTCATTGGCTGTGAGAGGAAGAAAGAGGACAAGTTCTGTGTGAGAGCATGACCTTATATTGTATTAAAGTACATACATAAGTACACTCTAATGATGCCACTTCATACTGCAGCTGATGAATCTGACAGCTGGTTTCCTCTGTAAGAGGTGGTCATCGTTCCCTTGCCTGTCACTGATGCTGGGCTCCTGCCTCCCTTATGTTGATGTTGCAGACAGCCAGTTCAGAGAGTTCAAACAGGCAAAAAACGAAGCTTGAAATAGGGTAACTTAGAGCTCCCCGAGGCAGTTTAGTATGGAAAAAGAAGGAATGAGGGAAGTCTCCCTCTTGGCCATTAGATAAGCTTTAGTCAGAAAAATCCCCATCAGGGTGGGCTTCCATGGGCTGCTGGCAGCTCAAAAGTTGTGCTCCTGGTGAAACAAATGGTGCTCCTATTCCCACCCAGTTTCAGCCATGGCTGTGAGCTGGATCTTACTCTGATTTGAAAGAAACTTCAGTGTCCATGCTGTGGCCACCAACACTCACCCACCCTACAAACCCCAAATCCAACAGCCCAAACAAAGCACAACACAAATCTGCAAATTTTGAACCTTATTCAGGTTGTAATGACCCTGTACGCCTCTACTGTACAATTGCTTTACTTGCAAGCAAACCCAAGGGAATCAGCAGGTGATTGGGTCCATCGCCCTGGCAGGAATGTGTGGAATCACAGTTTTCAGCAACAACAGGTAGTTTGATCAGTTTATGCTGACTGAGAAACAGAAAAGTTAGATGGAATCCAGAAAATAAAGTTTCAATTTATTTAATCATGTTGTACACAGCATTTCACTGCATCTCTGCACAGTGCTGGGGCTGTAATGGTGGAATTCACCTCTTTGAAACAAACCCAAAGTTTATAATGACTTTATTCACCAGAGTTTTAGTGCATTCTTTATTAAATTTTATTAGGATAGCTTGACTTTCAAACTAATTAAAGCACTACTGTTTGTCTTCTTTCCAAAAATACTTTGTTTTAAATACTGCAATCACTTAGCTAAGAGGGGGAGTAATTAAAGTTATTCTCAAGTTGCACAATTTAGTTTATTTAAAAATGCTTTATATAGTTTTTAGATGAAGTTATAAATGTTCACTTTGGAACTACCTGAAGATTAATAGTGATGCATTTGAAATGCATTATTTTTTTATTGATTCTTAATGTAGTAAATTACTGAAGTTATTTGGCAGCAAACAGAAATAGCCAGTGATGTTGTTCACATTTATTTTCCTGATAGCATTGCAATTTGCATTAATTGCATTGCAGCTGCACTCACTTATATTAAAAAGCTTCTACCATAATTAATCCTTTTTATTTCAAATCATTTTGGCACAATTTCTGGCAATAAACACTCATAAAAGACAGACACTTGAAAAATAACATACAAGTTTCTTCAATATACCTATTGCTGTTTTTTCCTGACGAGGAATTATTGATAGGCTTCTAGGATCAAGTGTTGCAAGTGGTGAAGACTTAAGACCAGTTTGAAAAATGCTAAGTGGATTATTTTGCATAAAAAATAGACAGGTTTTGAATTTGTGTAATTAACCTGTGTTTAGAAAATACCTTGATTTATGTCTACATTTGTATTTCAGTTGCATACATTATGGAAATTTAATTTATAATCCATTTAGCTGATGTGATCATAGTTTTTAGTGCTATCATTTATTAGTCCTTGTATATTAAATGCTCTAAAGGCTTAAACCTGCCTTGTGTAAAAAATTACACCTCTGCATTTACATTTTATGAGTCATAGATGGAATTCCATTTTAAATTCGGGTAGCTTTGATATATTTAAGGAATTACAATAGCTTTATTGTTGCTAATGCAGGAACAGCAAACACTGACCTTACACATTGCAAATTAATGATTTATCCCTCTAGTTTGCTTTTAAAGTCAACTATACAAATGAGGATTTTGACTTCTACACCTTGAATAAATCATATGGCTCTAAATATAATGCACCCTTTGGCTTTGAACTCGTTATTCTCAGGTTTTTTTGCAAGGTCTAACTCACCTCATAGAAAAATGTTCTTTCAAAAGTTTAAGGAATTGTGTATATTTTTCTTAACGTCTTTGTTGGAATATCATTGCGTGATTAGAGCTACCTTTATTCTTCTTTTTTCCGTTTATTTTTTCCCCCTCAGTGTTATTCCTTTTCTAAGTTTCCAGCAGATTCTGGAGGAATTAAGTAATGTCAAAATACTGCTCTTGGAGAGTTAAAAGGAAACAAAGACGTTACAATGATGTTATGTTGGTGATGCCTTTCCTGATGAGCCTGGCAGTGATACTGATGATCTGTAAAGATTTGCTTGTCACTAGTAGAGAGATGCTGATGTGGCAGACAGAGTGGACAATGAGAAAGGCAGCATGTGCTAGGAATGGGTCTTTTTAAAGCAGGGGTCCTTTATTCAGAATAGCTCTGAAGTTACCATAAGTACTTTTTTTTTCCAGTCAAGAAGTTGTTACTGACTTTGTGAAAAATAATGCAGAGATATTTTGCACTTTGTGGAAATGTGCTCATACAGTAGATCAATGTAGAATGGTATTGCTCGAGTTTGAAAATTCTTGAGGATACTTTGAGTTTGCAGTCAAAATACATCTTTCATGAGTGCTGCAAATTTGGGTCAGGTACATGTTTGGTTCAGTAATTTTTTGACATCTGTAGCAGTGTCAGGCATAGAAAGGATTGGACCTGTAATACAGTCAGAACTGGTAAACTCTTGGCTTGGAAATGATGTTTTGCCTGTGGCATTAGAGCAGTAGAATTCAGCCAAAATGTGCAGCAATGAATCTGTAACATGCAGGAGATAGGTTTTATTAGTTTAAAATGTACTGGTTTTACAGAGTTATTTTTAAGGGCATGAGGGGGATGAAAGTTCTATGTGTAGTGATGGATATGAGTGGAATGACATTGCTTGTGATGGTGCTAATGGAAGTAGAGATGTTAACTTTTTTTTAAAGACATTCTTGGTGCAGTTGCGTTGTCCTTTAGCAAACCTTGCTTTTCCTGAAAATCTGTGCAGTTTGGGTAAGAAGAGTAATGACAGATAAGCAATGATCTTACATTTTAAATCACAACATAATTAATTTGTGAGATTTGGGACCTTGGTATTTCACAAGAACGTTCACATTTCAAATTTTAGATGAATATTCTTAAATTTATGCAATATCTGAGCTATTTCCATGGCAGAAGAACCTACTCAGGCACCAAATTGAAATGGAATTACTCAAAAGTTGAGAAATAGACAATAGCCTTCAGAATTCCTGCATGTGCAACAATAAAATCTAATGTATTTTTAATTGCTTTATTTTTCAGGCTCTTTATGAAAATATGCTGGTGGAGCTGCCATTTGCTAGTTTTTTCCTCTCAAAATTATTAGGGACAAGTGCTGATGTTGACATTCATCATTTAGCTTCACTAGATCCAGAAATGTACAAAAATTTGCTTTTTCTCAAGAGCTATGAAGGGGATGTGGAAGAACTTGGACTAAACTTCACCGTGGTAAATAATGACCTTGGGGAAGCGCAGGTAAGAATGGCTTTGAAATTTTTTTTCTTTTATCTATGACTGGTGAATCATTACTATCTATACTAATTAATTTTTTAATTTAAGTGTGATAGTAAACAACTGTTAAAGGTGCTGTGAGCCATTAGTTGGGTTCTGACTCAATATTTGGAGCAGAGAGCAACTAACTGTTGTACTTAAAAAAATAACTTTTGATGATTACCTTAAGGTTTGGTCTTTTAAGTAGTAAACTGCAGTGATTATTTTTCAACAGTCATACATATAAAGCTCTATTGCCTGAGAATGTCTCTTGAACAAAAATACGTTGTTTCTTCAATTGCACTTGTAATAATTGCAAAATTTAGATGATGTGTAAACTCTAGAAGTACTGCCTGGCTTTAGAATTGCAGGTAGCAGTCAGAGAGGTTTTAAATACTAATGATAGTAAAGACCCTTTATTGTGGGACAAGCATTGTCTCTGTAACTGCAATTTTCAAAGTAGAGAGCCTGAAGTCTGCCCGACACAAATTTCTTTTTTTTTTGTATACCCACCTCTTTTTTTTTTTGAGACATCAGATTAGTCAGAGGGGATAAATGGTGTTCAGTGCTTCTATAAAGCAGTTACTTAGGTCCTTAAATCTGAGTTTTTAACACAGTTGCACCATATAATTTGATTATAGCTTTTATTTGCTCTGTTGTGTGGACTAAAGACCACTCATAGTAGAAAATAAATGTCACTAGAGCTTTAAAAGCCTGTCTTAGTGTGCTAATGCAGGTAGCCTCCTAGGTAAAGTCTTTTGTTGGGCTTCCTCTTTCATTTTTGAGGATTTAAAATTGAGGATGGAAAACTTACACTGGGTTATGGCATATAATTGGATGAAAAAAGTAGACCTGCCCACATTGTGACGAGCGGCAGCATCTGAATTCAACCTCCTCTCGTGGGGAAGAAACAGAGACTCTAGAAGAGGGTGAGCAGTTCTCTGGGGTTTGCTGCTCAGGGAAGCTGGGACTTTGCATGTCTCCAACACAGCAGCACCACTGGGATGCAGTAACCTGTCGTGGAAATTGGTAGCTTGAATTCTCTGCTGCTGCTTAAGTCATAGCAAGTTTGCTGGCCAAGACTTCTGCTTGAACAGCATCAGGCTTGGATTTTATCTTACTCCTCTGTCATCCATTTCCTGTCATTTTGGAAGATCCTAAAATCTGGATTGCATTAAGTTTAAAATAATACCCTCAGATTTGGGGTTCCTAAAGCATACTAAAGGAGAGAGGCAACAGTTGCCTGATACAAGTAACGTTTAATATTAACCATGTGCCGTATGTCTTTTTCCTCCCTGGATTACACTCCCTGTGTGAAACCATCTGACCTGCACTGTCTTTAGAAAAACACTCAAAGACTTGAGATAAAGACGTGATGCAGTGTCGCTGTTGTACCAAGAACGGCGTAAAGAACCACACAAGTCCAAGTGCAGGAATAAAATGGTCCCATTTAATGGATTATAAATCTGTTTATATAACTTGGTTTGCAAGTGGTGTAATGCTATTGGTCGCTTGACCATCCACCTCTCAGAGTGATTGGTGAATGCTATGACACCCACTTCAAAATAGTTTCTTCAGTGTACCATCAGAAGACTGTGCATAACAAGTTTGCACCTGTGAGGTAAAGTCTTGGTTTACAAAAACCTCTACACTGTTTTCAGCTAGCTTGCATGAGAAAAGAAAACTTCACAGGATGCTGCAGAAGCTGGAAAATTCCTCTGCTTCTAACTTTTTAGTATCCACAATACAGATGTACCCAAAAGCACTCTTAGAGTGGCTGCTGTGTGGTACCATGTGCTCTGCCTGGCTGGTACTGAACTGAGGTCTGTAGCACCCAGAGGTTGGTGCAAAGCACACAAAATGGCAGTCTCCAGTATTATGTGGGATCTACAGCGATGGGGGAGAAAGTCTGAATTCTAAAACCATTTATTTAACTGCACTTAAAGTAATAGTTTTGTTGGTCACAGCTAACACAAACCCAGTTTAGTATCTAACTAAAATGAGGGCTGTGGCTGCTGTTTTCAAGATGTCTCATTTGTAATTGTTTGGTATAACTTCTGAACGAATATTTAATATATTAGTGAGTTACTGAGTAACTAGATGAAGTGTAAGTTAAAATAAATATTCTGATGCTGGTTTGCTGTTTTTATACTTGAAGAGAGAACATTCTACCCATGAAGTATCAGCCACCTTTTTATGAGGCTCACTGCATGTTACTGTAGTTCAACAGAACCCATTGGTTCTTGTCACTGTCTTCTGCCTTTCAATGCAACAAGTCTCTTTTTATGCTTCATTTCATTACCTTAATAAACATCATATGGATAAATACATTTTGTCTACTATTTGACTTGTAACCATTGCATACTAATTGATTGTGGCAAGGTAAGGCTAATTCACTTTGGGAAAGAGCTTAATTTGCACTCCTTATGTTCAATGTACATTATATGTAGTTTTCAGCTAAACAGCCACTTTAGTGTTTAATAAATTAGTGCCCAATAAATGCATCATAAATCTATCATTGTAAATAGCTGTCCTCATGGCAGCGTCCATCCACCAGTTGTGGCACAAAAGCATTATCTGCAATGAAAAACACATTCAAAAGGGGCTCTATTGCCTCTGTCAGTAATAGAAGGTAGAAATTCTATTATCAGTGTATTGATTCCAATCCTGTAATGTGCTTTTAGACCCCATTAAACTATTGTCAAAGTGCATTCACCAGAAGTTGAAAAAGGTACTTAATAATTTGCACATTAGACCTGCTAATTAGGGGAGCTATGCCATCAACCTTATCTTCCAACCCCAAATAGCTTTTGATAAAGATCTATCTAATGCAGTGATACCAGCCTACATTTCAACTGTTGGGTCTCCTGCAGAAAATGGTGGCCAGTAGCAAAGTCTCTAAGGAGGTCAGCCTATAGTTACAGACAGGTACCTTCAAGCAGCTGTGTAGATTGATTTAAGTTTTCCTCTTATCTTTTGGATGAGATGGTTATGAAAGGTCTGTAAGAATAACAAATTCAAGAAGACACCTTTCGTATTCAGACCTTTGTCCGTCCCTTTTTTCAGTGAGGAAGGCGAGTTTTGTGGCTGTCCAGGGGCAGAGGGAGATGCAAATAAACATTTCCTCTTCCTTCAGAAATGTTGGATACTGTACTCCAGAAACTCTTGTTTGAAAGTATCAGTCTCAAACACTGACACTTGAGAGTACATAGATCAGAAGTTGAGTATGATCAGAAGATTGCATAAATAAAAGTGTAAAAGCACAAACCCACAGAGAAGCACTATAATATATATGGCAGCAGTTTCTATGAAACCCATCTAGTGTAGAACTTGGTGTTGGGACACCTTCTTGGGCTTTTTAAACAGGTGTGAATGCCATTGCTGTCACTGAAAATATGCTGACTCACCAAAGGGAACTCGAGTTCTTTGCCTTTAAATTTCTTCGGGGGAAAATTTTAAAGCCTTAAAAATAGTTCTGAAAGTTTCCATCTTGACAACCTCTTTACTGGGTTACAGTGGCTTAGATGAATGATTTTAGAGGTTTTTCAGCAGCTAAGTAGTTAAGCTGAGGCTGAGCCTTCTCAGGCAGACTCATAACAGTTACAGAAAATGCATTCTTAGGCATTCATATGCAACCTCCTACTTGAACTCCTGCCTGAACATCTGGAAGGCAGGTGACAGGGAAAGAAAGGAAAAAAAACTTCATCGACTTATTTTCAAAATGGGGAAAAACTGTAGAGGTGATGTGACCAAAAGTGATCAGAGCCCAAGAGAAAAGATTTTCATCTTGTAGGAGTTCTTGGATATCTATAAGAGCTTTGTGAAATTGTGCTGGAGGTTCTGTGGTTCTGTGAAGAGATACATGTCTTATGTCTTCATACGGGACTTCTCTGTCCCGTTTTGGTATTTCCCCTTCATTTTGAAGATGCACTTTGTGAGTAGGGAATCAAATTTGTCTGAATGATCTGAGTACTTATTTAAATTACATCTATGGTTTGATTGCCTTTTAGTACATGCGATTTTGATTAAGAACCAAGTTAAAATGCTTTTTGTTTGTTTGTTTCAACTTAGATCTACAAAATAGAAGCTGAGGTGATGACACAGGGAGGGCTGTAGTGTGGCCTGTCCCGGGTTACCTGGGTTATTGTCTTGCCCCATCTAGTGGCCAAAACTGGATGGACAAAAGTAAAAATGAAGCTTATGAAGTGTTTAAGGTGTATTAAGTTGTGCTATGTTTCCTTTTTTTGAAAAGGAACTCTTGAACAATAATTCCTGACTTTTTAGAATTAAATGGGAATTCTAGAATAGTTCCTTTAATGCCATGAAACATTGAATGACTGAAAAGTGGCCTGCATCTACCTTTACTTTAGTTTTGTGCTTACCAAGTGTTACTGTTTTCTGTCTCCTGTTTTACATCCTTCTTAGCCTTTTTGTCATAATATATTTATTATTTGTGCTCTGTTATCCCTTTTGTTTTGGTGTTGGATGATACTTTGACAAAACAATGGTAAAATTAACCTCACACTGACAAACTCCGAAAAGGGATAGTTAGGTTTCTAGAAAACCCCAGGAAATGCAGTTAACAGAATGCTCTACCCTAGCTATGGCAATGCAGGGCTCTGGGGAGGAAGGGAAGCTACAGAAACATTGCTGGATCAGAAATCAAGATTTGCTACTTAAAAATGTAAAAATAAAAGGAATAATAGGATTTAAAACCAAAATAACTTTGTCCTGTTTTCTAAAAATAGTGGTCAGGAAGAGAACAACACCTTTTTTCCTTTGTTTTGCAGGAAGAACTTTATGGGGAGAGAATAGCTTTTTATTGTAGAATGAATACAGCTTTCCTGACATCCCTCGAGCACTGTGGAGCCAGTGCTATTACAATGCAAGTGTAAATTAATCTGTGTTCTGATTTCTGTTTTCTGGCCTACAGGGAAGGTCAGACGTTTTATTTCACCTAGTGCTGGGATGATCTTAAATCCAGCAGTTTTGTAGAACACCCTGCCAGTAGTTTCCCTTGGCTATTTTAGGAAGGAGATCAGTTCAAGCATGTTTTAGTGTAAATACTGAGCTTACAGAAATTACTGTGTGCACATAGAGGGATATCTATTAGGGTGTTGCTGGTGTCCATATTGTTAAGAGATGCTTGATGAGTTAGGTAATACAAATATGCTTTAATATGGCCTAATTCAGTGTGTCCATACCTCAGAGAGAGGGATTATATTAAATGGTATCAAAACCTCACGGAATTCTGCAGTTCTGCAAACAAGTAGAGAAAGTTTGTAAGGTAGTAAAATATTAGTAATATTGAGGTCACAACACTGATCTGTTCGTGTGCAACATCACTGGTTGCTCTGATCTTGTAAAGCTACAGAGGACAAGAATTTAAGAAGTAAGAGAAAGCTTTCTGATCTTGTTAGGCTTTGTAAAAGGTATTTTATAGGAGGAAATAAAAAAACCCTGTCTTTAGTTCCATGTAAAAGTCTCTGGGAAGATTAATGAAGTTGCTGCCCATAAGTAATAGATCATGGATATATTTGAAGAGGAAGGAAAGAGTTGTTTAAGCTCTTCAACATTGAAATAAGGACAGTGGGTATGAACAAACTTTACCGATTGAATTTGAAGTGAAAATGAGAACATTTCTTGTCAATAATTGGATTAATCTGATGATTAACTTTCCAGCGACAGTAGTAAAATTACTGCAGTGGGATGAAACACAGAGGAGAGAGCTTAGCAGTGCAGGGGCCCCTTCTCATCAGCTGTTTCCACTGTGGTATGGAACATGTCCCTTACTTCTATTAATACTCCTTGTGGACTTCACCAGTAAAAATACCCTCACCCTTAGGGCAGTCAGTGGCCCCAGGCACAGTCATGTACCCTCTGGAAATGGCCCTTGGCTGTGTCCCATGCCAGGCTCTGAGATGGGTGATCTCAGAGAGAGCCCTCCTGGGTCTTGTAACCCTGGTTCTTGTTGAAGGGGCCTTGCCCAAAGGGAGCACGATAATGTGTACAGGGTGTGAAATGGTGTCACCTACACTGACACCTTCCTCTTGCTTAATTCTTGCAGGAGTAGGGTGTAAGCATAATCAGTACCTGCATACAGACATGGAGTATTGATGAGTTTTTTTACTGTAGGCGCTAACAAAAGCCAGAAACTTGGAGCTGAAACATTAAAATGGGAAGGAAGACTTATAATAACACCTATTGTAATTCAGGTTGTGGTAGCTTATCAAAGTGCTAGATACTCCATCACAGGATTGCATATCTCTGAAAAATGTGCACTAACTCATCTGTGGATTTATTGAGTTAAATACAGGAATCTCTAGACAGAATCCTCTGGCCTGTGTTGTCTGAGAGGTCAGAATTCATAGATCTTAATGGTTTCTTTTGCCTTAAAGAATATGAATCAAGAAAAACTCTGAATGCTCAAAAGCACTGTGAATTTTTAATCATACCATTTTGCACATTTTGCTTAGTACAAGAACAGCTCACATTATTAGGCAGCATGTTAGAAAAGAAACTATTAATGTGTTTAATTCTCTGTGCTCTAAAGATGTCATCATTACTACATACTGAAGTGCACAGTTGGTTTAAATGAAGAAATTGGTGACTCCTGAGTGTAGGAAGAAAAAAAGAAACAAGAGTTCTGAAGAGTTCTGGAAGGTGACAGTATCTCAGCTTTTCAGGTTTTTTTAATTCTTCTCTGAAGTACTCTAGTAATACCTTCCAGTTGGGTTGCTGCTTAACAAAATTAACCTCATGTAGTAAAGAGTAGAATATATGAAGGCCTCTCCTGTTTTAGTAACAACTATCTTTGATCCTTGTTTATTTCTTAATGCAATTACAGTATCTTTAGTTTTGGGGTTTTTCTTTAAAAATTCTTCCACAATGAGGTACCTTGGTGTACCTGAAGGACAAAAGTTGAGCTTCCCAGTAGAAAAACAACCCTTAGGCTTGATTTGTTTGGTTGGTTTTTTTACTTTCGTTGAATGTACTGAGCGTATACAACAGTACATTTTCAACAGTATGAATTGTGAATGCTGAGCATTCTGCAAATCAGGCTTGTGTCATACTCTGAATTTTGACTCAGTGGATGTTGCTTTTACCATAATGTGACCCTGCAGAATTCACCAGCCGCAGACAGTTATTAGGGAAGAGCCCATCCAGGTAAGCACAGCTTCCCTAATCCAGCTGCAGGGAGAGTGTTCTGTGTGAGCTCTGTGCTTTTACAGGCTACTCTCTCTTCCAGGGTACTTAGCAGTGAAGCTGGGGCAAGCTTGCCGAGGAAGGTATTTTCACCTCAGTTCTTGTCTGACTTACGTTGGTGAATTTGGTGTTACAGACGGCTCCTATAAGAGAGCTCTGACTGTGCTGAGTCTGCTTTCTGGTGATAACCCATGGGACTGTGTGATGAGCTGCATTGGCAGCTGGAGCTCTGGGTGCACAGAATGTGCTCTTACACATAACCAGAAAAAACACCTATCTTTGTAACTCCTCGTAATCTTCTATCTTAGTTTGGGGTGAATATTCTGAGTGTATTCTAGTCAACTTCAAATGGATACATCACTTCCTAGAATGTTTTGCAGCCCCATGTCACGGTTGGAGCAGAGCAGTGCAGTTTATCAGGGTGATGGGAATTGCTATGTTTGTAGGTGGTTGAGCTGAAGCCCGGTGGAAAGGACATTCCCGTCACCAGCGCTAACCGGATTGCGTACATCCATCTGGTGGCCGACTACAGGCTGAACAAACAGATCCGGCAGCACTGCCTGGCTTTCCGTCAGGGGCTGGCCAACGTGGTGAACCTCGAGTGGCTTCGAATGTTTGATCAGCAGGAAATACAGGTACTTCTCCTTAAAGCTGCAGAAAACAATGGCTCTAAACAGAAATAATTGCTGATTTTTGCCTGTAATGTAATGGTCTCATTTCCTTTGCCATTAGGTTCTGACTTCTGGTGCACAAGTTCCTATTAGTTTGGATGACCTTAAATCTTTCACAAACTATTCAGGTAAGCATATTTTGCTTAAGTAAAAAAATCTATTATAACTGACTTGGGAATAAATGAACTTGCTTTTTATCTTGCCTTTTAAGAAAAAGTTGCAGGGCAATTCTTGTTACTTTTGGCCAAATTTGGTAGATGGGACTAAATTTCAGAACATTGACTAAAATTCCAACACAGTTTTATAAATGCTGGGAAACTGAGATATACAGTTTATTTTATTCACACACTTAAATGCAAGTTTATAGCCAGATGATTCAAGGGTGTTTCTTTTCTAAATTAAGTTAGTTGATGACTGTGTCTGGTTGATCTGAAAACAAGTCTGCAGATGACTTTGGGGATAGCAGTTTGTACCACCACATTCAGATACGTACTATTTCTCAGGCAGTCTGAAGAGAAAGATCATAGTTTTAGCTTGTAAGAATTTTTTCCCTGCATTTATCATGAATGTAATCAAAATGTAGCTACCAAGTCATCAGTTCACATCTGGGCTTACTTCAGGGTAAGTGGATTCATTCAGTAACATCCTGGGTCTTGCAGATTTTGTGCGTTCTTGGAGTGAAAAGGCAATAATCCGAAGTTACTAGCTAAATGCTAAACTAAATAAAATTAATTTAAAATTCGATTCAGTGAAGAAAACTGCATTTAAGAAGCTGAGGGATATAGTAGCCATAGGTAAGCAATGAAACTGAAATTGCAGGGATCAGAGACTTGTAGGTACTGGGAGTTAGCAATACAAGCCTGCTGGTTATAATATTTTCCCCAGACTTTTCAAGATTGATGCTAGGTTTTCTGAAGAATTTATTTCTTACATAAAAATATTCTAGCTGTAAATCATTTAAATCTCATTGTAGGTGGCTACACAGCAGACCATCCTGTAATTAAAATATTCTGGAGAGTTGTAGAAAGCTTCACTGATGAAGAGAAACGTAAACTACTCAAATTTGTAACGAGCTGCTCTCGACCACCTCTTCTGGGGTTTAAGGTATGTCTTCTGGCGTCCTGGCAAGCTTTTAGAAATGCTGCAGATGTTGATCCAAGTTTTTCTTGTCTAGGAATCTACAATTTGAGAATACTCATCCGTGACTACAGAAATAGCTTCAATGTTTGCATTTGCATGTATAATAAGTACAGTTTTAAAATATGTAATGAAGTGTTCTGCTGCTTTCCATTTTAACTGCGAAATTTGATAAGCTTACAGACCCATTGATTAGAGCACTTGCTGCATGTGATGGAAGGTCCTTGCTGCCATTTCATGTTACTGTGCCGAAGCAGAATTGCTACCAGTTTGAAGCAAAACATTGAGTTAAGCATAGTGCCTTCTAAGTCAGGCAAAAGAGAATTTAGGATATAAAAGCAGCTATTAAATTTGATCCTCTTAAATTAACCATTTGAAGCAGGACATACATTGTCTTCTTTTCTAATTCCCATTTATCTGCTTATAGGTCACAGCTCATTACCCTTAGTAGCAAAATATTTAGTTGCTGTCTCCAGATTGCTATTTACAGGGAAGCTTAAGTATGAAGAAAAATTTTCTGTACTGCTAATGAAACTAAAGAGAGACCAAGGCAAGGTGAAGACATTTTGAACCTAAGTTGTGGGGATATTCTACCCATGAATTTCACTGGACTGCAAAATTTTGGCTAAGAACCAGACATCATGTCATTTCCCCTAAAATGTGGGAACACTGAGTGCTGTGGAGTGGTGTTGCCATGTGGATAGGCAACATCCTTCATCTTCAACATCTGTAATCTGTAGCTCAGTTACACTCCTTTTATAGACACCCGGGATTGGAACTGGCACTTTCAGTTGGTAACTGGTCTGACTGTTCCCTGTGTCAACTTCAGGATGAAATGAGTCATTTCTTAGACTCCCAAAAACATGCTAAGTAGATCCCCTTTAACACTAAAGACTCTCCATAGATTTGATACGGAGACAGTGGAGATGGCTTTTGAAACACATGAATCCTGTCTAGGGTATTTGTTGATTGATTTATGTGATTCCTTATTTAAAAGTCTGCAGGCATTTCTCCTAAACTCCCCAGGTCCGTGTGATTATCACTGTACAGTATTCTAGCAATGAATGGGATTTTACAGGACAGCAGGAAGAGCAATTGGAAAACTCTGGGATGAGACCAAGATAAAACAGTGCACGTCAGTCACGTGAGGAAGGGAGAATTGGGAAACAACTGGGGAAACCATTTAAGCAGAAGTTCCCATTTGTTGTCATCCTCTTTTAATTACAAGGGGAGGGGAGGAAGTGCAGATGTAGGTACCCAGCTTTGAGGTAGCCAGTGTGACATTTGAAGAGATGGAGGAAGTGAATCGAAAGTCTAAAGATATTAAGGCTGACAGTGACACATTTGAAAGAAGCTAAATGTGGAAAGCTGAAGTTTGTGCATTCTCTTGGGAGATGGGCCACAAACTGACTGTAACATATGTGGCTAGGAAAAAATGGAAGCAAATTAGGCACCAAATTTTCGGCATGAAAGCAGTAAGTTAAAAGATGAATTCACTGAACAAGGGGCTTGCATGCTCAGCCACATGCAGCAGTGTTGGCAGAGGAAGTAGCTGAAAGGGTGTTAGAGCTGCTCTGCTGGGCAGTACCGCAGGGCGGCTGCAGCAGGACCTGTTTCCAGGGATTTACCTCCAAACCACGGGCTTGCCAGGAAGTGTCTGCCAGAAAGGGCAGTGTGTGACTGGTATTGTCATCATCAGGAATGCCTTCATTGCCCATGACAGTGTGGTGTTTGGAGCTTTGAAGGTGCAGACTGTGAAGCCACGGGAGTGCTGAGTATTACCAGCTAAGTAACTGTGGGAACATTTTTTTGTTGATGTGAGACATGAGCACAAACCATCTTCAAAATGTGTTTGCAGTTTTAGCGTGTGTGTATTTTTCTGAGAGAAACACAGTTTCTGGTTCTCACTCTGAAATTTTCTGTGTAGGCTTTATATTGTGGGACCAGCATGTTTTCTTCAAGTTGGTGCACGTTGATTTAAGATTAGGAAATACCTTGATGATCGCAGTTCATAAATAACACAGTCTAGCTTTGCATCATTTAAAAATTCTAAACTTTCATTGCCAGAGTCAGGTTCAGAATAACACTTACTAAAGCTAATTAAAGTTTAATAAGTTTAATAAATGTGATTGTTACAGACAAAAAAAAAAAATCATTAAAGTGTGGTTGAAAATTGTTAAGTTCCAATCAGGTCACATAATAAATCGATGATACTTTTCCCTTCCAAACCATTGCAGTTTCCCGCTGTACAGTATTTAATTATGCAACAAATGGTGCCCTTGGCATGGCATTTCAATTTAGAATTCCATTTTTAAAGCTAGAGTAGGGGAATTCAATTAACATTTTGAAAGGAACACTAAAAATGCAACATTTTAGCCGTGAAATACTTTTAAGGCCTCCATTTGAACAATAATTTAGCTTAGAATCTCACTGACCTTTTGCCTTTGGAACTGGAATTTTTTTCCAGTTTCTAAAATCAGAACTTTTTAACCTCAGGCAATCATTTGATAAATGAATACTTTCTTGCCAGCAAAAGCGGTGCTTTGGAGGTAACAAATAAATATATTTTCCGCTATACTCTTTCTTGGAAGAAGATAAATGGGATACTTTTTAAAAAATTAAACATTGCATACAAAATGTCTTTAAAGTGTGTCCTTCAGATCAGTAGTTAACACATCAGAAGAATAATCAGGGTGTGACAAGTCTATGTCATTACAGACTCACTATGCACATTGATTGTATGTTTTTGTAGCATTGTAAATTTGTACGCTAGACTGTATGAACAATAACAAATCATTGTATTTTCCTTAGAATCACATAAATTGCTTTGTGTGTTGCAAATTAGTGGATCTTGTTGGGACAAGGCAGAGGGAGACACTATGCAATTCAAGAGTGGTTTTGGTGCTATGAGGAATGAAAGAAAAGCCATTTGAGTGTCATTGTGACAGGTTTTCATCTAGTGGTTTACTTCATAGAAATGTATGCCAGCTGCTACAGGGTAGATTTTGGCTTGTATACCTTTTTTTGATACGTGGTTGTTTTTTTGTTTCGGTTGCATTTTCCAGGAGTTATATCCTGCATTTTGCATTCACAATGGAGGATCTGATTTAGACAGGCTGCCTACTGCCAGTACCTGCATGAACTTGCTGAAGCTTCCCGAGTTCTACGACGAGAATCTGATGCGAAGCAAGCTCCTCTATGCCATTGAATGTGCTGCTGGATTTGAACTCAGCTGAGCCCAACTGATGCTGATTTGGATGATCTGCAGAGGAACGAACCAGTGCCTACTCTATAAGCAGCACCCATACCCAAGCAGTTTTAAGGGAGTTCTGTCTACATTTCTGCAGTTCTTGTGTTTTACCAAATGCCCTCGGATAGGTTTCATTTCTAAACATGATTTCTTAGTTAGCTTTCATTACTGAATATTGCATTGACATTGCTTTATGACTCAAAACAATGAATGCTGTGTGCAGCGTGGCTGATTTCTGTGTTTATGTGAAGAAAGAGCACATTTAAAGAACAGTGACATCTCAGTGAAATTAACCAAAGATGAAGCTTTGGCTTTGTGCTGTTCAAACATAAATAATTTTGCAAACTGGCAATAAAGTTGTGTACTCTACGGTGCATTGGGATGAGACAGGGCTAACATCCTGTAATTAGTCTTTTAGATGGAAGGCAAGCAGATGTTTGCAGATATCCCAGAACTCAGAGGATGAAAATGCTCATTACTGACAACCTAACAACTTACGCTGTAGAGTTGTTTACTCTATCATCATAGAGAGATGGGCAATCACCAACCATATGAAGTTCAACCAGGGGAAGTGCAGGATTCTGCCCCTGGGATGGGGCAGCCCTGGATGTGTGTACAGACTGGGGAACGAAAGGCTGGAGAGCAGCTGTGGAAAGGGACCTGGGGGCCCTGGTTGGTGGCAAGTTGAATGTGAGCCAGCAGCGCCCTGGCAGGCAGGAGGGCCAAGCGTGTCCTGGGGGCATCAGGCCCAGCATGGCCAGCCGGGCAATGGAGGGGATTGTCCTGCTCTGCTCTGGGCTGGGGCGGCCTCACCTGAAGTCCTCGGGGCAGCTTTGGGTGTCAGAATATAAAGAAGACATGAAGCCATTAGAGAGCATCCGGAGGAGGCCATGAGGGTGGTGAAGGGCCTGGAGGGGAAGCCGTGTGAGGAGAGTCTGAGGTCATTTGGTCTGTTCAGCCTGGAGAAGAGGAGACCCGTTGCAGTTACAGCTCCTTATGAGGGGAAGAGGAAAGGCAGGCACTGATCTCTGGTGACCAGTGACAGGCCCTGAGAAACCAGCATGGTGCACTGGATTGGGGAAGGTTTAGGTTAGGTATCACGAAATGGCTTCTCACCCAGAGGGTGGTTGGGCACTGGAACAGGCTCTCCAGGGAAGTGGTCACAGCCCCAAGGCTGACAGAGCTCAAGGAGCATTTGGACAATGCTCTCCGGCACTTGTTGTGACTCTTGGGGTGTCCTGTGCAGGACCAGGAGTTGGACTGGATGATCCTGATCGATCCCTTCCAACTCAGCATAGTCTATGATTCTGTTTTTGAACTGATTTTGTTTTATACTACCTTCCCTCAAGATGGTAGGCACTGAGATAAAATGGGTGTAATATTGCATTTGTGCTTTCTGAAACACCTCGAAGAAATAGAATTTGCATTATTTTAAGTTCAACCTTTGCTGCATCCTTATCACGTGGACACTGTTCTGAATGGATGTGACTTTCCAGGTTTTTTTCTGTTCTGTTTCTGTCTTTTGTGCCAGGTTGGTTGGTTGATTTTAAATGAATCAGTCTCCTATTGCATACACAGTACATAGAGAAATCATCACTTTGGAAAAATATATCTGTAATAATTATTAAAATTATTTGAACCAAAGTTATCAGGCTTTATCTTTTATATTTGAAGCCTGTGGTGGTCACATTCCTTTTCCCTATCATTTCTTTCCATCTTAAATACCATATCTGTGCCGTAGACACTAATCAAATTAACTTTTTTTGGTGATTAAGCAGCTTTTATATCCATTTCCCTGCAGTATTTCTGCTGAGAACAGTAAGTGGGAATATGCTGCTTAATATAATTTGATATCTAGAGAAAAAATTGCTTTCATATGGAAGGAGCTGATCCTCTAGTAGTAGGCACATTGTAGGGTTTCGTATGCAAACTGCAGTGAGTTTAAAAAAGGAATTACAGTTCAGACTGTAAGATTCGTAAGTCCATCCCTCTGAACTTTGCTTTTATATTTTAAATCATTGAAAATTACAATCAAGTTTGTATTCATCTCTTATGCAAAAAAATATTTTGCTGTTACTGGAAACTCTGCTGGATTTCCTATTTAATAAGCAGTAACCAGCAATATCCTTTTAAATGTGGGGGAACTGAGTGGTTTTAAGATGTTTACTAGTAACCATATAAAAATGTATAATTTCTTAATTTGGGTAATAAATGAAGTGTTAAAATACTATTTGTAGTCTTGATGTACAGAAATAAAATGATTGGTTTTCTTTTTGGTTTTGCTTTAGGCTTTTTATTTATGTTAAATGTTACATACCCAACCTATTCTTTATCCCAAATTCTTTTTTGTATATTTTTCTACATAAATTATGGAACTTGTAAAAAAGTTGAAAAAGAGATCGGTAATAGTGAAACTGCCTCCCCCTAATTGCAAAACCTGAACACTTCTTTTAGATGGCATTATTTATTTTAGAACCTAATGCTTTAAATATTTTGAGATTATTTTTCAATTCCATTATTTTGCTACATTGGGTAGTGTTGTATCTGTATTTTGTAAAATTAAATTAAATTTTTCTATTAAATATTTGTATTTCGAAGATTGTGTTGGAGTCATGCCAAGTACTGGTGACTGGTAATGTCCACTTTGTGCTTTTGAAAAGGAACCAGTGCCCACTAGTGCTGTCTGTGGCCAGGAAAGCAGCAGGTGCCACAGGGCTGGGGGAAGGGTGACTTGCACAGAGCTGTAATTGCAGGAATCACCGAACTGCAGAAACCGTCAGGAGAGAACTTGAGTTTGCTGAAAATACTCTGATGTTTTATTTCTTCAGTGTGCAGCACTCGGTGCTCTTGTTTGTGTGTCCTGTACATGAGGTGTGACACTCTGGCACAGGCAGGGCATCAGAGCAGTTGTAGCCCACATTTCACTGTGTGCAGGCTGGAGCTCTGTGCAGCTTCACCACCTTCAGAATCCAGACTGCAGTGAGAGGAGAGTGGGGCTTTTCTTTGGCAACCAGTGCTTCCAGCTCTGCCAGCTGTTTTCAGAGAGGCAGGACGAAGCATGAGTTCCTGCTTTTCAATGATCTATTGCTGGATACTTTAAGGAACGGGAGATAAAGGTGTGAGAGGTAACATAGGCATGTCCTGAGGAGCTGGGGAGTCGAAATGATCTCTTGTAGCACTTATGTAGCAAGAATTGTTTCTGTATGAAACTGGATTTTGTGGATTTTAAAAGAAGAGTGAACTGTCTCCCTGTTGTGATGCTCCCAGAATTTAGGTAGGCAGAGGCAAGAGCACTCTGCATGCAAGCAACCTGAAATACCATTGTAGATTTGATCATCATAACTACAGCAGTAATAATTATGAGTTTGGGGTTGGTTTCTGTACAAGACAGCCCTTCCTTAAAGTAAGTTTCTGTACTACAGTGTTTCATCCTCCTAGTTCAGTACTTGCTTTTTGAAAAAGCAAGCATTTTCTGATTGGATTTTGTTTTCAAGTAAGTTTGGGTTTGTAATTTTGTAACCTGTTCTAAAAACAGTTTTGTCAAGGTCTATATGATGGAAGAGTTCACAAATTTTTCATCTCTACAAAGTTCAAAGGCGTTAAAAGTTGAATAAAGACATAAAATTAGCACTTGGTCTCTTTATTTCAATGAGGTTTCTTTCCAGATGGGGGCTTAGTCCTATTACGTGGATTAAAAAAAATAAAGCACAGCAAACCAAACCAGGAGTAATGAGCCTTGTCCTTTATCTCTGTTGTCTTCTGTCATGGTCCTGAAAGCTAGACTTGTATAAATCCCACAAAACTGATTTCTAGGGAACATTTATGTATCTGCAGAAGATGAAGGATTTTCCTCCAGTTTCATGTGTAAACACTGAGCTGACAGAAGTTTGATTTGAATAAGGAGGATATCTTCAGGTATTTTTTGGGGAGGTGCTCCATGATAATAATATAAAAGAGCTTCCTGATGCTATTAGTAGAAATGTTGACATTTTTTTGGCATCACTTGAGTAATATAGCACAAACATACCTAATTTAATCCTATAAAGGGGTTTGGAATTCAGAGAAAACACTTTTGAGTGCAGTGAGCTCATACATTTCAGTTTCTACCAAAATCTATTAGTTAAATGCCAGTGAGACAGCACATACTCTTATCACCTAAGAAATACTTACTAAAAATAGTACAGCACAGAAAAAAGAAAAAAAAAGAGGAATGTTTTGTTGGACCTGTAATATTTGCTCATATACATGAATCTGTGATAATAATGGTTTGTGATGTAAATGCTTGTTACTTTTTTTTATGATGCTTTTGCCTGTCAGTGAAGGAGAGAAGAAATGAACATGGTCTGTAAAACTGATCAGGATATCTATATTTTTATTGACTTATGCTTTTGTGAATAAAATAATTTGAGTTTTCTTGAAACTCTGCAGAAACACTCTTTCATTTTTTGCAGCAAATTGGGCAGTCTCTTGTTTAAGATTGATAGTACTGACTAGGTTCTAAAAGAATCTAATATTAACTGCTTGTTGGTCTTGAAGTTAGTACTGTTGGAACTGGCTGCCCATGCCAGTGGTGGGGTCACTATCTCTGGAGGGATTTAAAATCCCTGGAGATGTGGCACTGAGGGACATGGCTCTGGTGGGCTGGGCAGTGCTGGGTTAATGGTTGGACTCAATCACCACTAAGGTCTTTTCCAACCTAAACATTCCTATCTATGGTTCTACTGCTTTGGGATGGTTCATATCTTCAGCTTTCGAGCTGTGATTTCCCACTCTGCCAAGGAAGGTGCAGCTGTGAGTTTTCCCTTTGTTTAAGGGTGTCTTTCAAACAGTGCACTTGCTCTGCTTTGTAAAAACTTCTTCAGAATCTTTGGAAAAAATAAAACTGCCAAAGTCTGAGAAGCTGTGATTCATAGTGAAGAATGCTACTCTGTCTGCAAACACATACAAAAATGTCTCTTTCAGCTTCTGGAATTTTAGCACATGTGGGCCCCTTTGAAGGTGCAATTTAATTTTTATCTCCTTTGATAATTAGGCTTATCTGCTTCCCTTTGCTTATTTATTATTGTCATTGCTAAATAGACTTTTAGATCCACTTTAGTATTTATAAAGTTAGTATTGTTCATATTTGTTTTTGAATACTTAGAGCACATATGCTTCAGCTTACCTGCTACTAAAAACGTAGTAAATGTAAAATTACAGAAAACTCCTCTTGTAGGGCATTTCATAATTTGTAACATTAATAAAAACACAAATGCCCAGATATCTGGCCTGTTTTTCAGTATGTATCTAGTAGTCTGGAAAGGGCATTAAATTTCTCTTGTGTGTAGAGAGACAACACAAGGCAAAAAGTGATGATGAAGTTACACCAAATTAATCCATTACAGAGAACACAATGGCTGGAGTCAGGAGGAATGTCTGGAGATCACCTACTCCAACCCCCAGCTCAAAGCAGGGTCACCTACAGCAGGTTGCTCAAGACCTTCACCTGTTGAGTTCTGAATGTCTTCTTGAATGGAGAATCCACAGGTTCTCTGGGCAACCTGTTTTCAGTCTTCAATTAACTTCACAATAAAACATTTTTGATCAGGTTTAAACACATTTCTTGTATTCCAGTTTGTGCCCATTGCCTCTTTTCCTGTCACTGGGCAATACTAAAGATTCTGAGGCTTCTCCAGGCTGAACAACTTCAGCTCTCAGCCTTTCCTCATATGACACAGCCTTCTGCCCTGCTTGTTAGTGAACCCAGCAGCATCTTCAAAATACCTTTTGTGGACTTTGACATGACTGGGGACCAAGCAGGTAACACTGAATCTCTTCCTTGTCAGATCCTGTGGTTGTTAATCAGTGGCACTTACCAGGTAGGGTTGGATTTAAGACTTTTATAAGTTTCCCTGTCCACAGCTCTGCAGAATCATACATTCTGTTTGCAGAGTTGGTTCATGTATTTATAGGAGCAGCATGCTCAAATTTCCTACTATATTTAACATCATTCTTTTCTGCATTCCCAGAGCAGCTGTTTGTTCATTCTGTGCAACATTTAACTGAAAGTAGTTTTGCATTATTTCTATTTTATTCTTTGTTTATAGTTACACATAGTTCTTGACTGCTGAAGAAAGAAACAAGCATTCACCAGATGGTGTTATTTCAGAACCTCCTGCTACTGCTGCTTGCCCAAATGTTAGACCTGGGAAAAGCATCTCTCCTCAGTTGCTATGTAGTTTTGCTGTATGTTGTCAAACAAACCTTCTGAAGGAATTGTTTCCTTCTAGCCCTTGTCTCTTTACTTGAGAATAATCGTTTTCCTTACAGCTCTGTTTTTCTTTTTCCCCTCTTTCAGGCAAACAGCAGCAGAGCTCAAAGTTCTGCAGAGATATTTTAGTTATAATTATCTGGTAGATCTATCTGGCTATTGATGAAAAATGACATAGAATTAACTAATACTTGGCATTGTCACATGGACAGAAAAGCGTACCCCTGATCAAGTTAATGAATATAAATGCTGATCAAGCTGTCCTTGCAAAGGATAAGCACTTGGCATAAGCTGTGAGATCATCTGACTGCCCCCAATAGTTCCTGGGTTGTTGTGTGAAGACCCAAAATAATCAGCAGAATACATATGATATTTCCAGGGGAATTGGCAAAAACATCAACTATCCTGAAGCAGTTTAACCACTTTCAAAAGCACCCACTTGGCTCAGGCTTTTGCTCACAAAGGAGTCCAGATAAACCTGCAGCCTGTAGATTACCTAAGACACACTGTACCAATGAAAATTGAGGTTCTGCTCGGCAGGAAAACACTGGAGAATGCAAGTGAAAATGGGTTATTTTGTGCCTTTAGTGCTTCTACTGAAAGTTTTAAACACTAGGTGTATTGCCCATATTTCAAGTCTAATTGTTTCTGATAAGCTATCAGCAAAAAGTTAATGCTTACATTTAATTAAGTGGCACTTTCCAGAATTACTTTGCCAACAATACTATAATTAGATGACATGAGAACAGTCTTTGATACATATGCTCATATTCTTTGTTAACACCAAAAATAGAATCTGTAAATCTGTAAATAGGAAAACTGGATGCATTAAGCAGCAGGGCAGAGCAGCAGGCCGGGAAGGCTACAGCCATTACCACCTCAGGAGGACTAATATTAATGTCTCTCTAATGCAGCATTTTTAAGCATTTCTTGTGTTCTGATGGGCTTTATATAATTGACCTCCATAAATCATAAAACATGGTTTAAAAAAAGAATCTGGGAACTATGTGAATTGCTAATACCTCCTGGAATGCTGCCACGTTATTTCCATCATTAGGTTATAGCTACCAGTTAGGCCTGAATTCATCTCACTTAAGGCATCTGTGAGGTGGCTGTCGAGACACTTGTGGAGAAAAGGCAGCCCCGGGACAGAGCTCGGGTGGGCGGTTCCTTCTTTACTGAAGCACATCTCCAAAGAGGGTGGAATGAACTGTGCCCTGGAGGTGCCCACTCCTCCTCTCTCTTCACAGTCAATGGCCTTAAACTGGATGTTTAACTTTGAAACAGCTGAAGTTAGCTGAAGTGACCAGACCTTTTACTCATGTTCCCAAGGGAGAGTTGAAAGTTCTTAAACAATTAAGATTCTTTGATAGCAGCATTTATTCTGACTCAATGACTCAGCACTTGGATATCAGCCTGAATCTTTGATACCAGCTTTAACAGACCCACCAGACCTTCTTTTGTTATTGGAATGTTGATGCTCTGCCAGCAACATCAGATTTAATGCCCCTTAACACAGTACTCCAGGCTTCTGCTGCAAGCAGCTAGCCATAAAAACATAGGGCACTTTGACTTCACACTTTTGCAAATACTTTTGAAGGTTTTCTGAATCTAAAAGCTTTTCAGTTTTATTAGTCCTATAAATAGATCTAATTAAACATGTTAATGAGACAGTTATGTAATCCTTTTGGATTTCAGTAAAAACCTTGGATACTGTCTCTCCCAGGATCCTTCTGGACAAAATGTCCAGCACACAGCTGGATAAACACATCATGTGAAGGGCGAGCGACTGGCTCACAGGTCGGCACAAAGGGTTACAGTGAATGGGGTTACACCAGGCTGGTGACCTGTCACTACTGGGCTTCCACAGGGCTCCAGCCTCAGCCCTGTGCTCTTCAACATCCTCATAAACGACTTGGAAGCAGGACTGGAAGGGAAACTTAAGTAAGTTTGCCAAGGACACTAAATTGGGAGGAATTGCTGACTCCCTTGAGGGAAGAGAGGCCTTGCAGAGACCCAGACAAATCAGAGGGCTGGGCAATCACCAACCATATGAAGTTTAACAAAGGGCAAGTGCAGGATTCTGCACCTGTGATGGGGCAACCCTGGATGTACTGACAGACTGGGGAATGAGAGGCTGGAGAGCAGCTGTGGAAAGGGACCTGGGGGCCCTGGTTGATGGCAAGTTGAATGTGAGCCAGCAGTGCCCTGGCAGGCAGGAGGGCCAAGCGTGTCCTGGGGGCATCAGGCCCAGCATGGCCAGCCGGGCAATGGAGGGGATTGTCCTGCTCTGCTCTGGGCTGGGGCGGCCTCACCTTGAGTGCTGGGGGCAGTTTTAGGCACCACAATATAAGGATCCAGAGAGAGTGATCACAGGAAGGCTACAGAGATGGTGGAGGTTGTAGAGGAGAAGCCCTGTGAGGAGCAGCTGAGGTCACTTGGTCTGTTCAGCCTGGAGAAGACTGAAGGGAGACCTCATTGCAGTCTAGAACTTCCTCCTGAGGGGAAGAAGAAGGGCAGACACTGATCTCTTCAAGATTATTCATGTCAAGATGATTTCAGGTGGAATGCTTGGTCATTTACCAAGGTCATTTACCACCACCAAGGGGAGCCTGAACCACAGGTGGGAGGTAGAAACTTCTTCCTTTGGTAGGAGGAGTCTGATGGATGCTGGCTTAGAGGCAACCTCAGCCTGGAGTCTCTGGAATTACTTCCCCCCAGTCCTAAAACTGAAATATGAATAGGAGTTTTTTAGCTGTTACCTCTGTCCCATTGTTTCCTAGTGTCACCAAACCTATGGAGGTTCCGTGGCACTCTCTGCCAGCCCGAGCTGCCTCCTGCAGTGATGGTGAGATTGGCTTCTGCAGGGTGCAGTACCAGAGCTGAGCAAACCTGGTGCTCACAAGTGTGAGGGGGAAAATCTCAGAACAGGGGCACTGGGGAGATTCACGCAAGTGGCTCTGCAGAAGCTGGCTCAGGTCACATGGGGACCCTGTAACAGAGATCAGAAAATTAAATAACATGTCCAATATAAGCAAACTTCCAAAAGTAAATAATTCTTGTTACTGTTCAGTGTTAGAAATAATTGGAGCTATCAAAGATCGTAAGTTGAAAAAAAAGAGGTGCCCTAATAAATGATATTTGTAATTGGTGGCTCTGCAAACTGCCCATTCTGCAAAGTCTTGGGAAATGTCTTCAAGACAAGCATAAACCAATTAAAATATGTTCTGAATTGAAAAAAAACCCAAAACTACACAATCTTTTGTTTCCATCTATAACTTTGTTAGGAAACATTTATTTACATTCTTGGTGTTTTGCTGTAGAAAATGCCAAACTGCATCTTGTACAGCTCGCCCTGCCCTCAGCTGTGAGCAGGCACTTCACCTTCTCATACCTTCCTTTCTTCAAATGCAAAATTGGTCTCTACACCTTCCCAAATAGCATTCCTATATCTGAAGGATGCTAAAGCAGAGCTATGCTGTCTAGAGTCAGAACAGTGTTAGAAAAGCTACGGGCAAATTAACATAATGATAACAATTGTGTTAAAGAAGCCATGGTCCTGGTTGCATTGATGCAAGCAGTGTTTTGATTCCAGCGCTGTAGTTCCACATGGAATCATGCTTCTTTGCTTGCTTGGATAAACAGAAAGTTTTATGGTTGGCATCCATCATACCTTAACTGTAATATAAAATCTGCTCTTTAAACTACTAAAGCAAAGAAATTGCCTCATGAAACTTCTGTCTTGTTTACTGCAGCTCAGGTTTTAGGACTCTTCATACTTTTTTTCTCCCTGTAATTGGTTATGAAAGGTTGGGGAAAAACCTTTATTTCCACATGAAAAAATGTTTAAAGGATTAAATCAAAATTTTATATGGTCTCCTCCCACATCACACAGTACTGACCTGACTTTGCACTTGCCAGGCTGTGAATCCTTTGAGGTCTGAACCTCACCCATTAGGAAGAGCCAGTCTAACCTACTAATCCTTTGGGTCTTTTCTTTCGAAGTGGATCAACAACTTGGACTTCACAGCTACTTGCTGATGAGAAACTAGTAATGGAGTGAGGCGTCTCTTTGATCTAATTTTGAAGAATTGTTTCCATGACCACAACTTAGCATCAATAATCAACAATATTTCTTTTGAACCTTGTGTTTCCCCAAAGCACCAAGCCTGTACTTAGGGTTGTCCTACTACTTGTCCTGCTGTTTTGTTTTACGTTTTCCTCTGCATTATTCCAAGCTGGCTTTTGTCTTTTTGAACTGACCCCACTCCCACACAAACACTTCCTAAATAATGAGTAGCCTTTTAATTGACTTTATTTGGGAAGCACACATTTTAGGCGTGGAAACTCTCTAACTTCACTTTGGTGATCTATAAATTAATGCCTCCACTTTTTAGATAAGGGGCAATAATTTTACAGCAATTTAAAGCATGGATGAAGTCCACATTTTAAAAATAGAATAATAACTTTGCTGCCCTATACTTTGCTCTCAGCCATGGCACTCAGAAAACCACATACTCAAATATAACCCAAAGGATGCTCCAATACATTCACCCAGCGCAGGACTCTGTTCAGGTGCTACATGGAGAGAGAGGAATCTGGCCTCAAAGGAATTGTGTGCCAGAGTTACAATTTTTGAGACTACAATTAAACATGCAACGGGGAAGAAATTTTGTCGTCTCACCTCTACCAGCCAAACTCATCTATTCAGAGTGTTTCTTAAAATTATTAGTTGTTTTTTCACCTTTTCCTACACCACCACACCCAGGCATCACTTTCTGCATTTCCCCTCACAGAATCCCAGAATGGGTCAGGTTGGAAGGGACCACAGTGGGTCATCTGGTCCAACCTCCCTGCTCAAGCAGGGTCATCCCAGAGCACATGGCACAGGATTGTGTCCAGATGATTCTGGAATATCTCCAGTGAGGGAGACTCCACAGTGTCTCTGCACAATCTGTTTCAGTGCACGGTCACCTGCACAGTAAAGAAGTTCTTCCTCACGTTCAGGTGGAACTTCTGTGCAGCAGTTTCTGCCCATTGCCTCATCTCCCGTTGCTGGGCACGACTGAGCAGAGCCTGGTCCATCCTCTTGGCACCCCCAATTTCCGAGAGTACAATAAGACACAAAAGGGGAAGAAATTTTGTCATCTCACTTCTAGCAGCCAAACGCACCTATTCAAAGAGTGTTTCTTAAAATTTCTCTTTTCGGTTTTTTTCTTCTCCTTTCCCCTCAGCTGCACTCCTGGCCATTGCTTCACAGAATCACATCGTCAATCAGGTTGGAAAAAAAACCTCTAAGACCATTGAGTCCAACCTCTAGCTGAACACCACCATGTCCACTAGACAACCCTATGATTCTGTGGAGCAGGAAGCGGACGTCACTCAATTGGGATGTGCGGATCCCCACCCGCACGGCGACCCCGCCCCGCCCGCAGCCCCCTCCCCTCACGAGGCCCCGCCCCCCACGAAGCCCCGCCCCCACCGGCCGCCGGCAGGGGGCGCCCTCCACTCACACGGGACGCCCGGCGGGGCCGTTCGAGAAACTTCCGGAAGCGGCGGGGCGGAAGTGACGGCGCGCGCTGGCGGCGCTTCCTGTTTGCGGCCGCTGCCGTTTGTCCCGGCGGGAGCCGTGAGCAGGGACGGGCGGGAGCGGCGGCCGCGGAGCGGAGCCACCGGCGGGTGAGTGCGGGGCAGGCGGGCCCGGGGCCGGCCGCGGCCGTGCGGGCGGCAGGGGGAGCGGGCGCTTGGCCAGGCCGCCGTGCTCGGCAGCGGCGTCCCTGGTACCGGGGCCTCGCGGCGCGGCCGGCGCAGGCCCCGCAGTGCTGGAACGGCCCCGGGCGCCGTGCGGGTTCTGCCTGGCCTTGGCGGGGCTCGGCAGCTCGGGGAGGCAGCGGCTGCCCGGGGCTCTCCCCGGGATTCGGAGCGGGGCAAATCCCGGGACGTTCGTTCACAGCTCTCAGTCCCGCCTGTTCGCCGCAAGGGGAAAAAAAAAAAAAAAAATCCGGATTTCCATTCATTGCTCGCAGTGGTTTCAGTTTGCAGAGGGTGAGGGCGAGCCTCGGTTCGTTACACAGATCTTCTCCTTAAAGCGCTTTTCGTCGCAGGGCACTGCTTTGGCGGCTTGAGAGCCTTATTGTGTCCTCCTGTTTTCCGTTCTCTACAACTCCCTGAAAGAAGGTTGTAATGGGGGGGGAGGGGGGGGCGGACTCTTTTGCCGTGCCTGCCGTGAAAGGACCAGAGGAAATGGCCTTAAGATGAGACAGGGGAGATTCAGGTTAAGTAATATAAAAAATATTTCACATTTAGGACGATCAGGCATTGGAATAGGTCGCCGAGGGAGGCGGTGGAGTCACCATCCTTGGAGGTGTTTAAGAAGCGTCTGGATGTGGCGCTGGCTGTTGTAGTTTAGTGGTTTAAGGGGTACAGTGGCAGTGTTGAGGGGATGGTTGGACTGGATGATCTCAGGGGCATTTTTCACCCTTGATGACTCTAAGCCAAACGCGCTGTTTTTCTCCCCTGATGGAAGCAGTTTAGTTACGTTCTGCTCAGGGTTTCTTATTCGGGATAGGGGCAGGCGGGACGTTTGTTGTGGGCGAGGTCGGCAGAGGTCGGGCGGTTTGAACTCGCTGTTGCCAGGTTCCGAGCTGAGTTGAAAATTGACACTGCCAGGTAAGGAGCACTGTTTGTCGTCAGTAGTTGCTGCACTTCAGAGGGGGCAGTGGGCTGGGTTTATGACCAGCATTCCTGTTTGCACCAACACTTTACGTTGTGTTGCTCTCAGAGCTCTCCTTGGCTGCTGAAAACATGTGCTGCAGGCTTAAGCCATGCTAACAAAGGTGTTAGAAATGATTTAAAATAGGAGCAAATCTGTTTTAAATTCTGGTAATAATAAACAGCTACTTATTCAGACACAGTAACATGAAAGCTACGTTTATAACAGCGTTATGTGCAAATGGTCCGGCTTGTGACGTTGGATAGTCAGTGATCAAATCCAGGAGTTTTTGGGGTATAAAGTGTCAAAAAGTGATAAGAACAAGGTGTTGACACAAAGGGAACAACTGGAATGAAGCAAGGCTCTGCCTTTCTGGTCCTGCAGCAGAGGTTGCAGTCACTGCTACCCGCTGACCTTAATTTCTCTTTACTCTTCAGAGATCCTTGTACTCCAGGTAGGGATTTTACGTTCAGCTAGTGATCAAGAGCCTGGTAGTTAAAATACCATTTAGTTTGATGGATTATGTTGTCAAAGAAGATTTGTTTGGATCAATGAGTAAATGTATTTACAAATCTTGTCTCTGTGACTAGTTTTGGTTTGTTTTTTTTTTTTTTTAATTTCAAACAACCAAAATTTTAACTATAGCATAACACTGGTCTAACTTTATTTACTCTTCTTGGCTCCTGTGCTGACTTCTCAGTGGAAAATAAGAGTGTGTTGGAAATGGAAGCTAAATTAGTGTTAAATTTTCTTAAATAGTCTCTACTGGAGGAGAAATTTAAATTGCTACTTTTACTGGCAGCACTGTTTAGACTGTAATACTACTAATAATATATCTATCTGTAAACTGCAGAGTTCCCCTTGTTCTTCGTCAGACTTGTCTTTTTAGTAGTTTTGAAAGCTTGTGCTTTCAAACTACAGCAGGTTCTTACCCAGATAGCTTCTCTCTCTGGTGTTTTCTTTGTCCTTCCCAGATTGAGGCAGTTTGCTGATTTATTTTGGCTGGGCTTGGGGAGAGGGCATGCAGGGCTTTACTTTAGTGTAACACCGAAGTTTTAGTTAGAGGGCTAATGTGTTTTGCTTCTGATTTTTTTTAAATAGATAAATACATTTTTTTACCTACTACATTCTTTCTTTCATCCATTAGAAGTTTTAGAATGTATGTGGGGAGAGGGAACAACTTATGTTAAATCATCATCATCATCTTATGTAGGATGTAGGAGTTCCTAACAGTACGTGGACTGTCCTGAGGAAATAAATACCAGGTTTTTGGTTTGTTTTGCATCTGTGCCGACCCCATTGGTGCAGTGAGGTCTGTGAGCTGAGCTTGCGTGGGACGAGGGCGGTGATTGCGTTGTACCCCGTCCAGAGGCGTCGCAGTTGTGGCCTGGAATCGACTGAAATGTCAGCGCGGGTTGAGTGCCGGGCGCAGCCACCCGTGTGAGCCGGAGCTGCCCTTGTGCCGCCGGCTGTGGAGGAGGTGCAGCTCGGCCGAGCCAGTGCACTGAACTTCCAGACCTCCAGGAGCACATCTACTGCTTGTTAACCGTGGAGTGATGCTTTGAAGGGAATTCATTGCTGTAATTTTCAACTTGGCTGTGTGAGGTTTATGTTAAAGCATTGTGCTCCTTAAGTAGGAAGTGCTCCATTTCTCTAATAGCATTTGTAAAGAACCTCGTCAGCTGTGTCCTGAAAACATTTTCTGTCAACAGCTTTTCCTTTGTCTTATTCAAGCAATGGAAGGATTAGTGAGAAATTACTTAGCTTTGTCAAAACTTGTTGGATCTTGCATATGATGATTGTTTATTTCAAGGTAGATTTGAAATAAAACTGTAGTTGAGGGTATTAGTAGGTTTAAATTGTATTTTCTTTTGAATGTAATACATTTGAATGGATGTTAGATTTTTCTTACCTTAGACTTAATGAAATCATTCTGCTTTATTTATTTAACTGCTAGGGAAGAAATAATTCATGCATATGTATTTCACTCCTACAGTTACTAGTTGTAGGTTTTATGCTTTCTATTTGTTCTGAATAAATACAGAAATCCCACTGATATTAGTGAGGGCCCAGTACTTAAGGATCTTTAAGGCCATATAATGAGTCTGAAGCCATTCATAGCTACATTGCAGCCAGTTTTAATAAAAACTTTAAAGAAATTTTTTTTCTGTCTTAAAATGTAGTCTGAATCTATGACAGCCTGTCAACACTCTGAAAAAGAACTTGCTCTTTGCTTTAATGGAGCTCTTTTTTTTTTTTTCTTTTTTTGTTTGCCTTAAATAAAGTTATCATGACTCCAAAAACACTTCAGGGGAAATGTGTAGAAACTTTAAACTATTTTCTTTCCTCTAAAACATCATCTGATTGCATGTGATTATTTGCCTGAAACTTTCTGGCCCTTATCTTTCATTTGAGGCTTTCACTGTTTTTAATTGCTTAATCATACACAGTTCATATATTTTTTAAAATAAGATAGGAATTTTACTTCGTATAAAATAGCCTTTTATGGTTAGTTTTAGGAGAGTGACAGTGTTCCAGATATTTGTGACACAATTCCAAATTTGGACACCTGAGTTGCCGTGTTTTGGAAAAATGCTCCTTTGCTTTAAGGAAAGATCATGAATAAGTGCCCCTTTATCAGGGATCAGATGGATAAGCAGGAAAGTCTCAGCCAAGGGAGTCCGGGTGGCCTGTTCACTGATCAGCGTCCTTTCCTGGTTTTTGTTAGCCAGTTTACATTTCTTTCACAGATGAAGATTTTGGATTTCTTCTGTTTCCATTTTTGGTTGGTTCCCTCTTTTTTAATGGTTTCTTACTTGTTGCCCTCTACCGGCTTTCCATGTGCCAGGCAGCATTACAGACTAAGTCCTGTAGTTCTTGCCAGAGTTGTGTCTTGCTGCCATTGGGGAGGAGTGGACAGGGTTCTTTGTAACTTCTTGCCTTAAGGGGTGAGGGTGTCTTTTGCAGGTGTCTCTTGTTTGGCTGTGGTGGAGTTTTGTTGTTTCTTTTCTACCATGGACCATGAACTGCAAGGTAAAGCAGCCCAGCTGCCTTCTCCCTGTATGGAACTGCATGCTGGTATAATAATAACTGTATCCAAATCCACTCTGCTGTCTGACATACAAGCAGGATGTTTGCTGTAAACATGAGATTAGACTAAGCTTTTTGGAATGTTCATTTTATTAAATTCATCTCCTGGGGATGCTGAGGGAGTATTAAAATAATGAGTATAAACATGGCTATTTAAGTACATTTTATTAATTTTAATTATATGGTAAATTAACATTTTTCCATGAAACAATAAATTTCTGGACCCTGTGAAGTTAAACTGTGACAGCTTTTCTAAGCTTAGGTAAGTAGAAGTTAAAAGTATTGGAGTCTTTAATATGTCTTAGTCTGCACTGCACTGTGCATGTTTAAGGAGGAGGAAAAAAATTAATGCTGATGCCTTGTTTGAATGTATTTGTCAGGTTTATTAATCCCAAAAGTTATAGAGGTGTTTTTGCACTACTAAGTAACTTTATTTGTTCCTTAGCATTATTACTCTTAGAAAAATTTGCTGGTAAACTGGGGGAGTTTTTGTGTTAGCCCCCGTACAGCTCTAGCACAGTGGATCTTTGTGAGTTCAGTCAAAGTGAACTGGGATTCAGAGCAGGGTATCTGTTCCTCTGGAGTTGCCAGCAGGATGCAATCCTTTAGATAAGTCCATGGAAAGCAGGCTGGTGCTAGGAACTGGATGGCTGTGGGACTTGGAGAGGATGTTGATGACTGCCTGCTTCTGTAAACTGCATGAATCAGGAGTTTGGAACTCCATCCTGCTGTCCAGGTGACTGCTGTAGTCACTAAGCTCGAGCTATTCTGGCATCTTTCAGGACTCTCCGTGCTGCCCGTTGCTTCATGGCCAGAAATAGATAACTTTTTCTGACTAAGCTGACTGCAAAGGTCGCATGCCCCTTGCTGTCTGAATTCCCTCTTGGCTGCTCTAAGAATTTCTTGTTTGGATACTTTCCTCCCCTCCGTATTTAGTTAGGGGTGCTGTGTTTTCTTCCCTGCTGGTTGTTTGATTACTTGCTTTTGTCTGTCATCTGATAATGTAAAAGTGTAGAGCTCTCTGCATATCTATTTACTGTAATGCTTCTCATGCTTTTTATGTAGCTGAGGACTGTACTATAGAGAGAGCTTATGAGCCAGGTTTTGGGATAACTCTGGCTGAGTGCTGGGCTGAGCTGTGTGAGGAGGGCCCGAGCCTTGAGTCAGTAGTTCAGGGTCACTGTTCTGTAAGCCAGAGCAAAGCTGCCTTCTCCTATGATGACTGAAAAAATCTATAAACTGTGGAAACTTTTGGTTCACATAAACATCTGCCTGTTTGATTTTCATGCCCCAAAGAAGGAGTTGGAGTCGCTGATAGCACACTGCAAACATAATGCAGTTCCCAGCACAAGAAACTACAGATTTTCAGAGCAAACACGAAGGCCATGAAACATCTTTCAGCTGGGTTTTTTTTTTTTTTTTTTTTGCATGTCTCTTCTGAAATTTTGAACATTTTCTGTGGATGAAGACAGGAAATCTGCTAATTTCCTGGTGGGCTGGCTTCCTCCTGGCTTAAGAAAAAAAACTCTCAAGTGCCTAATTAATGAGCGTGGCTTGTATATTTGGAGACAAACTGACAGATTGGGTGTTTGGAGAAGATTTTTGTCATGTCATTTTGGTTAGGACAGTTAAGTAGTTTCTTGCAGGGAAGTACATGGTTTGCATCTTTGAAACATCTAGGCATTTTCACCATGTAGACTCCTACTAGCCTGAAAAGTACTGATTTATTCTTTTTTTAAATTTGCCATCTATTTTCTAAGTCAGTGGTCATACATATTCTGTTTTATTATAAGCTGATGGTGGCTGTTTCCTTGAGTGCATATTTTAAATAATTCTGTTCTGAAAAGATTGCAGATAGAGGTCTTTTCTAGTTTGTGAATGTTGGGTTTTTTGGGGGGGAGGAGGGTTTTGTGGGCATGTGTGGGGTTTTTTTGATCAGTCTTACTGGCTGTGGAGGGGCTAAATATTAGCTGACTTTTTTTTTTTAAGCTGGACGAAAAAAGCTGCAGATGAATTTTCTTCTTGTAAGTATTTTTAAAACCTTTTTACATACAAGAAAAAAGTTCCTGTGATAACTAAAATTTCAGCAGTACAGTTTATGCTTTATAATAACTAGCAGATAGACATAACAGTATATCAGAGATGAATTCTTGCTGTCACCTACTTTGACACTTTGATTAGGAGAAGGAGAATATTAACAATTTCATTTTTTTAGAAATCTTCTGGCATGTTTTAATTCCAGACTCCCTTAGTGGCAGGTAAAAACTGAGCAATAACACTCACACATAAAGAGAGAATATGCAATACCCAGGCATTTCTTTGAAACAAATAATTCTTCTGTCTTAAAGGAGTTGCTTTTTAGGCTCAGAGTCATCTGTTAAAAGGTGGTCATGTTGCCTCAGCATGGGGTTTTTTTGTCCCAACTTCAGGCTTGTGTTATCTAGAATATATTTTATTTGTATTGAGTCTGAACTTAACAGCTCTGCAGCATTGTTTTTAAACAAACAGCAAAGTGTTTAAAGAAATGTGTTGAAATCAATATGACTACCTGTGTGCACAAAGTTCTGTAGGAAAAATGTGATTTATTTTTTGCATCTAAGTTGCTTTTCCTACATGCTTTTTCTAGTTAGAAGCTCGAAGTTTAAATTTTCCCTCTAAGATAGGTACCTGAATTGAGAGGAGTGCTGATCTAAGTCTTGTATTTAAGAAAAGGAGAATGTGGAAAGAACACTTAATGATATGTGCTCCTGGCCTGTGGCTTCCTGCCATTTGCTTACTAGTTTTAGGCTGGTATCTGTCAGGAGGGACTCTGACCTCTAGCCTTTAGCTTGATTCATACTAGATTCCCCCCTTCTGATTTCTTTCTGTAAACTTTACATTCCATATATGCTATTGCTCATAAGGTTGGCTATGGGATCCCATTCTGACCTTGCTCCTTACCTCTGTGTTCACAGAGCTGTTCTGATTGTTGTATGGGAAACAGCAAAACTAGACAAGCCAGTTGATAGCAAATATCCTGGGCTATTTTTGGTAATCTGTATGTTTACATGTTGGGTCCTGCCATTAGCATATTATTATTGGCATTCTTAATGTTAATTTTAATGCATGTCCCCCAACTTCCTTTGGCGTTGGTCACAGTATTAACTATACCCTCACTGGTTTTTTTGATGTGGAGATTTCTTCAAAGGGCAAAGGGCTATTTACCTGCTACACTTTAATTTTGTGTTTGTGGGACTGTATGGTTAAAGTAGATTGCTAAAACCACCCAAGTTTTAAACACATGGGATCTCCAATACATTTGCTTCTGTAAGTAGTTTGGAGAGGAGAGGAGAGGAGAGGAGAGGAGAGGAAGCATGGCAGGGTATCTCTCAAACTGGTTTTGCCATTTGAGGAAATGTGTATGTAACCACAATCCATAATTAAAGTTAATTAAGCTTTAACCTACAGCAGGAACATATTTTGAAAATGTACCAATTTATTTTAAAAAGAAGGTTTTCTTTAATGTTTATATCCCAGGATATTGAAAGATACATGTAAAAGTAGTACAATAAATTAATTTCAGACTACTTCACTAGGCTACATTATGCTAAATACTTTCAGCATTTATGTGAAAGAAAAGGAAACTCAGACTGCCTGGGCTAAAACAAAAAACACTGAAAGGCTTAAAGGGGGAAAGGTTATTTCAATGAATTTTTGTTCTTGATGCACGAGATAAGAAAATGTGACTAATACATTGCTGTATTGTTGTGTTCTGAGTGTATTTGGGTAACTTTTCCCTGAAACAAGTTGATAACTCCTGGAAAAGGTCACTGTTTCCTTGTTCATAAAACTTGAAACAAACTAGAGTGGTAGGATGGAAAGGGGATTGGAAGTTTTGCCAGAATAGAGACTTATTACAGTGGTGGAGAGAAGGCAGCTTTGCATGAAGATACAAAACATTCTTGAAACTTCTTAGGAAGGTTCTTTCATCCTAATGGTCATTTAGTTGGAGTAATGGTCAGTGTAACTGTTCCTTATAATTATTCTCTAATGTTGACAAGAAACTGTCAGTATTTAAATTGCTTTTTTAGCTTGCAGGTTTCTCAGGACTCTTGTGGAAACTATAATTTTATACTAAGAAACACTAAGTGCCTGTGCACTTGAGTTGGTTGGTTACCTTGCAGTTGGAGCAATCTTGCCTGGCTATGTGATTCTCTTCGTAAACATAAAGGAAGCAAATGGTATTCAGTAGCTTTGGCAACATGTGCATTTTTTTTGTCAAAGTCTGAATACAAGAAAGGCTTGTTGGGCTCAGTAGGTGCAGTTCTAGATTTCTAAGACCTGCACATACATTGCTTTTCTGAAGGGAGCATCTCAGTGGAAGTAATGTTCTGAAGAACAGATATGAGAGATGGGTCCCTTTGTTTATGCCCATATGTGCTTAAGACATGACAGGTGTCATAGATAACATTAGGTGAACTTTTTCATTCAGAGTTATTAATATCTACATCAAAACTGTGATCCACATGCCCTTCTTAAAATACTGATTAAATTTAGCTTATCAGTCTAATCTGTTTCAGGAGCCGCTGTTTATCTTTGTGTTTGTGTACTGTGTTTCAGTGGGATCAAAGAACGTAAAAATCCAAATTAAAGTAATTGTTTGATCTCTTGACCTAAAATAAAGTGGGTTTATTTTTTGTGATTTGAAACACAAATCACAAATCTTCGATCAGGTTTGATACTAAGCCATACCAGGCTTCTACCTGCCTTCTATGAAGTAGCAGTACTGGACAAACGTCACTTACAAGTTGTTGTTGTTGCAGGACTTGAAAGACTCAGCTGTTGTTACTGAGACAACTCCTGAAACATGGTGGATTACTATGAAGTTCTGGGAGTGCAGAAGCATGCCTCAGCAGAGGATATCAAAAAAGCGTGAGTGTCACTGATATATATATATATAAAAAATGGATTTTAAGGAACAGATAAAATGACATGGTTTCTGGAGTCACACTCTTGTCCTCCCATGTTCTTTTGCAAATTCCTGCACGTGCTACTTTTATCAACTCAAATGTTTGAACTGTGCTCTTGGATGATTGCAAAACACATCAACCTAAGTGCAAGCTTAGCTTTGCCTCTCTAAATAAGTAGTTATGAATACTTTGCCTAAATAAGTAGTTATGAATACTTTGCCTAAAATGTTTCATTTGAGGATAGGAATTGTGTGCAGGTGTAGCTGTCAAAGAAGGCATTGATATTAGCATGTCACAGTCAGTTTATTCTTGGAGCTTTATGAACCTTGAACGTACCAGATCCTTCTTGATGCTTCCCATGATTGGTTGGAGTACCGAATAATTACAGAGCTCTAAGGAGAAGCCCACAGCAGAGATCTTTTGGAATGTTTTGCTTAGGTCTAGCAGATGTTGATCATCAGAAATGCACAGGAATAATTTCAGAGTAAGTATAGAACACCAAACCTACTTTCTTCTTTAAAGCATATCTGAGTAGGTGGTTCTTTGTGTACCTGCAGAATCTGTTGATACCAGACTAGATGCAAGATACAAAGCACCAGGAATTTCTAAGTACTTCCATCCCTGACAGCTTGTTTGAAACATTGTGTTTATCTGTATAGCATATTCCATTATTTCAGAGTAAAATATATTTTGTTTTCCTTCCGCTCAGGTACCGTAAATTGGCACTAAAATGGCACCCTGATAAAAATCCAGACAATAAAGATGAGGCAGAACAGCAATTTAAGCAAGTAGCCGAAGCCTATGAAGTTTTGTCAGATGGTAGGTATTTTAAAAGGGCTCTTGAACTGCCTGTCTCTACTCTGGGTATCAGACTGAAAATGTTGATATATGATGCTTTGAAGGGATATTGTAATTTTGGTTCACCATGCAACTTGACTATTTCCTTTTCAAATGAAAGAGAAAGAAGCTTGCGGATCAGGCAGAATAAGCAGAAATTTTGAAACAAAAATTTCAGGATCTCCCTAGATGAGTAACCAAACTACTAGAAGTTGAAATTTAATGTCTGCCAGAAATTTCTGTAGAGACATCTGTGAATACCAAGATTAATTTTATCAGGTGAGGCCAGTGTTACTATCAGTATAGGGGTATTACTGTGTTTATCCTATAAAAGTTAGGCTAGACCAACTCTAAAGTATGCACTGTTGGGCCTACTGCTTCTAGTTTTTGTAACAGTAAGCTAGTCTTGACAAAGCCCAAGCATACTGTAAACCTTGCTGAAAATTTGGATTTCATTTGGGTGAGTTCTGTAAATTCAGTCAACTGTGATACTAAAGATAGTGTTTATTTTGAATTGTTCTGAATGAGGTGTTTAGCCTGACCCATGTAATGCAGGAATGCAGTTTACAGTTCACCCATGTCTTTTTGCTTGCAGGGTATCATTAACTTCTGCCAGTGTTCTGACAAAAGCAGCCTGAATCATAACAAAGTGATTTAAGCTACTTTGATAATTTTCCTCTGTAATTGACTGCAGCTGTCTATATGCTATTTCTGAAGTGTCCTTGATTTCACCTGAGACAGCGAGCATGGGAAAGCTATATTTAAAGCACTAGTGGCATCTAGATTACCTCTCAGAGTTCAGCCTGATTTATCGAGCTGCAGTCTTGCAGACTGTGTTTCTTTGCTTGGTTTTGATACTTAATTGACAGGGGAGAAACAGAACTTAATTTATCATTAGTTCATTGTATACTTGTCTTTTAGAGTACTTTATCCTTCTTAAACTAATTTTTTTGAGCAGGATAAAAATAGGATACTGGTCTGGTTGTTATACAGATCTCTAAGTTCTTTGGAAACAGTACACTGCTGGAATTTTAGAACATCTTCTAAAAGTGCTGCCAGTGTTTGGATCTAGACCAAATCCTAAGTTACTGGTGTCTTAACAATCATTTGTGCAGCAGGGATACCAGAATCCTGAGCCCAGTGGTTGAGAGGCAGTCAAACGTTCTGCAAACTTAATGAAATTTTCTGACACCATTACAGGCTTGAATGATGACAGATTTTTGGCAGAAGAATAATTTTGTAAGGGATTACATAAGCAAAGAATACTGAAATTGGGTGATCATTGAACATGCTTCCCTGGTGGGAAACCTTGTGGTATCAAAAATGTAACATTTTTCAAGATGAATTTTCGGCTTACAAAGGTCATCCTTGCTGTTTGCTGCTTGTGACAGTTTATCTGCCTTCTGCTTTGTTCTTAATTTGATGAGTAGGGTAGCCTCCTTTCTTTAAAAACTGCTTTCTAGAAAGGCAGTACAGATAGTGTATCAAGCTTTGGGGTTTTGTCTGCTTGTGAACCTATTGCAAGCTCCTATTATTAGAGATGATAACCATTATATAAAATTTTAATTCCTGTTGGTCAGAAGTATTTTAGTTTCCAGCATCTGTTTGAGGTAACTGCGTGTTCTTTCTGTTTAAATTTTAAAAACTTCTTTCACTGAAGAGATTCCAGTGGGAAAAGCGTGATATTATTTAGAGACTAAAATCAAATGCCCTGACTGGTTTTTGACTGGTACTTCCACACCAGTGCAAGCAAAGTAAGCTGACTGTCTCCTTCTTTTAGCCGTTCAGGTTTCCTTCCAGTACCAAAGTGCCATCTGATCTTGTGCAGTAATGTAGAGTTCATTTTTCTCCTCTTTCTCATGAATACTGTAAAGCTGGTCTGCAGTGAAATTAATAGTCATTCCATGCCTTCTAAAATAATAGAGAGCAAGCAGTTTGAGTCACATCCTTCCATGGCATTTTGTAACATCACTTCAATTCTCCATTATTACGCTAGAAGTAGTGGTTGTAATTAATTTTAGGGGTTTTGCAGTCACTCATATAAACACTGTTCTTCCGTTCTCATAACTCTCCCACAATGGGCTTGGTCTTATGCAATAAAAAGAAAGGAGGCAATGGTCAAGGTTTGCAAGTGGGACAGAAGGAAGGGAATGCTTGAGCACTGAACTGTTCTCCAGAGAGACTGTAGAATCTTCTCTTGGAAATTGATACCATCAGGGTTTTATTCAGGCAAGATGTGACCAGCTTCATGATTAGACTTGTGTGGAGGAGCAGGTTGAAGTCCAGAGGTCCTTCACAGCCTTTAAGCTTTTCATGGTACCTGTGCAAAGAAGAAAACTGCCATATTCTTCTGCCATTCTCTTCTTAAAGGCAGCCTTCCATGTGAAGTTTGTCCTTGCACCAAACTTTTTCTGATAGAACCACAGCTTCTTAACTCAATGGTAGTAAGTCTGAAATTTAGTACCTGTTCTTTCTGAATTTAATTTGCTTTGACAATCCTTTTTAAAAATGTTCAGCAGTGACATGCCAGAACTTTCTTAAATAAACTAGCTTTGAGAAGATGTTTAACTGAGGATACCAGTTAACTGTTCTTATTTTTCCACAAAACCAACGAACCTGTTTACTGACATGATGTACAACTTCTCCTTGTAGCTAAAAAACGTGACATCTATGACAGATACGGAAAAGAAGGCCTAATAAATGGAGGTGGAGGTATGTTGACAACCAGCAGTTCCCTGCTTTCTCTATTTTTTACAGCTTTCTTTTCAAGACAGCAATCTGGAAATGCCTGTACCAAGGCCTAAAATTCAGTCTTTTGAAAATTGAGATTACAATTGTTTTACAGTTTTTCTAGTTATTATAAAAGATATTACTGTTATCTGAAAACAGAGAATTATAAAAAGTAATGAAGTAATGTGTGTACTTAACTTGTATGATACCTGAAAGAGAAATTTTGGAAATTGTTCATATTTGTAGACTATTCAAGTACCCTATTGGCCTGAACTTTCATGTTAGTAAGATTGTGTGAAGGTAACTGAAACGGAACCTTTTTGTTGTAGGTGGAAATCATCACGATAATCCGTTTGATTTTGGATTTACATTCCGCAACCCAGATGATGTCTTTAGGGAGTTTTTTGGTGGAAGGGATCCCTTTTCATTTGACTTCTTCGGTAAGTGATCCACTGGTTTTAGTTACATGTATCTAAGGTGTGGCTAAAACTTTATTCTTACAAAACAAATGTAGCTAATGTAGTTGTATTAGAAGTAGCTCTGAAAATGAGGCAAACAACTGGTATTTTGTATTATATTTGAAATGTTTGTTTCATACCTGTTTCTTGGTTAACTTTATAATACAGGACAGATATGGCTTGCCAATTCAGATTTGGTTTGCCAAAGCATAAAATGATGACTGCAGTGTCTCTAAGTTGGAAGGAAGTAATATTCAACAGAAAAAGTGCATACTGGAATTTCCTCTCGAGAATTTGAGCAGGTTAACTTTGTTGGATTTCTCTCTTTTGATCTGTAAATAAATTCAAAGATAAGACTTTGAGAGCTTCTGAACTGGACAGGTTAACTATAACTGTTAGACCTTAACTCTCAGTGTGAACTTGTGTCATAGCAGGACTGATTTTCTTCTGTCGGAATAAGAGCAGTTACGTACATAATCTAGACACTCTCCCAAATTCATGTCACTTGTTTGCTTGGGGTGTAGAGCCCCTAAAGACTCAGACGAAATATTTCTTGAGGCCTGGATTCTTCATTTAGGAAGCATTCATTAAAGGAAGCAATATGGGATAAAAGTTGTCAAAGTAATCTTTTTACCCTCATGCTGAAGGTCTTCTGACTTGTGACGTTGCTTGTTCTAGTGAAGGTCTTTTCAGAGGTGCTGGAATTCTTACACAATCTCTCTGTATATGTTCTGCTCAGCAAAATGCTGACCTGTAAAGCAGAACAGATCCTGTGTTCAGTATTTACTGTGAGAAAGTTCCATGCTGAAAACTGCAAGAGGTGTACTTGAAAAACAAAGCTTTCTTCCTGTTCAGTATGTAGATATTGATTAATCTCTATAATAATGTATGTAAATGTTTCAATATTTTAAAAAGTAATTTATTATCCTTGGCAGCATTAAGGGATAATTCAACTCAGATTTTAATTATATCTTTCTCTGGTTTGCTATTTCAGGATCATCAGCTGCTAGATGACTAATGAAGGATTAGAAAAGGGGTTGAAGGGCTAGAGGTTGAATGCAACAGAATGCTAGTTGATGAATTAGATGAGTATCTAGAAGAAGAATTTGGTAGAAGATAAGCTGGTGAATTTGGACAATTGGATCCAGTGGGAAATAGCTGGAAGTAGGAAAGGGCAGATTGGAGGAGGCATCTAGCAAAGTACTGATGAGTGAAATGGGGTCTGAAGCGGGTAGATGCAACTTCTTCACTGCCTGCAGTGGAATAAGGATTTTAAGAAGTACTAGACAAGGGTTTCAGTTTAGATGAGTGATCTCAGAACTGGTTAGGACACATCTGGAGTACTGAGTCCACTTCTGCGCTCCCCAGTAAACGAAACAGAGCTACTGGATAGAGTCCAGTGAAAGGCCACTAAGATAATTACAGGACTGGAGCTTCTCTGACCTGAAGAACAGGTTGAGAGAATTGCTGGAATTGTTCAGTACAGAGGAAGCTCAGGGTGAGAGTCTCATCAGGGGATTGGGAAGGGAGTGGCGACATGAGAGGCAGTGACCACAAATGGAAGCACAGGAGACTCTGGTTGAACCTAAGGTAGCTCAACTGTACTGTGAGGGTAACAATGTTGGAGCAGGTTGTCCAGAGAGGTTGTGGAATCTCCACGTTTGGAGATAGTCAGAAGGCGTCTGGAGTGGTCCTGGAAATCCCACTGTAGCTGATCCTGTTTGAGCAGGGGATTGGACCAGATGAACTCTAGAGGTCCCTGTTAAACTCGGTTGTTTTGGGATTGAGTGGTAGAAAACTTGGAAAAATCTGAGCAAAATGTTCAGTAGGAAGCTGGTGTGGAGGAGCTGAGAGTGTTCAGTTCTTTTGTTTATTTTTTCATTTAAAATAAAATCCAAATAGTTGATTCTAAATCAAATATCTCTGTAGTAAATTGCATAGATGAGACATGTTCTAGCTACCAGTGGGACACTGACATAGGCTCTGTTTGGTTTTGACTGTATTTACTTCATCAGCACTAGCAGAAGCTTTAACTTGCTGTCTCTGAAAATGTCAGTATTCATGATTAACCTTAAAGCCATGAAGTTTAGTTCTGCTGTTAAATAAATGATGGGCTTAAAGAAAGCTGAGGCCTTACCTTTTGGCTTCCTTAGAAGGGAGGCTGTACAGCACAGTGCACAGAGCTGTCCAGCTTATCAAGTGGAGGTACCACTGCTGCCAGTGTTTTCATGGGATACTGCAACTGCAGTAGCCTCTCCTGTAGAGGCAGTGATATGTCTTGCCTTGGGGCATCAGTGGACTTAACATGCCTCTGCAGTCTCCCCCTGCTTAACGCCCAGATTTATTTATTTATTCAAAAGCAGGTTATCTACTTCATGTATTGATGACTCTTATTGTCGGCTTTAAGATAAGAGTACTGAGCACTGGCTCTGCTTCTTGCCACGGTTCTGGCAGTGTCAGCAGTGTTACATGCACTCTGATTAATGAAAACTAATCGTTCCTAAGCTGCCTCTCTACTTTATGTGGATGGTTGCAGTGTCAGTGACCAGAGTCCTAAAACCCTCTATTAAGCTTTGGATTTTGAGCATAAGCTCTTGACATTTTTCTAGTCAGAAGGCTTCGAAGTGAGCACTTTTTTTTTCCCCAAGATGCTTAAGACATTCTCTAACATGGGTAATTGTGACTCCAAACGATTTTTTTGGACAGATTTTTATAAAAAGTATTTGCAGTGGTCTTTGCACATACGTTAATGTTTAAGATAGTACAACGTAAAAATGTGTGCTTTGAGCTGAATGTAGTGCATTTTATAATGCCAAAAGCAAGCATGTATAGCATGAATATTTGTATTGGTGAACTAGAGCCCTTGTAGATTTTGCTGTGTTGAAACACTAGTGGAACAGTTCTGTCCTGAATAATAAGCTAAATTATCTTCTAAAAATGAGGAGTTTTCAACTTGGTGATGAGTTTTCTGTAGAACTAGTAACTTCTTAAGGAGCTACTCAGGTTATAATTGATATTCTAAGCAACTAAATAAGGACTGAGGTCATGTTTTCTAAAAATGTGCACTGGTGGAATCAAAGATGAAATTGAATAAATACTTTAAAACATTTGTACTTTTTATACAGTTTGAAGTGGCACATAGTGAAGCCCACAGAATGCAGGTGGGACTCTCTATATCCTGATTGTCATTGAGTATGTAAAGAGCAGCATTCATATGCATAATTCCTGTAAATTTATGGATGTGAAGAATTTCTAAAATTGTGCTATGAATTGAGTATGTTCAACGCCACTGAGCTATACTGCACTGTTACTGCAGTTACAGAAAGTTTTCTTTATAAACAGAGGCATCTTTATTCATCTGTAGAAAATGACAGAATGTATGAAGACCTCTGTGGTGATTTTAAACTGCTGAGTCCCCTCAGACTTTTCCAGTGAAAATCTGTAATACTGTTGGAGACAGCTCTGAAAACTTCAAAATGGAGCAAAGTTAATGTTACGTGCTGCGTGTTGCACTGGAGACAGTCACAGTTTTTTTGCTGTTTTTTTCAGGCAAATCCTTTGTATTAGTAGGGCTACATGAAGGCAAGTGCTTTTAAAAGCTTGATCTGATACTATGACAGATGGTTAATTCTTACTCTTTGAGAGTTTTGGCCTTGCTTTTTGTGACATGGTTACGGCTGAGTGTGTACTCCTGGTGAGCTCTCCTAGGATTAATATTTAGCCTCTGACCTACAACTGGGTGGTGATTCTTACGACAGGAAGAAAAGTTGGTGCTTCCTAGGCGGCACTGCACTTTGCATTGCGAAGTAGTGCCTTGGTATATAGCAGTGTCTGGTGACCTGGTGTTCAGTCTGTCCCATACACTTCTGGCTCTCTGACTGTTCTTTGACATTGTAACTCACTGTTTGCTCTTAATGTAGGGATTGGTTTCTCATTTCAGTATACTGAAACTTTTATACTTAAATTATATCCTACTCGATTTATATATAGTGCTTGCCTTGATATGGTTTATTTGTGTTCCATGTAGTGTTTTTGTTTGTATTTTACTTGTAAACTTTTCAAAGACCTTCTTCTGTACTTTAAGAGTTCACAGGAGGGAAGGATTCCAGTGTTAACCACTGGTAGTGGAGGTGTATTGATGAAAGACTGCTGCTTCAGGCTGAGGAACAGAAATTGATGTGTTTTGGTGCAGGCTGGGCTCTGTTTCTGGGCTGTTAAAGAATTGACTTGGTTTTGTTTTAGAGGCTTTTCGGAGTCTCACTTCAAGAGTGGGTTCTGTGTTGGAAGGTGTTACCAGTGAGGAGTTTCTTTGAAAGATGGAGTTGGTATAACAAGATCCTAGCATTACCCAACAAAAACTCCTTAGGGAGTTGTCCTGGGGTGATGTTACGGAGCCGCTTTATTCCTTACCCGTCCGCTCAGTGCCCGAGGACGCTTTAAGACGGGCCCGGGGCGGGGCCGGAGCCGGGAGCCGCGGGGGCGCTGAGCGGCTCAGCCCGGGGGCTCCCGGCTCTGGGCAGGGCTGGGGAGGGATCGCGCCGGGAGCGCTGGGCTGCTTTTTGGCTTCCTTTGTGTTCCAGCTAGCTGGGAAAAGGTTCTGTTGGGTTTGTGGTTTTTTCTTGTTCTTTTTTCCCTTTCTTTCCCCTTGCCTCACTGCCTCCCTTCCCTCCTCGCCGGTCCGGGGAGCCTGCGGGGGTGGCCCCGGCTGGCCCAAGCCCACGTGTCTGTTCCCTCTCTGGGAATTCGTTGTATTTTGAGGGGTTTTTTTTTATCTTGTTCTACCCTGTTTTGTTCGTGTGTTAATAAACAGTTTGATTTCTTTTTCCCACTTTCACTCCTTGTGACCCATTTGTCTCACTGACTGAGGAAAAGGGGAGGAACACTCATTCCGGAGTGTTTCCTCCTGAAGTTTTGTCTCAAAAACCGAGACAGGAGTTAATTCATTTTTTTGTAGACTTGAAGGTGCATACACACCCTAAACCATCTCAGCTGTCACCAGGTGTATCTATGATGCCTGAGTAAATTTGTATGTGGGCTAGAAAATACAACTCGGGGCCTAGAGCAGACCAGGATTGTCCAGCAGCAGTGTCTACAAGCTTGACAGGACGTTTCAGGGCATTTCAAACTGTTTTAAGTGCCTGTATGTCTAGTTAAATGAATCCCACAAGGAACCAGGCTTTTCCCTCTGGTAGAATGTGTTACTAATGTGACATGATAAATTGCTCCTGGTGAATGCCCTCTCTAGTCTTTGATGTCCAAGAGAAGTCTGTCTGTGGAGTATCCTTAAACATTGTAGTCTTGACAGTTTAGCTGTGGTTCCTAAACATTTTAGTTTTCTCAACATACATTTGGAGATGGTAATATATAAATGACTTAAATGTTTTTCTCAGATTGTCAAGTAGAATTCATGATGTACTTTAATCTAAATTTAATACCAGATAATGCATATTAACCCATATGCATTCTATGGAGTTTTTCCTTGAGAATTCTGGTTACATGGTTTATGTGATATTTAAAAATCTATACTCTTGGAAATGAAAGGTAAAATTAAACAACACTTTTATACAACTAGTTAGGTATAAATATTTGTCACAGAGAATGTCAACTAGCTAGTTATCTGGTATGTAGCTCGGTTCCATCAAAGGACAGGTTTACTTTATATTGACTACTGTAATATTGATTACATAAAAAGAAGCAGGACTCTTCTGGAAAAGTACAGTGAGTTGCTTCTAGTATCCAGGCAAAAGAGACTTAACCTGACAAGGAAGAGGAAATTTTATGTGCAGTAATCATTGCAAACTCCACATGATATGTGTTTTAGAACGTTTTTCCTGAATGGGGCAGCTTCATTACTTGTCTCAAGGACAGAAAGTCGTCTTGCTGTGGCAAAAGATTCACATAAGAATCAGATCATGCTTTTAATTCACATGCTATCCCATTTCTGATAATTGATTGTTTAAATGTTCTAATGCAGAATGTATTTGTTAGTAAAATGGGTTATTAAAACTGAAAATGGAGGTGGCTTTCAGTTAAAGCTGTCTTGAGCAGCAGTGTTGTCTTGGTAATTAATCTTTTTGTTGACGTAAATTTGCAGCTTTTGGTGCAATTTATGAAGTGCTCACAGATTTGCATGTGCATTCATTGCTTTGGTATGAAGGTACAGTTTTATTTCACCACCAGTCTTAGATCAGAATTATCCACTGAATGGTCCAAATCTCACTAGGAATTTTTCAGAAATAACTTGATAGGTTCAAAGAGGGATTTTTGAAACACAGGAATTGTCTCACCCAGACAGCATTATCACATAGGAGTAGGTAGTGCTGTGGCTCCATGGCTGAGCTAATACATAGTTTCTCCTGCTGAAAGGGAGGAGGCCTTGCTCCAAATTTTCATGTTTATCTTAAAACTTTAATGTTTGTCTAATGTCCCATTAGATAGATTGAGAAACTGTTTGATAGCACACTAACCAAAGTCTGTCTTGAGAATCCCAAGCCAGTTCAGGTTATTAGCCCCCAAGAAAATGGTTTGATTTGGTTTTCTTGGACAGCTAGCTGATTAAATTGGTCGGAGGACAAATGCTGAACATAGCCTAAGGAGAGCAGGTCATACAGAGGTAATGGAAGTTACCTGCATTTTTGAGGTGTGCCTGAACATTTGAGCATTCATTTAATAAATATGAAGTGCTGATTACTGTATTCCAGCATCTTTGTAATTACCATATAGATGGTGTTCAAAGGTGATATTTTAAGTCTTCTTTTCTAGAAAATAATTAATCCCAAGATCTCTGCTGTATACCATTAGAAGGACTTCCAAATGCTTCTTCTGCTGGTAATTTATTAAATAAGTGAGGCAAACATCTGTTTGACATCTAATTTATGAAAGTGAGCAATTACAAAGACTGTGCTGAAACATTAGGCAGGTGGAGTAACAGTGCTTGCAACAACATCTTAGTGTCTCCTCTGAGTAAGGGGCATCAACATTGTGCTTATTTTGTAAGGAAGAAAGTATTTCCATGCAAAAGTGCTTACAGGTTTCTGTGGCCCATCCAGTTCTGTATGTTTTTTAGTGCCTGAGTGCTCTCCAGCTGTAGCATGAGGTTGTGTTTACTGCAAATTTGCATCTTTGGAACTTTTTTTTTCAAATTGGAGACAAGATAGAAAACAGCTGCTCCAAGAATTCTGTTGTATTGTAGGTATCATATTTGTAGCCCTTTGCATAAACGCGTTTTTCAGACCTGCATTTGAGACTCTCTTCTGGCAGGATGTATAAAGTCATTACAGGATGCTTTTGATATAAAGAAAGGATGGGGCAGGCAGCCTTTGCTTACTGTAGCAATGCTGGATACCACTGGGTGTGGCCTTGCCCTTCTGCAGGGGCTGAACAGCATCCTTTATCCTTTCTCCATTACCCTGTGCCGCCCTCCTGTGCCACCCTCCTGCATCCGTAATGCGAGCAGTCGGCTCAGGTGTCCTGTTTTGGCAGAGGCAGTAGTGAGGCTCTGGTGGCAGAGAATAAAGGAAAGAAGGGTCACTGGTTGGGAAGGTGGTCCCAGCCAGTGGGGCCCGAGCAGTGATCCTGCTTGGACAGGGTAATTCCCGTTGCACACTATCCCTAAAAGATTATCGACATCTCTGACTGTGACAGTGCATGGCAGAGCATTTGCTGACAGCTCACCATTTATCTCAACGCCTCTGATTTTTGGAGGTGAATGATGGCATTGCTGTGGAACGTGCTCAACACTCAGTCAGCAAAAACATTGTTCTGTGACTGAAAGCATCTTCCTGTGCTGCCTTTGACTCTTGGGCACTTTGGCTGCTGCCTGCGTTGTAACCAGCACAGTTGCTTTTACGGCCACATGGGAAACTGTAGCAAAGAATTGATGTGGCTGAACTTTCTTTTGTCTGGAGATGCTCTTTTCAGCATATCAATTCCTGATCTAGTTCCCCAAGCAAAGGCCAGGATACAAGGGCCTTGGTAGAAGTGACTGCCGTAGGAAATGTGTCACTTGTAGATTATCTTGTATTGTGATTTCAGCTAATGCCTTAGATTGCTATAATGAATTTCATTAATTTAAACTGCATTATGGTACACTTCAAATTGTGGGGTTTGCCTCCTTTTCCCCCTTCCCCGTTGTATGGTGCTTTTCTGGCCATTTTTTTTCAGAAACACCAGTCTTGCCAGTGCTGAATCAGATTGGCTCATGGGTGCAACAGAAGGCAACAACTCAGTGTTCTTTTGGATCAGTGAATTAGTGCAACTTGCTATTTGGTTCCATGATCACAAGGCAGGAAAGGAAAACAATCACATCTTTTAAGTAGTATTCTGCCATGAGCTGAAAGAGAGAAAATCCTGTTTCGATGTTGCAGCTGGGGACTCCTCAGAGTGAAGAGATCATGGCGTGCCTTATTTTGAACTGCAGGGAGATATTTATTACAGTAGTTGTTGTTATTTGACCTGTTTAGAGGTGAAATTCTTTTCCTGTGACTACAGAAAAGCAAGGTAATATTCCATGGTTTGCAGGGAGCAGGTTTAATGTTTTGCCCAGAGGAAAAAGACAGCTGTTGCATTTGAATTAGCAAAGATTTTTCTAAAGAAAGTAAATTTTCTTGGAAACATTACCTCTAATGCAATTATTTTCAGACAGGTTTGTTAGTGTACAGTCTTTTATATTGCTGGGGGTTTTGTGTTCCAATCTCCACATTGGCTTTTTGGCTTCTGTAACTTCAGTCTTCCTACCTAGTAACAGCAAGAGTCCTGAAGACCTTCATTTTGTCTGGTGTTTTGGTAATGGGCAAAGAACATGTGTTCTTTGCTTAAGCGTTTGCCTTTTTCCAAAAAGTTTCATGTCATCTGCTGTTGTTGATAGATAAGTCTGTCTCACTGGCTTTCTTGATGTTTCTCACCTTTTGTTTTTCCTCATCTGCTGTTTTGACAGCACTGCAAATTCTGCATTAGGAGTGTAGTGCAACATTTTTCTTGAAACTAAATCTAGTACTCTGTCCTCCTATAAGCTTCTGGTAATACCTAGATTATAATATACAGTGTTTTATCTCCAAACAGTATTTACTAATACTCTTAAGTATCACTGGTTTAGCATTTTGGTTATCTGAAGCTTGGAAGTTGTATTCACATTTTTGAATTTTTTTTTCTTTTCTTTTTGCTGCTTAGTTTTCTTAATCTGATATGCTGCTCATATTCAGTAAAAAATGGACTGGAAATACCAAAATGACTATAATAAGAGGAATCATTTAAAAAAAACCCAACACCCTGCATTTTAACTGTTTGGAAAAGGCCTTCTTTGTGAAAAGGTTATTGGGGATGGAAGGATTCTGCTAAAATAGACTTACAGGGCTGAAATGTTATTATTTTGCTGAGTTGTGCTATTAATCATCCTGATTTAGGGGGTAAAAGCATAAACAGGGTCTGAATAGCTGTGAGGTTGCTATATTAATGTGTAGTTGGTGGTAGATACAAAAAATTATAGTGCAGCAGCCTCCTGCAGCCTTCTCTCAATGTTTTTGGTATTTTTTTTTTCTTCTGCCTGCTGTACTTGGCTGTCAAAATATTAAAGGAATAGTTTCTCTGAAAAGTCCTGCCCCTTTTTCTGTCTCTGCATAATTCATCTTGCTGAGCATTCTGCAGTGCAGTGCGGAAGAGTGGTTGGTTTGTCTTACTTGAGAGAATTACAGGAAGAGCACTGGAGGATTGTCCCCAGGGCTGCTGACAGCAATCACCTGACGTTTGAACACGTGCTGATACCAAGTGCTGACCTCTTCCTTTGCTGTGCAGGTTTATAAGGCATGGCAAGTCTTGATTAGATTTTGGTGTGGCAATAATCCACTGAGAAGCTGGGTTGATATCAGGGATCTCTAGGAGAGTCTATGATCTTCCTTTAAATAACTTTGTTTCTGCAGCTGTTGTGCTGGGGAGGAGAGATTGACTTGCAGAACAGGCTGATATGCTGTGGGAGATTAAAAACTCAAAGCTTACATGATAGGTTGTTTTGTTTTTATTCAAACTCCAGGTAACAAGAAAATTTGGATTATAAATAGAAAGCTTAACACTGGGAGTAATATAATATAGATCATTTGTACACGTGAGTGAATGACCTTCATAACTAACCTATGAGTCATTCCTGTGAGAATAAATTGGACTACAAAACAATTAACTGCAGTGGTTGTACTTGCTGGTTGATATGCTAGACTGACGAAACTGGCCTTTTTTTAAATGGACATAGTGCTTGTTCTGGAAATTACAATAATTCCCGTATTTCCATGCTCAAGTGTTGGTTAACTTCAATGAAGGTACATTATAATAGGTCATCTTTATATTGCGGAAAACCTCCTTTACATGGAAAGAAAAGAAGCTGCAAAGCAAAAAGTGTGGGAGATAGAAAAAATCTTATCACTTGCTTGTCTATTGTATGTAAGATAAAAGTTTGGTCCTGTGTCTACTCACTAACTATGGCGGTTAGGAGAGGGGTAGGGTTATTTTTTAGCAGCTGCCCTCATTCAGCATAAATACATTGTGACGTTTCACATTTAAGTAATTGCACAAAAACCAGGTGGTAGCTTATATCTTTTTATTATCATATTGATTACTTAATGGTGCATAATGCATATTGCATTAACTTGGTGATTGATCATAAATTAGCTTGGATTTTTGTGGAGGTACCAGAGGTGGAACAAATACTGCATTTCTGACCTTCTCTTTGTCAGTTGTAATTCTGAACAGTCAGGCAGTCACAAGTCTCTCCTTGTTTTATACCTCTATTGCTGCTATCACCAGGTTCTGCATTTTTCACTAAAAGCTTATTCTGAGCAGTGTTTCAGACTGGTACCTTTCAATATTGAGTTTCTGTTTGCAAAACTTGATAAAATCATTGGTGTACTCTACAACACTCATTCTGAGAGAGTTGTGATTGATGAAGAGAGTAGTTGTAGTTCCTAAACTTTTCTGGTTTTAATGAAGGTATTATGTTTTATGATTACAATTGTTTTCTGTTACTCTTTGTCTCAAGCGAATTAGAAAAAAGCATTTTTCTGGTAATTCTAGTAAATAAAGATTGCTTGTGTAGGTGCTGGTGTTGTACTCCATGGCCCATTGTCCCCCCGCCACCCCTCTTTTCTTTTTGGAAAGAGACTATTGTCTTCCTGGTGGGAATGGAACAATAGCTGTTCTGAATGACACAACAGTGGAACTTGAATTTGAAATAGCATTTTATCCATGACCCCCTTTCTCTGTTTTTGCCCTCTTCCTCCTGCTTGGTACAGACCAAATGCCTCTTTGGGACAGTGTGTAAAGCTCCATACTTTTCTGCTAAATGTGCATCAGAATACATGTTTGGAGTATCTAATGTGGCAAGTGCTAAATTAAACACTTGGAACACTGTAGGATTATGAGTCATCAATCCCTGGCTGCTGTTCTTAGATTTCAATAATTAATACAACCTATCTGGAAGTTACTTTTCAGATCATGGTGATCCACAATAAATCTTGAATAGAAATAAGCTAGAAAGTTCAGGTACCTGTATGCAATATTTTCCATTAGGTTTACTAGTTTATAATGCTAAACAGATAAAATAAGGAAATCAACTACTTTTTATGAATAAAATTAATTTTAATTTTAGGTCCAGCAGCAAGCAGAATTTAGACCAGAAGGAGCATAGGAATTACCTTTGGAGGAGTCTTAGTTCAGTAGCCTCAAATATTTCAAAGGAAAAATCTTACCTGTAACAAAAAATGTTTTGTTTTGGTTTGGTTTTTTTTACATAAAGAATCCCTAATGATTAAATACAGAATCACTCAATAATATTGACCTCTTAAATGTTGTCTTCTGTTTTGTAGAAGACCCTTTTGAGGACTTCTTCGGGGGCAGGCGGGGTCCAAGGGGAAGCAGAAACAGAGGTGGTGGATCATTTTTCTCTGCCTTTGGTGGATTCCCTGCTTTTGGAAGTGGTTTTTCTCCATTTGACACAGGTAAATACCACAACATTTAAGAATGCAATTTTGGCTCACAAAGGACTGCAGTATAATAAGATGGCTTCTCCATTCAGGAAATTCTGGGACTGTTTGTATTTTTTAAAATTGAGCTGCTCTTTGTAAGGTGTAAATGTAAATAAAGCTATAGTTACAGTATTTGGGCTACCTGAAAGTTCATATAAAGTGAACAGATCTCTAAGAAGTAGAACTTTGTTTTCTTTATTTTGGTGCTGCAGTTTCTTTGTAGCTTTAGAATTCTTTTGTTCTGTTTGCTTTTAGGAGTGCGATGGCTTTTATTACAGGTCCTGAAAAACATGTGCCTTAACTCCATGGTGCTACTTAGTCAGTTTGAGTGCTGATGTGTATCCTGGAGGCTGCTGGGAGTTGCTGGCAGAGTGCTGGGATTCTGGGTATTGGTTGGGATGTTACTGATGCAGGACTTGTTCTGTCTGCCAGCTCAGGGCATCCCAACATCTGCACTAAAGCTGGTGATCAGATTCGTTAGAGTTGCTGGCTTTCCCCTGAGTGCAGAGAATGGATAAAGGTTGAGTTCAGCTGACAGGCTTGAATGCCTTTTCAGGGGAGGAGTTGACAAATGGTTTTTGGGCAGTGTTGTGCATTTGGAACTTGAACTGTGGGTCCATATGTGAGAAATGGATGGGGCTGGAGCCATGGTTTTATTCTCACGCTGGTGTTCAGTGCCATTTAGTCACTGATGCTGTGTGATGCAACCAGCTGAGGGCTTCCTGAAGGTAGGATGTAGTCTGAATGGATGATAAATTTGGATTCCACAGTCATGCAGAATTACATTTTTAGTCAAATGCCTTCTTTTTCAATAGGTTTTACTTCGTTTGGCTCACTGGGACATGGAGGCCTTACTTCATCGTTCTCCTCTACGTCATTTGGTGGCAGTGGGATGGGAAACTTCAAATCAGTATCAACCTCAACTAAAATAGTTAATGGCAGAAAAATTACTACAAAGAGGTAAGTGATATAAATATATTTATATGAAACTATATGTAGAGACTTACATACCTATAATTACATGCATATAAATGTACTATATCTTTGTACACATACATACAGTGATATATGTAGGTACATTTTTTTTACTTTTGTTGTTGTGTTCATCATATTACTTGGATTTCTCTGAATGCTTAAACAGATTTTGAAGTATTTTATTGGGTTCTGTGTCTCTTCTTGGCATTATTGAGTTAATTAGTGCTGTAGCTGAAGCTTTTTTAGGCATCAGAACCTCCTGTGTAGTTCTGCACCTCTTATTATGGTCCTTGACTACTGTCGGCCCAGTCAGCTTGAACTTCTGGAAGGAAAGTGCTTGGTGTCTACTGATTGTGAAGCTTTTAACTGGGAATCGGGAAGACTTTTAGTTTTGGAGACATAATGAAAGAATTTTACCTAATGTCTGCTTAGTGTGCTTTCCTAGGCAGTGTTTGAGTGAAGTCTTTCTAGTAATTTTCTTCTGTCTGTTAAGTGAAATAAGCAACTGAAGCCTGCTTTGGAGAAAAATGTGCCTGTTTGTTGGAAAGTGAATTTTCAAGTCCTGTACACAGTGTACCCTCTCTCCATTTCATACTTACAATCATTGCATTTGGGAAACCCGAGTCTTAGTTAGCTATAGAATAACCTACATGGAATATTATGATCAATATAGGAGTACTGAACAAGTAGTTAAATGTAATTTCAATACTTAATAAAAAATTATGGAAAAGCAAGGGAGGATGAATTATTTTGTTAACTTGTGTCCCATACTTGTAAGTGTAAGGTTCTTCTGTGACCTGTTGTACTGGAGAGCTCCTATCATCTTGACCACTTAAACACAGTCTCCGGTGTGGTCAGATTTCAGAAAAATCATGTCACATGCTAGTGTGGTCAGATTTCAGAATAATCTGAAAACTCAAAAGCTCTTTAATCTCTTTTCAGTCAGGGATACTTGAATTTTGTAACACACATGCTGGTCATAAAGTTGGTGTATAGTAGGTCTACAAATTACTTGCTCTGATCAAACTTAAAGTGGATTAAAGACTGTCTCGTGTGCCTTACATCATGAGAAACTGTGATTGGATCTAAAATATCAAACATTTAACAAACGGGTAGGGACTAAATGCAATGTCAAGATTGTGCAGTTGATCTGTCAAGGCATTTAGGCCTAGATAACAGTGTGTAGTGTGAGCACAACTGTGACAATGTATGAGGTGACAGCTGTTAACTGTGAACTCTACATCCTGGAGGATTCCAGCTTCCAGAAGGCAATGTTCCTGAGTAAGCAGTGGGGAAATGCAGATGGTTACTGGTGACAGCTCTGGCGCTGGTAAATACCAAAGCTTGCCAAGTACAGTTGCATTAAGCAGGTGGTGCTCCCTTACAGTTCATTATCTAAGCCGAGGTCTGGTGTGTGTATTCAAAACTGCCTGCAGTGCTCTAAAATGGCTCATGGTGTTTTTATCCTACAGGATTATTGAGAATGGACAAGAGAGAGTAGAAGTTGAAGAAGATGGCCAGTTAAGGTCGCTAACAATAAATGGTAAGGAGCAGCTGCTACGCTTGGATAACAAGTAATTCAACGCACGCATTTAACAGAAATTTTAAGCTATAACAGCCACCATTTGAGGATTGACAGGAACATTTTTTGAAGATTTCAAATGATTTCAACTTTCTGTATATCCGTACTCAATCTTAAGTAGTATAAGTAGCTCACAGAAGCTCATATTTGTCATAGACTTTTGAGTTAATTGTTGGGACCACATCAATTGGACCATTTTTTGTCCTTAAAATTGTTGTAAACTTCTGTATGCACTTTTCTTTTCTTATCTGTGATCAAGGTGAACCATGATCCTTCAGTAGTGCTAGGGCGAGATGTACACTAACACTAGCATGAATCTTGCTTTTTCCAGTTTGAAATGTGAGCCAATTAGTAGTTTAAGTCTGCTGTGAAGTTAACAGTTCCAGGATAACCTTTTTAATAATTTCAACTTTTTTTTTTTTTTTTAATGTTTAGTAGTGAACAATGTTAATACATTTCTGGTAATGCATTTCTGGTTTAAATAAATTAAGGATGTTTTCTAGTTGTGCATGAATGCAGACAACTTTAGTAAGTTTTGACAAATGTTTAAATGTGTAATGTAAGCAAAAGATAAACAAAAGTGAAGCCAGTGAGCTGAGTCTTTTGTCATTTGCTAAAAAAAAATTCAAAATGAATAAATGCTGATGTTTGTGGTGCATTCTTTCATGAATGGCATTTGTAACCTTCCTGTGTCTGTGTGTGATTTGGGCAACTTGGGAAAACGGTGCTTTTTTTTTTTTTTTTCTCCTTACCATCTTTTTCTTCGATCTTAAGGATGAGGGCCTTTTTTTCTTTGCAGATGTTTTCTTCAGTGTGACTGAAAACATGATTTTTAATTTCATTTCTAAACCGGTATTTGAAGTACCTATTTTTAAGGAGCATTCAGAGGCTGACGCTCTAACTCCATCTTTTGCCCTAATATGTAATTATTTTAGGTCTAGGCCTGAAGCAACTCTATTTTAAAAAGTTTCCTAAAGTTTTAAATTCTGAGATTGAGATTTGCTTCAAAAAATAATCTGTAGTAAATATAAATGTACATTTAATAAATTTATTTATTTAACATTTAATAATTACAAAAAGACTTTCAGAATTATGAGGTTTTTTGGCTATTTTGAGAACAAATAATAATTGCTTTGAAGATTTGGACAAAATTATTAGGAATTATGATATCTTACTCTTATTTTTAGTCCTCAAGAAAAAATTGAAAGATGGATTAATGCCCTTTGCTAAATTAATGGAGTGAAGTAAAGTGTTCATTTGTAGCTAAGACCAGATTTTCAAAGTTTAGGGAAAAGATGAGTTGGTTTTGGTGTGTCACAGAGAAAGCATGCAGGTAACTAACTAATGGTGTATGTTAACACCTGCCAGGTTCTGGCTAGTTCCATGCATAAATCATGGATCTGCAGTTTTCATCTGTGCACCAGCTTTGAACATCTGGCCTTCACAAAACTCTTCAGAGTGGCTTAGTGTTTTAAAAAAAAAAAAAAAAAAAAGCATGGTGTTTTCGAATGATCACCTAATGCCTTCTTGCTGAACACCATCTGCTTTGTACTAACAAATGTGTTGATTATTAAATACATTGAAAAGATATGCTCTTGTTTTTAATGCAGGAAAACCATTTCAACTTAAGCCAAACCAAGCTAACAAACTGCTACAACAGAATTTGTATTTGCAGTAAAGTTAGTATATTGTACTTTTGTCCCTCTACCATTAATGCTAATTTGATAGAACTGAAAAAAATAACATGTAGAAGAAAAAATAAATACATACTTTGGTTTTGGGACTAAAACAGTTATGTACCTTTTCAAGTTCTTTGCAGAGTTCCTGTCACTTCAGTGTTGTGTTTTTGATGTAGAAGCACAAACTTAGTTTAGAACTAAACAGTGTTTTCTTGTTAATGCTGTTCTTCCCCTTCCCCATGTATGTTACTTCTTGATGCAGATAACTAAACATGAAATTTATTTCAAAATTTGGCTTTGTTGTGATGTCTTGAGTTATTAAAAATGTTAATTTATATTTATAGGATGCACTGTGCTCCTTTAAATTATGTAAATTGTAAAAAGTGCTTTAAAATTGATTAACCAAGTCAAATAAAATTAGGACAATCTGGAGTTGAGTTTGAATGCCTTCCTGTGGATACCCATAGGTTTTATATTAAAATGCCAAACTTCGCCTTCTAGTTTTATTCCAGGTCATCATCTTCAACATTTCAATTACCTTGCATAGGTTAAGAACACAATTAAGGTGGCAAATCTGTACCAGCATGCTTATCTTCTTACCTAGAAAAGTGTGGTCCTTCTCACAGTGTTACACACAAACAAGTCACTCCAGGGTTCTATAGTGAAATTTTTTAACACTAAATGTGCTCAAGATCCAGTGTTTTGGATAGTTTCTGTTCTGCCTTCAGGTCCCTCAAGCTGCTTGTCAGAGTTGGCCAAAATGCAGCATTAAAATGGCAGTGCTGCACTTCCTTGGTAGAAAGAGAAACTGGCAAAACACAAGGAAGGAGTCAGCAGAAGGCCGAATTTGGCAGTAGATTCCTGCAGGAGTGAGATACCCACACACCCGTGTTTCCATAGGCTGGTGGTTCAACTGGATATGTGGTCTTGGTCCATCTATATCATTGGATTGGCAGTTCCAGATGTAAAACATTGTCATCATTTACTTGACCTAAACCTAATAGTCTCAATCTCGTTCAGTGTGTTTTTTTGAAATAACACCACATCCAACATTTTTTTGGGATGCAACTTCTTGCATCCACCTTCATTTTTAAAACACAAAATAAATTCACGTTCCATGTTACATTCAGAATTTCTTCTGCTGAATTTAGTTATTTTCTCCTGAAAACCTACTTGTTAGGTTGCTTTGGAAAAAAAACTTTATGTTGTTCCTTTCTAATATATAATTTCCATGGATGTACGTGACCTGTTCACTAGAAGTGATAGATCATCAAGGGCAGCAAGTTTCCTTAAACTTCAATTTTGGCCAAAACAGTACAAAATAATAACAGAAAAGATTCTTGATAGCAAATGCTAGGCATCAAATGTACACTGGGATGAGGCAACTTTCAAAACCAGGTGCTGTTGGATTAAAAGTGCTATCTTTTCATACATGAGGGATTAATTTTCAATGTTTAGGGACACCATCCCATTTAAATTAAGCTTCCCCAGTGCTTTGGAAAAACTGAGATGGAGTTTTTGAACCTGCTATGTCATTTACTCTTTCATGCTCTGCTTCAAAGTTCATTGGTGGATACAAGAACTTTGTAATGCTTTCTCCTGGTGCAATCTCTTTCTGGTCCCTTGTGCATGGCAGTAATTCCAGTGCAGCACACTAACTCTGGTTTCTCTATAGATTGCATGGCACCCCTTCCACTCAGCTTTACTGAAGGAGTTTGGGATTTTGTGTCAGAATGCTTCACATTGTAAAATGGCTGCACTCCTGCAGTTCTCACTTCTCACAATACCTTCTCTGCTGAGAATGAGAGGGGTTGGTTTGTGGTGTAGGTGACAAAGCTGCTCTGCAGACAATGTGTATGTAGCATTTGTAAGGTGGCTCCTGTATCAGCTTGTGATTAATTGATGAGCTGAGTTAGAATGCTGAAAACAAGATTGTAAAAGATTTAAAACCCCATCATCTCTAAGCCCAAGGCTTTTGTGTCTCTTCTCAGTGTTTGTGGTTGGTTATCCTGTTTCCTTGAGTCCTTCAGTGTTTTGGCATTAGGTGTAACTGGAAGTTTGTCTTTTGTATTTAGTTGTGCTGTGTTTCAGACCATCTCTGGGATGGTCCAGCGATAATGGTAGATTTTATTTTTTTAATTTTGGAAATGTGAGTTCCTGAGTCTGCTTCTGTTCTGTTTGAGAAGTGAGCTTAATACCTCCTTTGCCTGAGTTTAATCTGTGGCTGTAACAGGATAGTGCTTCTGAAGATAGTTGTGTTGCAGAATGAATGCTACAGCTCTTTGAGGCTTGTGGTCAGAGAACCTTCGAAAAGTGCTCAGTACTTAGTATTAGAACACTTGTTAACTTTTTTGTGGAAATGTTTCTTAGTATTTTTGGAAAATCTGCCTCTTTGGTTGTGATTTTTGGATGTCTGGGTATTTAGGCTTATTTTTAAGTCATGGTATTCTCATGGGCTAGTGGCAATATGGACATCAGTAATCTGCCAGTCAGTAACCAAACTTTGAAACTTTCCTTTTTTAACTTAAGCTTGTTTGCACTGTCTGCTCCCTCGGGGCTTGTTTACTTTAGGATTGAATTGTGACCATAGACTTGGTTTGCATAGTACTCAACACAGACAGTTTGGGTTTTCTTGTTACTGTTTGCCTTCAAGAGGTTGTAGGTACAGAACTTATCTTCCACCTGAAATGCTGAAATGGTCCTTATGTTGCCACAGTGCTGGAATGAAGAATGTTTACATTGTTAGTGTTACAAACTGTACCTTTGAATTTATAATTCTAGTGGGTTTCCTACTTCGTTTTGAAAAGAATACCTTGGCTAGAGTTGGTTGTTGAGTGAAATGCACTCCTGAAAGGTTAGAGCTGAAGGTGGTTGGTTTATACTCTGCTATATAGGTCATACATCAACAAAATAATAAGCCTCATGATTGAGATGCTGCTGTGAGATTAAAAAAAATGAAAGAATTAAAATCCTGTGATGATCAGAGCTGTAACCCTGAACTTGTGCAAGTTGACTGCTGATTGAAACTCATTGAAACTTCTCTGAAAACTCTATTCTGGCAGACTCAGCACTGCATTAGGTGTTATCTCACAACAGCTGGTAGAAAGTTAATCAAAACCCCACATGAGTACTCTATGCTCTTGTCATGCTGCTGTGGCTGAAAGATATGCAGGAGTTTGGAGGAGATAGTACCCAGGCCTGAAAGCTGGGCTGTCCTGGTGTGAGGTAGATTATTGCACTGATAGCCTGGCTGCTAATTACCTTCTGAATACTTTCAGATGATGTCAGCTTCCAATGTCGTGGTGGGGGTTAAAGTATGTTTAATTGAGAAGATAAATAAAACATTTTGCCAGAAGGACACTGTAAAATAGAATTGTCTCTTTAGTTCTCTGGCTTTTACAATAAAGTTAACTTTGCAGCATATTGAGTTAATTTTAAACTCACTAAAAATAGGTAGTTTTTGAACCTGACTTAAAACTGACAGTCAAGAAAATATATTTTTAGAGGCTTCTAGTAATAACTCTAAAAACTTGGCTTTGGCCTATAGCTTATCTTTACCTCTGAATCTCAAATGAGAGCTCTTCTAGCTCTTCTTTTCAGTGCAACCAACTTCAAGTGAATTTCATAAAAATAGAAAAAAAAAAATCCTGTAGATGCTAGTTTACCAGCAGTGAAAATAAAGATGAATCCTTTCATACACCTGAATGTTCGATAGATTAAATTGTAACACCTAGTTTGTAAAAACTCAAGTAGGATGCTGCTCTGTTATGTGATAGAACAGATTACATGTTGCATTGAGAAGGCTTCAGTTCCTCCTTTTTTTGGCTGTTAAAAGTCAAATTTGAGTTTTTCTGTTATTGTTTCTTATTTATAAATTTATTTGAGTTACTAGAATGGGAGAGGAATCCAGCCCGAGTGACTGATCGTAGAATTCATGTTGTGGAACACACATTCCTGATGGCCAGAAAAGAGAATTATTTGGCTGTGTCTGTAATGGAGTTGCTTGGAGGTGTTACTAAACCAGCTGAAAATGCAAAGCAGTAGTTCTGGAATCTTCTGTCTTGGTTGCAGTCACAAGCTTGACTGAATTGTGGTGCAGGAGGGGAGTTTACCTCCCAATAATGAAAAAAGTCATGAGGCTGCAGAGGCTTTGAGACATCTGGTAGAGAAGCTGGGCAGCCTCATCCATCTTCCGGTTTCCCTCCAGAAATACATGTCAAGTCTGTGTTAAATCTTTCTAATGGATATATAGAGTAAGATTAACTTGCTCATTTATCACACATTTGCATAACTGTCACCATAGCCACCTCTGGCAAAGTTTTTTTCCTAGACATGAAGTTGGAGGCTGTCTTTTACCCTCTACAGAAACGAAATCTGAATTTGTCATCCTGTTGTGATATTTGTCATACTCTGCAACAGAAGTACCGTGCTTTGCTTTTGTGAAAGAGCATTCTGTAGTATCAGTCTCTGTCATTCTTCTTCCAGCAGGAGCTAGACTGAGGATATTTAAAAAATTGTTTTGAACTTCTCTGTGAAAGTATTTCTGAAGGAAAATGGAGAAAACGTATATGGCCAAGGCTTGGCCTTTCCTGCAGCTTTTCTTAGCCAGAGTCAGAGGACTAGGCCTTCTGTCTTCTGAGGAGTTTGGCCAGGCTTTCTGCAATAACACTGCCTCTCATCAGAAGGCACTTTGGTGCTTTGACTTAATTGGCCATCTCCTGTTAATTAGTCACTCAGACACCCCTGAGAATTACTCTGCTAATCTCAGTGTATACATTTCTTACTGCTGGGTGCCTATGGAAATACGGTCAGGTCTTTATCACCAAATGTACTGCACTTCAATAATGAAAGGACATTATTCATCTGTTCTACACAAAGTGGGAGCTGGGTGTCCAGGAGAGCAGTAAATAGCTACAAATTCACTTAGAGCTGTTTTGGGTGTATCTGGTATTGCCTGCAAGCAGGAGTAGGGTTCACAAGCATCCTGCCCTCAGATTTTGACTGAGCTCCTGAGTAACTGCAAAAGAGGTGGAAGATTTTCTTCTCAGGGATATTCACCTTGAGAGTTAGGACAACCACCAAAATGTTTCTTTTATTAAACACTTCTAGTGCTACTTCTGTCTTTTCTGGGATTGGATGGTTTAGTCCTGAGAAGAACAGCAAATCTTAAGGTCCTTGAAACCAGTAAGGAAGAAGCAGGAAAACAATGCAGCTTGGTTTGTGCTGTTGACATAAATTTCAAGGACTTTTTCTCCTCATTTGGCTTTTGCTTTCCTCATCAGGAAAACATGATCACGAGTTATCACAGTGAATGCAGAAGTGGTGGGTGTTTGTCTGTGTCTCCTCCTCACCCTGCCTGTTCCCTGGCTGCCCAGGCTCAGGGCTGCTCTGGAGGCTGTTTCCCTTCCAGCACAAGCAAGGGAGATGCTTCTACAGCCTGAGGATGGTGTGCCAAGTTCCACTTTGATTCTAAAAAATGTGTACACCAGTTTGAAAAAACTGTGCATATCAAAGGTCACCTTGTTTGGAAGAAGAGTATAAATATTTGTATCAGGCTAGACAAATTAAAATGAGAAGATAAACATACATTTTTAACACATGGATGATTAACTGTTGGAAGAAGCTGCCAAGAGCAGTTTCTGTGGCTTTCAGTGTCTTAAAAATTAGCTTTCTGAAAAATACCTCCTAGTGAGAAGGGAGTGTTTGGGCTTTACAGAGAAGTAGTGGAAGCTCTGGGAGCCTGGGGTGTAGAGCAAGATGCACCATAGAGCACAGTGTTCCTTCAGGCCTTCCTCCATGGTCTGTATCTTGGCTTCTTCCCTCCTGATGTGTTGACATTAATGCACAGGTCATATTCCCTTACTGTGGTTTGGAGACTGGGGGATACTTTTGTGTTGTGGGGGCTGCTTTGCCTCTCGGGAGGTGCCGAGGAAGCAGGGGAGCTGGGAAGAGAGGAGCCAACACCACGTCCATCTGGGGCAGCCTGATGACTATTGCCCTAAAGCATCCAGTTTGGGATGTGTAGGTGCCAAGAGTGGACTTCATGTGGGACAAGACATTCAGGATCTGTTCAGGTAAGTTGCTTTATTGTAATGAATGAATTGGATGTTAAGTGAGGAGGAAGAGGAGGAGGAGGAACCAGGGCAAGGTTCATGATGACTGTGCCAGGGAATTAGATTTGGAATTTGCATTACAGTGAGCCCTTGTGTATGTCCTGTCTTCTCATCAACTACTGACTGCACACCTTGAGGCAGCCTAATTCCAACTCCTGAGGGGAAGACTAGAAGGTCTCTTGTTAATCAGTGTAATGATAAAGCAAAGATTCACATTCTGGAGTGAACTGTTCATTTTGTTGAATGTGGACAATGTCTTAATCATCTAAAGTTTTTTATTTTTGGTGTGTGTTAAATCTCATGTGGATAGCAATACATGTATTTTGAATTTTAAGTGACTAAGATGAAAAGAGCTGGCTTTTTGTTAATGGAATCACCCCTTGGTAGTGTACCGAATGCCTAAGACTGCATTATGTCAGATAAATAGTTCTACAGGGAATAGCCAGAGAAGTGCCCTACAGGGCTTAAGTGTGTGGAAAAACACTCAGGTTTTTTGGGTTTTGTTTATACCCAGAACTGTGTTTGTTAGGTTTATTTTTAAGAGAAAAATAATCAGTTGTGGGTCATACAAGCAACAAACACTATAATAAAACTGAAATGTAAGCTGTTGTGTGGTAAAATCATGGTATCTCTTAGGGTCCTTCCAAATTGTCTGGGAAGGGTATCCTGCTTGAAGAGTGCTGGAGCTCCAGAACATTAGTCTTCAATGGTCAAATTAACCATTTTTTGAGATCTAAGTATTCAGCCCTGAAAATAGCCTTTGTGCAGTCTCCTTTCTGAGCAAGTAATAAAAACAGTAAGGCCAGTCACCAGCATGGACAGAGCCAGCTGTAGTGACACAAGGAATCTTGTTAATGGAAAAGCAAACAAGTGTACATGCTGTACTGCTCTGCCCTTTTCTGGCCTAAAAGAAGGCTGGGACAGAAATATTTCTGTAGTTTGCAAAGTGTGTAGCCAGTGTACACCTTGTATGTAGCGACTCTTCGTTAGCAGTAAACTGCTTCAAAACTAACTAGTTTTAAGTGTACCAGAGCTGGAACTTGTCAAAGCAAAACAATTCTGTCAATTTTATCCATATTTTCTAAGGACCTTCAAAGATTTGAGTTGCATTCTGTGTGGAACCTATTTCAGAGGTGGAAAATGCAGTTTTGTTTGCTGTACAACTCAAGTCCCCTCTTACATCACTGGCAGAGACATTGCCAGGCATCCATAGACAAAACACTGTTTTCTTTTGAGAAGCAGGTGGAAAATGACAAGTAGATGATTGGTTTTACCACTGTTAAGTAAAAAGAAAATTATGTGTACTTTACTATGCATATTCATATTATAGAGATGTTATAGATCAATGTCAGTTACTACTATAGACTATATAAATTGCAGAATCTATTGTAAGGGGGGGGTGTCTAATTTCAAAAGTACTTTTGAAACATTGCTATTGCCCTACTTTTGATCTATATTGAAAGTATTAGCCTGAAAGAATTGGAAGAAGGTCCTTTTAGTTAAAGGCTAAAAGAAAGTAGAGTAATTTGTCCTGAGGCCTTCTCATAGCAGTTTTGTAGCCGTTAATAATTTATTAATAGCTATAACTCTGTCTTGAAAAGTGTCATAGAACAAAAAGTGACTTTTAAGTGGCTTTCTAATGCAGTGACTAATTGAGAAGATGCTTCTTGTAATCACTCCTAAACACAAGAAGTTCAACTCGGAGAAATAAAACATTTTTCTGAGAAGACACAGGTGTTTAAACCTCCCTGCTTTTCTTGATGAACCAAATTGAGAACATAAGATTAATTGATTACTCTTACGTGGTTTCCACTCCTCCCTCTCCTCTAGCACTTGCTCTGAGATCACATGTGTGCTTTGCTCCCGAAATGTTTATAGAAGATGATGACTACAACCCTGGTAACCCTTTTCTTGGAATAAATCATGAAGCCAAGTGCATGCCCGTGCTGCTCTGTTGCAGAGGAGGTGCTTGTTGCCCTGGACAGAATAGTTTCCAATAGTGGAAAGTTCTTTTATGAGAGCTCTTTGCAGGGGGTAGTTTTGCCTTGCGCCTTCCAGCTCCTCCTGACACCAAAAGCCAACCCTTGGTTCAAGCTGGCCTCTAGATTCAGCTCGCTGTTGTGTTTTCTGGGTGTGGTAGCAAAATTACCCAAATTGTCGGTGTCTCTGGTGTTGAGTTTGGGCCTGTAAGTGGCACAGAGCCAAGCTATCAGCTTAGAGTGCAGCTTTCATGTAGGTTAGATGATAGATTGTTAACAGAGGTCAAAGCCTCTTGGGTTTTCAGTTTTCGTGACAATTCTGGCTAATCTTTCCTTAAAATACAGGTCCTCCAGATTTTCAGTTGAAACTGGGCTAGAGGTGGACACTCTCAGGTCCTAGCTGAACTGTCATCAGTGTCTATTTATTGCTGATACAACAGCATGGTTTTATTTATTGATTTATCTTCTCAGTTGAATTCTGTGCTTTGAAGTCTTCTGCAAACAGATTCCATCTCCTGGGAGGTGATTGTTACTGCCCTTTTGGCTCCCATTCTGCTTCCAGTCCACTGTTCAGTCTTGACTAAGCAACTTTTTCCTTAGAAAAGCAGTTCATGATTCTTTTATTTAGTATTTTTAAATATTACTGTAAAAGGAGATTGTTTCTGTAGAGATACAACAGTTCAAGCAAGGTCAGAATTTTAATTGGAAAGTGATGAAATGTTCTCAAATGTGCGAAGTTGGGACTATTTCTGTCAGTCACCGACTTGCATGATAACAAATGTAGGTGAACATCAGCCTTACCTGTTGTGCATCTGTTCCAGGTTTCCTTTCTCTGGCACAGTGCTGGCTGCAGGACAATTCCAACCCTGCAAAGGGAGCAACAATGATTCCCAAGGCTGAGGAGAAATGCTTTTGTGTAAATGAAGTTTGACACCTTCACACTTACTAAAACTCTTGGCAAATGTTTCTGAGAAGATTCTGAGTTTGCTGGTGTTCAAGGAGGAGGTGGAGTAGCTCTGCTGGATGCTGCACTTTGGGCTGCCAGTAGTACAAAATTGTAGTTACAGAGCTCAAACCTCTGCAGTTTTGATGATTTGTTTTTATAGCTTTTTAAAATATTTATACCATAATATAGTGAGTCCACTGACAACTAGTCTCTTAAACATTTGGAAAAGCTTTCACTGCCATTACAGAATCACAGGAGATGAGGGTACATCCTTATGCTGGCTGATTTTGAGCACAAGCTGATTATGGTAACTTCAGGTGTCGAGTTGTTCAGTTGTGAAGTTTTGGTGGGTGTAGCCCTCCCCAGGGCACATCCACCTCTCCACAGAGAGCCAGTGGGCATTCCAGTTCTTTCCACCCTTCTGGAATGCAGAGCACTCCAGCTTCTCTGCCTCTTATGGTAGTTCTTAAATACTGGTCCCCCCTTTTTTGCTTTGGCCCCAGAGATTGTGGTTGGAAATGGTTGTTACTGTCCTTGGTGCTTCATCCCATGGATCTCAAAGGTGAAAGAGGAGAAGGTGGGATGATGCCACTGCAGCAACACAGGATGGGAGCAGCCATCGCTCCTAGCGTGGGCAGCTCTGGGGTGGCCTTCCTGGGAGATACATGGCCTTCCTGGGTGCACCAAGAGGTCCTATTGTCACTATTCAAACTCTCCTTCTCTTTCCAAAACTCACAAAGCTCTCTTGGTAAAATCTTCCCTGCTCCCACTGGATCTCTGCAGAAGGAGTGTATAAACTGACTGATGATACTGTTCCCAGGCACAAAAGAGAATTGTAAGTATTGTTAGTGTTGGATGGTAGTCATGTCCCTGGTTTGGTGTTCGGGGTTTTTTCAATTGAGAAAATGTTCATTTCTGTGCTCTCTTCATTGGCTCTTTGGGTCAGAAGTTCAATTGGAGCAGCATACATGGAACAATTTCTGTCTGTTTAAATACATGCATGTATATGTGTGCATACATTTGCATTTATAAGTACTGTTATTGATAGGATTTGAAAAATTGTTGCATTTCTAAACTGTGGTGGGTTTTAAGGCACAGATCTTGACTATGGGTGGGAAAGAAAGAACGTTTGGAAACTTGGAGAGTTCTCTGATGGATTGGAGATGCCAAACAACAAAAAGTGGTGCAGCTTGGGAGTTCTGTCTCCTCTAAGGCCAACTGTACAGGTTTCATAATTAAATATAGTATTTAAATTAAATATAGTATTTAGTCAAAATTAGCACTGAATGTCAACTTGAAACACTATTTTTTAAAGATTCAGGCTTGTCATTTTAGTGTCAAAAACTGAATAGCAGCTAATGGTGTAGTGCTCCTGTCATTTGGAATATGTCAGAAACAGGATTGGGTTTTGTGGTGAAGGTTCACGAAACACTTTGAAACCTACTGAGCCATCAGAAGAGATGTCACTGTGAGCATGTGATGTTTTCAGGGTCATTTAAAAGATGATGGTCTCTGGAGCTCTGTAAATCAGGGATCTGTGCACACACTGGAAGATGGGATTTGCTTGCTGTAGTCTTAGTAACAGAGGGATAGATGGATGAGGAATAAATTGCATGTTGGGGGGTATAATTGGAGAGGGCAGGTATCTCTTCTTTTTTTTTGTAATTAATTTGTGAAACCCTTAATGTCAGAGCCTTAGTGTCATATTTAAGCCTCAGGGTAGAAGGGAGAATATTTTTCAAATGATTAACCTGAAATGATGAGACTGTGCAAACTGAGCGTGGACAGTGCAATGTGAAACATGGAGCTTGCACTTACTGGCTCATGTCTGTGAGATTTCAACAGCACTAATAGCCATTTGATGAAAGTATAAACTTAGTGATTTTGTGCTTTTGCCAAATTACTATGGAAGTGTTGACAAAACAGCTGGGGAAGTCATTCATCACATTTTTCTGAAGTCACTCATGAGATTCTTTTCTTTTTAAATTTAACTGCATGGCTTTTTCTTGATGTATCTTTTTTTCTTTTACGGTAATCTGGGTTTGCTGTGCATTAAGGTTTTGAAGACTGGTTTAAAGCTAATAATCAATGGAAAAATATGTAACACAGCTGTATAATTTGCAAATTAGGGCTTGCTCAGAACTGTTCTGGAGATGCTCTGTTAGTGAGGGCCACTAATGGGAATATAAGATGACATCTTGATACTTTAACTCCTCAGTTTTTAAAAGTTATAAAGAACCATTTGTTGCAAAAGTAGAAGAGCACTTTTCTTCTGCTTTTGCTGTCTGAAGAGCTTTTTAATTAGAAGCCAATTTTGCTTGACCTGGTGGTGGTAACTCCTAGAAGGGCTGAAGGCAAGAAGCAAAGTTTTGTCTTTGAGAGCAGTGACTGGCACTGGGAGGTTCTGGAGAACAACTGTGAGAGGTGTGAAAGTCCATGGGGCTCTGCTCAGGTACAAGAAGAGAGGAAACACTGGTGGGAGGCACCTCGTGTCTGGAGGACCTGGCAGGGCTACATGTAGTTGCACTGTGGAATTTTTATTTCTTTGTTTTCCTCTAGTAGTGAGTATTAAGTTTCATTATAAGGGCTGGTTCCTTTTTTTTTTTCTCAGGATTTTGGTTTGCACTTCAAATACAATTTCAAAGTGAAACTTGGGCTGAGAGGCTTCTTCATGGTAGAGATGAAACCCACGGAGATTTCTGTCTGAGGTTGAAATATAGTTGAGATGAAAAACCCCTCTTTGTTTCAGGGCAATTTGAGTTGGAAGGGACCTTAAAGTTCAGCCAGTTCCAATGCCCCAGCCATGAGCAGGGACACCTTCAACTAGACTGGGTTGCTTCAAGCCCCATCCAACCTGGCCTTGAATACTTCCAGGGATGGGGCAGCCACAGCTTCTCTGGCCAATCTGTGCCAGGGCCTCACCACCCCCACAGTAAAGATTTCTTCCAAATATTTAATCTAAACCTGCCCCCTTTCAATGTTTTAAAGCCATTCCCCCTTGTCCTATCACGACCTGCCCTTGTAAGTATCAAACCAAATCAAGTAATTTGATGTCAGTGATACCATTTTGGGAGGAAGAGGAGCCATCCAAGAGACAGAGATGGGTACAGTGCTCTGAGCTCCATCTCAGCTACATGTTGTGTGAGGTGTGTTGGAGAGAGAAGCCCCAAGAGTAAGAGCCCCTGGTACAGATTGTTAGGGGGGGTCTGGTCACTTCAATGTAGAGCTGTGCAATGAGACTTGCAGGAAACTGAGGTAGACCTCTGACATGACCCTGAAAGTGTAGAAAATATCATCTTTCAAGTAATCTTGATTGCTGTTTAAAAATCAAATCCATTTGGTCAAACTTTGAGCTTGAAATCTTGCTAATTTGTATTTATATATGTCAAGCTGTGAAGCTCATTCCTCATTCTTTGCTTCCTTTTAAAATTCATGCAGAAATGAATAAAAGGCCCTTGCTAGATAAAGTCTTTTAAAAATAAAATTCACTTTGAGCTGCAGCATGCAAATTGGGTCATCTCTCTGCTTGCTGGAAACGTGAGGATTCATGTTACCTCCTGCCATTTGCATTTCCAACATCCCAGATCTTTAAGATAAGAGCAACTGGCATAATCCATATGGATGCCCTGGTGTGCTTTAACAGAAGGAAAATAGCTGCAGAAACCTGGATGTGCTCAGCCTGTGCCTTCTCTCTTGCTTCACATATAATGTAGGACCATTCATTGGACTTTAAGAGGTTCTGATGAGGAAGTTTTGGCAGGGAGGAGGTAACTCCAGGCTCTCCCAGCAGCTCCCTCTCTGTAGGCCAGGCTCCAGAGCTTGATCTAATCCACCAGGAGTGGCCGTGGCCATTGATCCCTGATAGCTGCCATGGGGAACAGCATGATCACATTTCCCTTCAAAGCAGTGCCATTATGGTTAGTGTGTGTTGAAAACTCACTTTATTTTACCAATTTGTTCCAGACTGGGGGATCTTTGTGGCGAAATGATGCCTTGAGTAGCTTGTGATGTGCTGGGAATGCAGGATTCATGTTGATAAATGCTGGGCTGAACGCAGGATATAATGGGGTTCTTGGGCGTGGATGGGGGTGGTAGGTAAAATCCACCTAAAAAAAATTGAAAATCAAAAATTTGAACTTTCTAAGAGAGCTGCTGCAGGGCAAGGAGGGTGAGCAAACCCAGCATGGGGCTTTCCCTGCTCTGGTCTGCGCTGCAGGGGTACAGCTGGGCAGGAACAGAGTGAGCTGGCACTGGAGCAGATGAATACGAGGGCAAAAATAAAAGGAGCCAGAAGGTCAGAGGGTTGCTCTGTGCATTGAGCAGAAAGGATTGAGCCCTGCCCTTTCCCGGACACTGGGCGTGCTGCAGCCAGGCCTCTCCAGGGACAGAAATAGCACTGCAAGGAGTGTTCCATCAGTCTGTCCTTTTTCCCAAATCCCACAGCCTTGTTTTTTCCATCACTTCCCAGGACTTTGCCACTACCTCCCCTGCTGTGTCCTGCCACTTCTGGATTTTTCTTCCCCCCCCCCCCCCCCCCCCCCCCGCAGGAAATGCCTGGCTCGCATGGCAGGCGAGACAGTAGTTCTGGCCCTGGCCTGGGAAAGCCCACCCCAGATCCCCTAATTACAAACTTAATATGAGTTTTTGTGTTGAAGCAGGGAGACATAACACACACCGAGTGCAGTGCCATTGGTGCTGACAGAGCTGAGCTGTCAGAGCCAGTGCAGGACGTGAGATGGGGAGAGGAGGGGGTGGGACATGGGAGCAGGTTTCTCCAGGGCATGGATTGGGAGCTGCTGGCATCTTCAGTTTCTACCCAGCTGGGCACTCCAGGCACCACTTTGGATAAATATTTCCTTGAATTTTGTAGGACAGGAGTCTCAGACAGACACCAGGAAACCCTGAATCACCTTGTGTTCTCCATAACACCAAGTGCATTTGCTCTGGAAGGAATTATTGCCAATAATTGGTGAAAGACACTGATCTGTATGAGCTGACTCAAAACCTCATTGTTTGTCCTGTGCTTTGGCTGATAAACGTCACTGTTGAAATAAACTCCCTTTACAGTTTACAAAAGCCACAGTGCAGATGGGGCAGCTGCTCCAGCATTCCCTGGATAGTTTCTGAGTGATTTCAGGCTCCTTCAGCTTTCAAAACTATGTGCATCTTTTTAATCAGAGGATTTTAAAATGGCTGCTTTTTCTTGTAAGCATCACATCAAATAGAAAGAGAGATTTTTAAGGGCTGTCACTGTCAAACTCAGAGATGTTTTCCAAAGAGGACTTGATGCAAATTTTGGTTTCTATTGAGTCTGACAAACCCAAGAGAGCACAGGCTTTCTGAAAGAGGGTTTTGTAACTCCTGCTCTTAAGCGTCACAGTGTTAGTGTTTCCTGGCATTTAGAAACAAGTTTAAGAACAATTAATCAGAAGAACTTGCTCAACATAGCCTCTAGTAATGGTGAGGGAGTATTTTCTTGGCTGAGCATGTTGTCTACAGTTTCAGGAGAGGTGAGGGGTGTGTACGTGCACGTGGTTTTGGAAAATACCCTGGGCTGGGTGTTTTATAATGAGCATCCATCATTTCCAACAGGAATTAAAAGAAACTGATGATTTGGCAACTTTCTGAAAACAACTTTTAAGGTGTGGTCCCCCAAATTAGACGACTTCTGTATTTATTAGTAGAGTCACTTGGTCTCCTGATGTTTTCTCTGTGCTGTAATACATTAGATATGAAGCTTTCATGACAAGAAACGAAAGATTTAGTTAACCTCTGGGATTTTTCCAGCCCGGGGTAATCTGGGCCTGTAGACAGATCTGTTAGATGAGTTCTCAGATTGAACTGGTTCCTGTAAAGTGTAAGATTTCCCAGCAACTGTTGGACTTCACACTAGGAAGAACTCTGGGAACTTCTGCTAAGGTAAATATTAACACCAGAGGTGCTGTAACAATTGAAAAGTTTATCAGTAGAAAAAATCTTATCAACAGGTTACAAAGATCATAGTGCAATCAATTCCAGATAAATGTATTTAAATGGGGATTTTTTTCTTTCACTTTTGATTGCTCCTTGCGCCGCAGTTCAACTCTCCGTGGCAGCAGCAGATGTAGTTGAGTCATCAGAAACTCCAGTGCCCTCCATAGTCACAGAGTAAATTCCAAACCCTTGTAATAAGAGGGGGGAAAAAAAATCAAGAAAAGCTTTTTTCTCGCTTTCTGCACTCTTTGTGTTGTCAGTGTGCATCAGGGAACGCCTTAGGTGAACCTTGGACTTCCAGGTGAAGCAGCAATATGATGCCCTGCTCTGAGTTTACACTGCCCCTTAATTTTAGTCTTGAAGTATCGGAAAGACACTTTGCAGACCATCCTCCAAGGAAGATTTGAATGGAGGAAGCTTCCTGCAAGCCGTCTTTGAATAACTGGGTGGCAGAAGCTTAGCCCGGAGCTGTCGTGTCATTAGATACAGCCAGATGTCCCTCACCAGGTGCATCTCCCGATGCTGGTTACGGGACCAGGGGCTCTGTTGTGTTTGTGGCCTTCGGGGAAGTGTTCCTTTGGACTGAACAAACTGGTGCACCTGCTTTTTATTTCCTAATACAGGGGAACCCCCCGATTCTATGTATGTAAATTCTAGGTGTGTAGGAATACAGCAGGCAGCAGTAGGGCTGCCGTGCGGGAAATGAGCTGGTAAATGCAAATCAGCGGCTCCACATCCTCAGGATGTTTACCCTGGTTTGCTCGGCATAGTTCTGTCATTACCGTCTTGCCATTAATTACTGCTGATTCCTGGTAGGATTTCAGTTAAATTCCTGGACATACACGGATATTACTTAGATGTAACACTAAATAATAATGCTAGCCCGTGCAGGACTGCTTTGGTGTGAAGTGCTCCGTGACTTACCTGTCCCAGCTCACCTGGAATGTCTCTGCCGGTGTTTTTATTCCCAGGAGCATGCACAGACTCTTTGGGGTAGCTGGTGGCTCCCCTAAGCCCGCACTTAGTCCAAGTTGGCGAGAGCCGTGTAAAATTGCCGTGTTACCGCCCCAGCCCGGGCCGGCAGCGGCTGCTCCGCTAGCGATACCTCGCGACAGGCAATATTGCCCTCTACTGGTTTGCTACAACTCCAAGGATCCCTGTTTTCCACTTCCACGCAGCACCGCTTCGCTATGAGAAGTCATTTTCCAGCCCTTCTTGCTTGGAGCAGAAGGCAGCTTTTAGCCCCAGTACAGTTTTTTAGGATGCTACAGCTCGTGTTTGATTTTTTTTCTTCCCCGGAAGCTTCTGTTCATTTCGGAGAACCTGGTGCACCAGAAAACCAAATCTTAATTACTGTTTTTAAATGTTACTAGTAATGCCATAATTTTCAGAACTAACCCTTAGAAACATAGCTTCTCCAAACTGGTTCTGCAAGTGAAATAACTGCAAGGTTTTTAATTATTATTTGCATTAGTAGAATAAGATCTTTTGCTTAACACCGTAACCTGGATGCTGATTCCAGCTGCCCTCCGTAATTTCCCCCTTCTCTGCCCCAGCTGGGGTGGCTGCACGATGAGCTGGCTCCAGGCCCCGAGCTGGGTTAAAAATAAGCTGGCAAAAAGAGTTATTTTTAACCCAGGTCAGTCCCTGCTTGGAGTCACAGCACGGCTGCCCAGGCTCTCATGTGGGTGTGCTGGTGTGGAGGCGCAGGGGAGGGCAGGAAGGAGGTGTTGGGGGAACTGAGGTCTGTTTAAAGCCTGAGCACTCCTGGAAGGTGCTTCTTGGGTGGATATTCGTGCTCAGAACTCAGGTATTCCACACCCACCCCCCATCCCCAATACCAGCTGTCTTCCTTAAAGCCATTTCTAGGGCAAACATCACAGCTGACACAGCTCTAGCAGAATTTAAGCACTTTTTGGTGGAGATGTCCTTTGTGGCTCACTTCTCCCAGAGTAAATTCTATTCAAGTTTTCTATTTGCAGTGGTATAGTCTGGCTCGAATGTTTCAAATACGTAGAGCAGGAGAGAATAGTTCATGCAAATCACACTTTGGTTTTACTGTGCCAGGTGTGCTAAAGGTGGATGATCAGAGGAAGATCTGACAGCTCATGCCATGCATAACACTGGAGTCAATTCAGCACTTAAATCACAGCTGACTTGATGTTACACCATTTAACTAATTTGTGGTGCCATCCTGCTCTCCCACAACTCATAAGGGGGAAATGTTTGGACAATTTTTTGGGGTCCATTTGTTGAACTAAAATTTGTCTCTGCTTTGGGGAGATAGAAGAGTGAAAGACTCTGTTGCGTGATCAAGATGGATTTAATCCTTTCAAATACTTAAAGGGAGCTAATAAGAAAGATAGAGACAGACCTTTTAGTAGGGCCTGTAGGAGTAAGGGTTTTAAACTGAAGGAGGGTTGACTTCAATACAACGATGAAAGGTTGACAGTGAGGGTGGTGAAACACTGGCACAGGTTGCCCAGGGAGTTGGTAGGTGCCTCATCCCTGGAAACATTCAAGGTCAGGTTGGATGGGGCCCTGAGCAACCTGATCTAGTTGTCCTAGATGTCCCTGCTCATTACAGGAGGGCTGGGCCAGATGAGCTTTAAAGGTTCCTTCCAGCTGCAGTGTTCTATGATTCCAAAGGCGTGCCCGTTCCCTGAGCCCAGTACTGAGGAGTTGTGTGAGTGTGCCTGGTTGGGATGTCTCTGTATGCACAAACACACCCAGAGCTTCAAAAATGGCCTCAGCATGTTTTCCATTCCTGCATCTATTTGCAAATATAAATTTCAAACATACATTAAGCAAGACTTCACACATGAAAAAGAAGTCTTTGTGCACTTTGTGTTTCCATGGGAGAGGAGGGATCTCTTATTTCTGGTGCACTGTAATTTGTTAGGAAGTGAACTCTCTTGACTGGTTATGTGCTTTTTTTTCTTAGTCTTGACACTTTATAGGCTTACCTTCATAGACCTGGTATTATCAGCCTGATTCATGCTTCAGTGCTGTTTGTATAGTGTATAAAATCCTGTAGCCTCTTGTGGGTAATGATATCAATTCTGCATCTGGCATTCCCTGAGCTTTTCCTTGCCCTCCTCTTGTAGCTGAAGTGTTGGTGCCCCATGTGAGGGGAAAAAAGCTGTCCTGCCAGCCCTCTCCTAGTGCAAGGAGAACCATACACCCAGGGTTTTACACTGGTGTGATGCAGGCAGGCAGAGACTAAATGCAGAAATCCTTGTCTTGCCATCACTCGTGTTTTTGTGGCGTTTGCTTGTGCCTTTGGAAGTGTAGGGGACTCCAGGGTACAAAAGCAGGAGCATTCAGGTGGGGATGGGCATTTAACCACTTGGGAAGGAGTGTCCTCTACTAACACCCAAGCACAGCCCGTCGGGTGCTCAGGCAGATGATGTGAGGCACATCCTGGAGTTGTCCTCTGCTGCAGGGCCTCGGGTGCTGCACTGCACTGTGAAATGACTTTTTAAACATACCTTGCCTCCTTTTCCTCATGCTCTCAGAAGCATCTCCCTGTGTATGATTACAAGGTAAAGACAACGCAGCCCGTTGTGTTTGGAAGTGGTGATGTGGGGCACACACAAAGTGGGGATTCCTGCTCTGTCCTGTGTTGTGTACATGGTGCCTTTTTCATCTTCAAAGCATTTTCCAGCCATGAACTAAGAGCACACGCATTAGCTGAGAGCACACACCCCTCCCTGAGCAGCTGATGCCGGGCACATCCCGGGCAAAACTTCCAGAATGTGACACACCACTTTTGATGAAAATAAAATGATGCCATATTTCATCAGCTCTATTAAAAGTACTTAAGTAATTGAACTAATGAAACTTTAAAAAGCCTTTAAGAGACGAATGTGGTACACACCTTTATTCCCACTCTTTTCCCCCTGCCCCCCTTATTTTCCCTGTTGAACATCTTTTGCTGACTTTTTGGGATCTGTTTGTTTTTCAATGTGTGGTTTTGCGGAGTTTTTTGTGTGTTATGGTAGTTGATTTCTCTGCTTTGCAGCACTGGTACTGTTACAGTTTCTGCAGCAAAGGAAAGGGTCATCTGCAAAACAGCATGAGTGTGACGGGACTACCTCATCTTTCATACCAGTTTTTGCAAACACTGGGTCTTATTTCCATTGTATTCATTGGTCTGTGCTGCGTGTGCCTGCCTTGCCTCTGGACTGTGTTTACCTCTCGCAGCTTCAACACGATTTCTCGTGTTCATGTGGTCCATCACACATCTCCACCATCCTTCCAGCTGTGATATCCAACATCCATCCCCTCTGAACTCATGTTGGCTTAATTCTTCTCCCATCAGCCCTGTAGCCAGCTTGGGTATTTATCTCTCCTTTCCCTTGAACTTTCCCTTGAGCAGGACAATCCAGGTGAGGTGGAATGTGATGATATGCTCTGCACAGGACAGAAATCCTGTCTAGGGCCATGTGCTCAGCTCCCTCACCTTGCCTTTTGGGAAAAAGGGTACAGTGGCCCCTTAGTCATCACATCTAGTGGACTTTTTTGAGTGGCTTCAGTGTAGTGACAGGCCACTGATGGAGCTCTCTGCTCCAGACACTCCCCAATCCGTCGATACACAGGACTGTCTGTGGCCAGCCACAGCCAAGACACTAGTTTTGTGACCCCTAATGTCCAGCCCATTTCTGAGGGCTTTTTTTCCAGGCTGAATTTATGCATTTTGGGTGCAGCTTACTTTTCTTGCATTTTTTTTGCTTTTTGCAGGGCAGGCAGATGAAGAAGCCTTTGCCGAGGAGTGCAGACGGAGAGGACAACACGCGCTGCCTTCCCAGCCGACCAACCTTCGCCTGCTGAAGCCTCACAAGTCTGCCAGCTCCCCCCGCCTTGCCTGCCATTACAGTAGTGATGAGGTGGAAGAACAAGATAGAAGCCGGGTTACGAGCAGCTTCGAGGCCCCTTTTTATTTATCAGGTGTGCACAAGCATGTTGATGAGAAATGTGCAGAGAAGGACCCATCACATAGTCAAAAGCCAAACCCAAAAAGCCAAGCAAAACGTTGGTGCTGTGTGTTGACTTAATGTTAGTTCCCTGGTAGATAATAAACAGCAGCTTGCTTGCCTTCATCCTGCTTTAGCTCTGATCTTCCATTTAGCCTAGATTCACTAATGCCCTGGGATATTTAAGGATCCAGGGCAAATACTCTTGTGCTGCTGAAGTGCCTCTGCTCTTTGTTGTTAAAAGTGAAGGCATTTTAGAGGTTAACTCCTCACAATACTTTGCACATTCATTTACTTAAATTGTGCTTGGTTTCCTTGTCCAAGGAGAAGTTCAGCAAGCTGATGCTATTTCTGGAAGCTGCAATTTTAGGCAACTAAATCCTAATAGAGGAGGCTGAGACTGTTCAGGCAAACATGGCAATTGTTTGGGTTATTTTGGGAAGTAATTAGTCCTTTGATATATTTCCAGTCTGTAATTTTTGGCAATGTAGTCCAGAGGCTATCTTGGACAACAAAGTCCTCATAACTACTTGATTTAATTGCAACCTGTGGTCAAAGATCATCCAGGACTGTGAGGACAGGTTTTTCTGATACATGAAAGATGCCTTTCTACTTGGATGCCCAAACCAAGGACTCTTCTAAGTAGTGTGAAATCAGATGAAGTGCTGGCACGTGTGAGCCTATGAGGCTTCTCAGGGTAAACACAGCACATGAAAAATATGCACTGTACCCCAAAACAGGTGCTCATGTATTCCCAGTGCTGTACCAACTTCCACCATGTTTATGAGCCTTTAAACCTAACACTGTCTTTTGTATGGAAGACCTAAAGATATTATGAGGGATGACAGATTGAAAAAAATAGAATAATTTAGATTAACATCTTCCTCATCAGTTGCTGGAAGCTTTGTGTCTTAAAGGTGACCAAGTTGATCTTTTCTTTAAAAAAAAAAGAAAAAAGTTACAGAGATATTCAGAATATAACCTCTGAGCTGATGTCCTGAAGCTTCCCATGCAAGAGCTACAGGTTTGGTCTCCCATGTCTGTGGCTGGCAAAACAAAATCTTGTCTCTACCTTTGGAGCATGAGGGTCTCTTCAATCACAATATTTTGCAATGGATTCCAAGGAGCAGCTGAGTTTGACACACACTGTGCAATTTTTAAGATTACTTAGGACTTTTTGCTGTGAATTTATTTATGCTCCAAGACGCACAAGTTTGTAATTAAAATTAATTTCCAGAAGTATTAGTGCAATCACAAAATGCTCTCTTCTACCAGTAGATTGTGAGTTGCCAAAAAAAGACTCAGGGTGAAAACTTGATTGCAGTAAGACTAAGATTTTACTGTTGCTTTAAATATTTTGCCTACTGTTCCTCTGATGGACAGGGCTGCTGAAGGACTGGTCGAGTCAGTCATAAAAACCTACGTGAGTGTCTTAATCCCTCCCTGGGAAGTTTGTGCACGAGCCCTGGCCAGTAATGCCATTCCCCTTCATGGGTGTTCACCTCTGCTGACTGCCTTGCCCAGCAAGAAGCTTCACCAGCACAGCTCTGTAATTACAGAGACCACTTTACTTGCTTGGCTTCTCATCGATCACTGCCGTGCTTACACGGGCCGGCGTTGGGAGACAATAGCATCATTTCTGCCTTGCTCCAAAGCCCTCTCAACTCACTGGGAAATAGTTAAGTTCAATGGCCTCAAACCAGGTGCAGTTCCACCTTGAATCAGACATTTTTGCCACCACCGGTGTGGAGCCCTTGGCAGTGGGACCACACAGCTGTTTTAGATGTTGTCCCAGTTGGACCATCTCAAGCAAACCCTCAGTCATTAATGATTCACCTGCAGTGAGGTGGTTTTCTTTTCCCAGCTCTAAGATTGGGAATGTTTGAATTTTGATTTGTAAGTCCATAGGAAATTTAAATGAAGGAGAAGGGGATAGGTTTCATCGTGACTATGTGCCTCTGAAAGTGGCATCTCTCTAGTGCCAAGAGGAAAGGCTGGCCAACTCCTTTAGACTGGCAATATCCAGAGGTGAGATGAATCCTCTCCTTAGTCGGGATTGCCAATCATCACAGTGGGTATTTAACAAAAAAATGACAGTTCAATTTAATTCTCCATCTTCTGGACACTTTGTGTTGTAGTGGAAATTGCTCTGGAAACTGTTCCTGGTTTCATAATGGACTTTTAGGATAAAAGTTCACCTCTTGTGCTCTGAAATCACTGCATATCTCAAACAGTTCTCTAGCTCCAAAGAAGGAATTTTTGAAATAAAAATTCAGATACTGCAAGTGAATGCTCCCTGATAGTGTGATACATGACTGACTGGTGGGATCTGAGCTGTGGCAAAGTGGTGTTAATGGCAGCAGAGACCTGGGGATGGCAGTTGTTAATGCCAGAGGTAGTGGTAACTACCCCTTAAAAACTACTGCTTTGGATTTCAGAGTTTTGACCTTTATCCAGCAAGAATGATTGAAGTGTTTAATTGTTAAAATAGTGGAAAAAAAATGATATAAATTTCATTATTTGGAAGATAATATTGCAAGGTTTGCTCTTCCTTTTCAAAGAAATAGCTTGCATTAACCTACAACTTACAACATTAATAATTCATTTTTTGCTGCATTTTCATCTGCTGGCATTTGTGAAGAGGAAGCCACTTTAAAAGAACTAGCTTAACTAATCTTGATCCTTTCCTGGCATGGATTCCTCTGCTGGAAAGTTGAGCTGTTTGTACTTCATTTTGTCTTTAATTCAGTCTCTGTTCTTTTTTCCAACATGTGGTTTCCTGAGTTACACTTTACTAACTAGTAACAGTGATGTGCTTTGTTATTCCAACTAATTACTTTATAATTCCATCACAAACTTTGTTTTGCACCTGTAATGGAAAGAGAAAGGAAAGCAAAGCCACTGTTTTTTGTGGAAATTTAATACATGAGGAATGCTGGAGGTGTGAAAATGGAGTTCCCCGTCCCTTTGCTCCACGTCCCCTGGCTGTAACTGTGCAAGTGGGACGGGGTAAGAGCTGTACCCTTCTGGGGCAGGGGCTGAGAGGGCTGGCTGGTGGATTTGGAGACCGGCTGGTTGCTCCCAGGCTTAGCCCAGAGCTGCCTTCACGCATGGTGTTTTGGCTGCTGGTATGAAATCATCCTGTTACCCATCAGAGACAGCTGGGCTGTGTGTGGAAGGGCTTCTGTGGCTGCACAGCCTTGCAAGCTTTTGCTTGCCATTGGGAGTGAAACCTTGGAAATCTATTCAGTGCTGGTGTGACCCTAATTAACAGCAGGCAAACAGTTGTATCTGGCTTGGTATATTCTTGTGGCAATTCTAGGCAGAATTGGTAATGAAACCAGCATGGTGAGCAAGCATGAAGGAAGGCCCCTGCAAGTTGCTAAAGCTTTTCAGTCCCCTAAAACATCAAAGTTGGCATTACATCACTGGGTCAGCCAGTGAAACTGGAGAACTCACCCTTTGGATTTAACAGTGTGGATAATTAAACAGTGGAACAGCATACATAGATGGGGTGGGATGTTTTGTCACCCCAGCTCTTGGCTAAAGGCTCCCTCTCCACAATGCTCCATGGGACAGGCAGGAGCTGTGGATGAGGAGAGGGAATTAGTAGGTCAGGTTGTGCTATGTGCTGGGCAGTGGCTCAGGCTGAAAGGAGGAGATGTGAAAGTGTAAAGTTGTAATTGCAAATTGAGTCACACATGAAATTATACTGAAGCTGTGATCTGGGGTGAATTTTTACAATGGTATATGTGAATGTGGTCAGTCTAAAATAACAGAGGGTGGCTGCGACTCAGAAGTAAGATAGCTGCCTTTGAAATAGCAGTTTATTGTTTTGACTAGAGAGACATTTCTAAGAGCAGAAAATTAGAAAGAGTACTACAGAACCCAGCTTGAAAGTGCCTCACTGCCCTTTTAAAGCTCTGTGTGGGTGTTGGGGCCATGGCTGCTTCCATGCTTTGAAGGAGGACCACGATCTTAGCAAAAAGTTGGTAGATCTTGGAGAACATTTTCTCTGAGACTTGAGCAAAAAGTGTGAATCCCTCCCACCTCCAACCTCAATGTTTTACTCTGAAAGTAGAAGGAGGCTTCTCCAAGTCTTCACCTTAGCAGATTTTTATAAAAATCATGGCCTTTATTGCTCATTGATGTGGGTCAAGCAGCAGCAATGTCATGTGTTAATTGTCAGCTGTGACTGAACACCTTGTTTCCTTCTGCTGACTCCTACGCTCCTCTGTGCTGGCAGAAGGAAGGTGGAGCAGACCTGTGGCTGCTCTCCGCATCCTGGTAGAGCAGGCAGATATCAGGCAGGACAGGAAAAAGTAGGATATCAGGAATGTGTTGGAGAGGAGTGTCTTCCCCAGGACACCTGTGCCTTTGGATCAGCCGCCCGATGTGCACACCTCCCTTGCAGTTGCCACCCAAGAATGTGACGAGTTTCACAGTCAGTGACTGAACAAACTCGTGACTTTGGGAGGTGCAGATGGCAGGGAAGTAGAAAGCCAGAAGGAAAGTCAATCTGGGATACGGCAGAGAACCTTCCCAGTTTGTTTGGGTCCTTGCTGAGTGATGGTTGAAGGAGTTGCACCTAAGTGTTTTTGGAAGTTGTTTTCAGCCTTCAACAGCTTTATGAAAGCTGGAGTAGTGTCTGTGCTCCTTACGGCTCTTCTAGAAGTAGAAGAGAAGGGGATGAAACGGAAAGAGTGGGTTAGCTGATGCAGTTTGTTTAAGACAAGAATTATCCACGTAGTAAAGCAGGTGTAATTACAAATGATGTGGATTCTTGCCTCACCCATGTCTGCTCCTGGCAGCTGACAAAAGCAAGAAATACCAAGTTAGGGAGATTTCTATCTGCATTTGAGTGAATCTGTTTTCCAAACGTCACAGCTTGGGGAAGCTCTTGGCACCCTGTTCTCCCTCTGCCCCATGAGGCATTTCTAGAGTTTGGGTGGCTAAAGATTGCTGCTAAGGGTGGAAATTTGAACAGCCCTTCTCCAAGGCCAGCACTGTTTGGCTGAAGCCAGTTCAGCCTGGCACTTACTATGGGAAGTTTCTATGGACACTTTGGGATGCTGGCAACTCGCCAGGACACAGACTCACTGCAGAGTGATCAGTCATGGGGCTGCTGCTTTCTAATTCAGATTTTGTTGTCTCATGACTTTGGGGCTAGTCTTGTAACAAAGGCAGCTAAATATACTTTTAATTAGTGCTGGTTGAAGTATTTGACTGAAATACGCACTGAAGGGTTACATCTTTAGTGTGCAATTCTTATTTATGTTAGGAGCTGCTTCACTTGCTTGGATCAGGTTTTTGGCTGTTATCACCCAGCATAGCATCGCCAAAGCAACAAACTGGCAAAGTTTGACCTATCCTTTCTTCTTAGGTGGGGGTAGAAAAGGAAATGGCAGACAGTGAAATTATTTATCACAGCAGGCTCAAAACAGAAAAGACCTGGCAGTTTTCTCTTGAGGAATACTCTGTGTTTGTGTGTTATCTCCTACTTTGGGCAATCTCTTTCTGTGTGTCACTGATAACGCTTGAAAGATTTCCACTTTTCAGCCTTATCATTCCAGAGGCTGGTAGGAGACCACGTTGTCAAATGCCTAAATATCTTCATACCACAATATTTTAACATTTGAGTTGTTTCATTTATAAGACAATGAATTATGTGGCATTCACTTGAAGTCATAATTTACATTGACTCAGTATTTTTAAGGAACAGTTGCTAGAATTGCTTTCAAAATCTCAAGCATTTGAAGAAAATGGACTATTGCAAAAAAAAAAATTACAATATAAAATAGCACAATCAAATGCTATCATGCCTGGATGTGGAAACCTTTTAGAAATACTGACACTGTTTTGAGAATGAAAAATTAAAAAAATTATGAAGTTAATACCTGCTAGGGTTTAATGATCCTTTCCCAAATATCTGTGTTATTGTTTCATAGTTACTACATGAACTAGTTCTGATCAGCTGATATGATGCTGTTTTTCCCTCCCATAAAGGGAGGAATTCTTTGAATAACACCCTCCAGATGACTGATTCTCAGGACTCAGCACGTCTCTTCTGCCTCCATTGACCTCTGTGAGAAAGCAGGGAGATGCTTGACCCCTTCAGGGATGGGTGCCTTACTCAGTGACTTGAATGCAAAGGGATCCTATTTTTGGTGATGTATAGGTAACCTGGAAGGAAACTTCCTGGTTGGAGTTCTCAGTGAGGAGATGTTCATACAGTGACTCCAGGGACAGGAGTATAGCTCAGGGGGTCACAGAGTGCAGGGAAAACCCGGCGTCATCTGCAATTCTGCTAAGCACTGCCAGTTTCTCTCTTCCTTGAACAGGAAAATGGTTTCCACTCTAACTTTGTGCAGGCTGATCATTCATGGCAGAGTTTCTAAATAAATATCCTGCCTCTTGACTCAGATGATTGCAAAAGATGATGTCATGCTGTGGATACAGCACAGGAGCTACAGTGATAACCTAGAGCAGTTTCCCTTTGCTACAAGGGAGTGTATTTCCTCTAAGCTTTTGATAAAGTCTCAAATGGTTTTAGCTGAAAGACTTACCTCGTGGTTCTCCCCAAATAAACTGAAGAACTGCAGCTCTGCTGTGGGCACATCTCTAGCTGTGCTTGGTAGGAGCTCTGGTGAGGAGCAAACTGCAGCCACAGTGTGGCTTTGTATTCCCCCGGCCTCCCATCACTTCCTTTTCCCATATTAATTTTGCTATTGATACTGAATTGGTGGAGAACCAGGTGCACTGGTGAAACTGCTTCCTTGGGGCCATCCCTGCCTGCCTGCTGACAGAACAGGGGAAAAAAAGAGATTTCCATACAGGCAGAGCTGTGCCTTTCGAGGGCCATTCCTCTGACTCTCAGCCCTGCCTCTCAGCTGGATTGCGGGGGCTGCTCTGCTCTGTGCTGGCCCTGGTCACTGGACTGTGCTGATTCCCAGTGACAGAGCACCACTGAGCTAAAAGATCCCTCCAGCTGTCTCAAAACATCACAGAATGATTGTCTGAGGGAAATGTTTACTGGCTCTCAGTTTAGATTTATGAGTGCACCTGAGATGTGGTGGTTCACACAGTTCACTGCCCTTGCAAGTCTGCCAGCAAGTTGGATTTTACTGCAAGTTTGGATGGAAAGGAGGGATGCAGAGCAAGAACTGTTTTTCACACATCTCTGTGGGGATAATAAACCATTGGAATGATGATCACATGGCTGGAAGCTTGTGCCTACTGAACCTGTAGCAAATAATTGTTGCTTGAACTCAATGCTTTCATGCACCATTGGGGCTGCAGCCGAATATAACCTGTGGTGCATAGTTAAGCTTGAGCAGGCTGATGACCAGCATATAAAATATATATTGGTAAACACTGAGCACCTTCTTATTTACTCAGGATTCTTGGCATTCCCTAGCCTTAAAATGGAAATGCAAATATCATGGTAACTCTGACTACTGTGAGCAGGAAATGCCAGTACTTAAATTGCTCCTGCTGTATAAGTCTTATTTATTGCTTCCGTTTTGAAAATTATTCCAGTTTTGCATGTGCTCTAATTTTGAAGCTTTTCCTGAATGGCTTTGAAGTATTTTGAAAGTTCTCCAGATCTTTTCAAACTTCAAAGATTGGTAGTATTTTCTTTCTATGTAAGGGATGTAGTAGAATGGGGGATATGTAGAAATGGCAATTTAAAAAAACCCCAACACATTAGGAAGCCAGACCTTTTTTATAATAGTCTTTAAACCATTCAGAGAACATGTGCTTTTGCTAGAGAGAAAAGTCCATGAATGCTGTGAAAAGTGTTTTACAAGCCATGTTTCCTCAGGATACAAAGAAGGCAGCAAGAGGAGGAAGCAGAAGCAGAGAGAGGAACTGAAGAAGAAGAAGTCAACCAAAGGGAGTTACTAAAATGGACTTCTCTGCTATGCCAATACCTTTATAATAATGACAACTTCATGTTACCTTTGAGCACAACTCTTTTGTGTATATTTTTTGGTTGTTCACACTGCTACCAAGGAAGTGACTCATGTTTAAAACTGTACTAAAATTGCACTATGTTATTCCTTTTAGTTTCATGGAGTGGCTTTCTTGCCCGTTCAGGTTAGGGAATTCGGACGAGGCTGGTTGTGGTTAGGAGTGTGTTACATTTGAAGATTGGAAAGCGTTACAGAATTTCTTACCTCTTCCTTCCCTGGGACTAAAACGACTCTAGTCTAGTGTTTGTTATTTGTCTTGTAGGATATAAAAGGCAAATGCCTGTTTGTTTGATCACTGGCATCAACATCAGGCCCGTTGAAAGAAGAGTCTGTTCACTCATGTCATTGGGAATGGGATGGAGACATGAGCTCTTATAGGGTAATTTATGCAAGATTAATAAGTGACTTTTATGGTTGGGGTTTTTTTGTGGTTTTTTTTTTCTTTTCCTTCTTTTTTTAATTTTTTTTTTCCCAGAGTGGGCAGTTCTGCCCCTGCTATTAAAATGTTCCCTCATATTAAATTGTATCTTGAAGTTATATCCTCTGATTTTAAGAAATGTAGTGTAATTATGGTCTCCTGTAAGCACTCCTACTGATTTCTTTAGGCTTAGTTGACTCCTGATGAATCATTTAGTGAAATCATTCCTTATTTTAAAAGTTTATTTCAGAACCTAGAGACAAATGATCCACATGCTACTTTAAAACTGCTCTTTGTTTCTGCTGAGTAGCTTTTAGATTACAAACATTTTTTCAGCATTGTTTTAGATTTTATCAGCTTGTTTCTGCAAAGAACTTATACCTTTATGTATGAAAGCATTTTGTGTCCATTTTATTGCAGGATTAATTTTTTTTTTAGCTGGAAAAGATGTCTTAGATTTAAAAGAAATACATATTTTCTGGCAAGATGACTTCCTTGCTTCCCATACTTGTTTCATGTGCATGATACATTGCTTCTCTTAACCTTTTAGTGTGTACAGAGCCCCTCTGTTGCCTTAAGCATCTACCTGCATGTTTCTTGTCAGTGTGTTGTCTCCTTTTTTTAACCTCCAGGTAGGAGTTAGCAGCTTATGGTTTTGTTTTGTTCCTTTTGTTTTCCTCTTCCCAATATGTTGTTGATGTAACAACCTTAAACCTGGCAATATTGAAAGTCCACAGTTCCTGGAGAAACTCACTCATCCTAATGTTTCAAAGATGTAGGAATGCACTTAATGGTGTAAGAGAGGAGCTAAACAGAGAAGCCAAGTCTGCATTCTAGCATGGTTTGATATAACAAATTCTGGTGTCTCTGGTATCTGAATGGTTTAGCTTCAATTACCCAATGTAACCCTCTGCAAGCACATAACCATTTATGAACTCTGTTAGGGTCTGTAAATTACGGTTAAGATCAAATAAGGACTGAGTACTGGTTTTCTGTCACTTAAGTACCACTTTTTTTTTGTGCAGTGTTACTAATATTTAAAAATAAAGAAAATCTGCCTTTATACTTTGTCCTCTTGCACTATACTGTAGACTGGCATCAGTTGTCTGTGGTTCAGTTCCATTAAAGTTCAGGCTGTACACGCAGCGGGGAGAGTCCTCATTCACGCAACGCCCACAAGCATTCCAGGTAATTCCTTTTGTTAAATCCATGAGCAAGTCAATACAGTCCCTGTGTCAAATGGCTGATACTGGAAAATGAGGGTTCTTTCTGGCTGGAAACATCACTGTGAGGAGAGTATACTTCAAGCAGAGCTTGCACATTTGCCATGCAAGGAATATTCATCTTGGATAATGCATGACATTGAACTGCATCCCGGTTAGGTCGCTTTCCATACTCTAAGAGGAATGCCCCCCATACATATGTCAGTTTAAAGCTGTTACTGCTTATTATTTGCTGGGGACTTAGTGCATGCTTTGGAAAAAGCAGCAGAGGTGGAGGAGGGGAGTGGTGACACCAGCACAGGGCTGGTCTCCCCAGGGCTGTCCCTGTGCTGTGAGCAGCCTCAAGTAATGGGACAGAGTGGCTCCAGATCAGGAATGTGCCTTGAAGAGTTAGAGCAGACAGGGATTTGGTACATAAATATCTCCTTGACTCAATCCCTGTGTTAGGCTTGATGGAGGTGGGTAGAGCATTAATTAGGAGAGCTGCAGGCAGGCTCTAAATTAGTGAGGAAAAGCCTGTCTCAACAAAGGCATCCTTATCCCACTGGAAGGGTGCTGCCGTGCTTGCAGGTGGTCTCCTACACCTGGTGCCTTCCACTGGGAGAATCTCCTGGGAAACAGAGTCCCCAGAGGAGGGAACCATGAGCGTCATCTCTCCCATAACTACCTAAAATCTGTCTGAGCTTGCCCAGAAATTAAGAGATGTGAGCTCATGGCCATTGAGCCTAATTCCTTCTTTCTCAGCCTTATTATTTCTGGATTTTAGCTGAAGGGGAACTGCTTAAGTGTAGCATGGCTGTAGCACTGTGTTTACGTGGCTGTGCTGCTTCCAGGACAGCCTGGACCTGGTGCTGTGTGCTGTAGGAGCAAGCACATTGTTCTGTATCCCAGTGCATCCATCTGCCACAGGCGAAGGCTGCCTGATGATGTGGGCACTTAAATATGTGTTGGGGTAGGAAAAAATGCAGGTGGGTGTGAGACACCACAACTGATAACAAATTATGCTGGCCCAAGAGTGGCTGTGAATAAACGTATTGTGAAAGTTGGGAAATGATTCCTGCCCATCCCACAATACTCCTGTGGAAGAGCTGAGAACAGAAACAGAACTAGTTTAAGTATGGGGCCTGACGTGATTCATAAAATGTATTGCAAAATGATTCTTTATTGAGCAGATACCTGGGCTCCAAGACCCAAAATGTATCCCATAAGAAAATAAATTTACGAGGGTAGATAACAGTTGAGTAACAGGAAGGATACACTGAAAGGTATCCCTTAAAAAGATACATTGAAAAACCCCAATTTTAAGATAGAGGGGACGCAATTGCAAACAAACACAATGCTGACAGATGAGTGTTCTGGCTCCTAACTTGGAAGCTACCACTATGAAAATGGTTTAAATTCTGTTATTTTTCCACACCTTTCAGAGATGTGCATGGTCTGCTCTTCAAACCAAGATTTGGCAAGGCTTTGATCTGAAATAAATGATCTCAGAGTGTGTAGGTGTCACAATGATAAAAAAGTATTTTTCAAGTTTTTGCCCAGTCTCTGCTCCGTGCTGGTGCCACCTTCATGAGCAGCCTGCAGACCTGTACATCCTGCTCCTAGAGGTAACACAAAGCTCTGTTTTCTTCTGTCAGCTTGGCTGCCTTTACAGATACTTCCTTTTCCCCAAAATTTCAAATTATCTCAGGAGCCTTTGTATATATTTCCTGAAATAACACACAGAAAAATGCTTCTTTTGATGAGTCAAATATCTAGAAATTGTGCAGTAATCATTAGGGAAGCACTAAGCTGCCTGTTTTCCCAGCCACATCTGAAATGTGTGACTCATGCCCACTTGTTCTTTAGGAGTGTTCCCAGCCATGTGTCACCAAACTGGTGCCTATCAAGTGGTGGGATTAGCCTGTTACTATATCAAATGTCATTGCTTTATTTTACCTGTAAAGAATTCTATTAATTTCCATATTTCCCCTTTTGTTTTGTGTGCCAGTTGCACAAGATTCCCTGGATGCACAGGTTAGTCCTTCCTGCATTTCAGATCTTGGTTATCTTTCTTTTGTGCAGTTCTGCTCCTTTATGCCCAAACTGAGTTCACATTTTAGTGCTCTCTCACCTTTCCTTGCCCAGGGAGCACCTTGGTGCCCTGTAACTCACATATTGATTGGAGGGTGGGGTGGTACATTTGCCCTGATTAGCTATATTTAATTCTTTTCTTTCCAAGTGGGAAGCTGGTCTTAAGAGACTTTTTATCACTCTTTGCAACACTTTTCTCATTGCTACCTGTTGGACCAAAAACTCTAGGCAAGGCAATTTTCCTCCCCATTGATGAGAATTAAAGGAGGGCATTTAAAGCCACATACAGATCTCAGTAAATGTTCATATTTGGAACTACGATCGATTCACCTCCCTTGTGTCAGCACACTTTGTCTCTTCACAAGCTCTTCTAGCCAAAAAGGATTAGGTGGGGTGTTAGGAAGTGTCAGATTTGTTAAGTACCTTGTTGGTGCTCTCTTAGCCACCAGCTGTTAACTCCTGACAGCGAGAGAAGCACTTACAAAGTGGCTGAGCTGATGTGAGATGACATTTCCAAGAATGGGGTAGGTTACCTCACTGCTCTCATCATGACAAGACAAAACTGACCATGTCATTTGGCATATCTTGAACTACAGTCTCAAGTACTCCAGACTTTCCTCCTGCCTCTTTGTCACTGCAAAACCAGACCAAGAAGTAAGAAGTGAGTGTGAGAGGGAGATGAAAACACGCTGATAATGAGTCTGAATGCTTTGATTTCAGGGAAACGCCTCAATATCTGCCTGGAAGCAATCACGGATTTTCCAGGATGTCTTCAAGGAGGGAATGGGACCTCACTGCACTGGCTGGATGTCTAATTGCATCTCTTCAGTGTCTGTTTCCATTGGCACGCACATGCACCTTTCTACTGAAATAGCAGATGTCATTTTTTCCATCCCTTGTTTGGGAAGTGCTCATCCTTTGGTCAATGCAGAGCAGTTTTCTTGTTCTTTAGGCTGCTGGTGGTTGAAATTTAATGAAGTCTTATGTGGCAGGTGTTATTTTTACATTATTTCGATGTTAGAGATTGCAGCTGGGAAAATTTATTCTAACTTAAAAAACAAAACTTATTTCCAGACTTTTAAGAAGAAAGCCGAGATGGCAAAATCATGAATCACACCAAAGCTTTTATGCACATACACTCCTTAAATGTCTTAGGGTTAAACCTATAAAATATGTGTTTCTGCTTGATTTTTTGAGTCCAGATGTGTGGCATTTTTGGATGGTTTAATATGTTAAGCTGAGCAGTGCTATTGCATATTGCTATGTCAGACCAGGAGATGGTTTGCAGCCTCTTTAACAGACTGCACACTCAGAGCCAAGGAAGGGAAGGAGCACTAAACAAACACTTCCCACGGTACCTGGAAGGGACATTCACCACAGGTGGTTGACTTGATCTTAGCAGCAGACACAAGCTGCAACCTGCCATACTGGTACGCTGTGACAGCACGGGTTTCACAGCTGCGGGATCCGAGGGAGGAGGTACCCGCACTGGAGCCTTCCCTGGGCTGTGAGTCACGCTTTGTACCCATGAAAAGGATTTGTCAGCTGCCTGGCCCACTGTCCTGTCTTTGATAGTGACTAATGGTGGCTGCCTAGGGGAAAGCACACGAACAGGCTAAGCGTGTTTTACCTCACCAAAGTGTTTTCCCAGCTGTGGCACTTTGGGGGTCAGAGGCTCCTGGATCCAGCAATGGCCTTTTTGTTACCCAGTATTTTTTTCCCATTGACTTGTTAACCTAGAAAGCTGCTCAATACCTATTGTCCTATGACAAGGCATCCCTCATGTGACTCCACTGGGTAATGAGATAGGTGCTGTGCTTTAAAACTCCCTCCTACACCTTTCTTTGGTTTCCTCCCCTCTTCCATCACAGCATTGAAAGAGACACTGCCCACCATGTCCTCACTCACCTTTTCCATGGCATTCATGATTTTACATACCTCACTCATGCCAGAGTTTGATTAACCCTTTTATGGCTCAAGAGGTTCAGCACATTGAGTCGTTCCTCACAGAAAAACCTTTCCTACCTTTGGTCACCCTCTCAGATTGGGAAAGATGATTAAACAGTGGCTCAGCTCCATAAATTGTGCTGACCACCTGGACAAGCATGAGAAGCATGCTATCAGCTTGCTAATACTCCACTGACAGGAAGAGAAGCGGGCCATGCCTGGGACACGGGAAGGGCAGACCTGGGGCCTGGCTCTGCTGCCCTCAGTCTCACCAGGCTCTCACAGGCTCTGGGGTGCGAACGCATGAGCTCACGGCAGTGATGGTATCTCCAGAGCGTGGTCCCACACACCTTCCCTCCCCCTCAGCCGAAATCACGTCATGGGACATTCAGCATTTGGGATGTGCTCCTCCTGACTCAGGCTCAGCTCCTGCCGCCACTCGTTGCTCCTCCAAGCATTCGCTGTCTGTGCCCCTGCTCGGCTGGCAGCACCCAGGCTGGGAGTGTGTGGCCACTGCCCGCTCCCACAGAAAGCTGGCACTGGCTGAAAGGTCCGTGCCAGCCAGGGAGATGGGTCCAGTAACCTTGGGAAGGCACCATGCTCCTGGTGGGACACATCCCTGCAGGCAATGCCTGGAGATGGGGGCAGTGTCACTCCACGTGTCCCCGATTTCTGCAGCACCGCCCGTGGCAGCGCAACAGCTTTTCCACTGCCAACCCCTTCTTGTTCAATATGCAGAAGATATTTCCCATCTGTTTCAATCTGGGCTGTGACTTTCCCTATTCCCCTCAGCATCTTTTGTGCAGGGACAGCTGAATGCAAGCGTTCACTTACTGGGTTTTTGGGTCATCCGCGTCATCTGGGAAATCTTAAACGTCTGGGGAAATAGTTATGAGGAAACGTCAGTGATGGGAGGATCCAGAGAGATGGGAGGGCGCAGGACAGCAAACAGTGATTCCTTAAGTGCAAAGTCAAAACCAGCTCATTGATCTGAGCCCCCAAAAGGTTGTGTCAGGGCCTGTCAAAGCTCAGAGTGTGTCCGGCTCTGCAGTTCTGGGTCAGATCCAGCTCCACTGTAAATGCGATTTTGCCCAATATGTTCTTGCCCTGAGTGCAGACACAGACTCGGGTGATGGGTAACCCCTGCCTGCTGTGCCTCTCCTCCAGCAGACAGCCCTGCTGGGGTGTACAGGGAGGCGGTGTTTGGGTGCATCTGAGCCCCTTTTTTTTCTCAGCAGGATTCAGGTTTGGTGGTGGCATTTTCTTTAATCAACAAAATTACTTCCCTTGGAACCACAGATTTTTCTATCATGATTTCTTAGGAAAATATTATTCAGCTCATGTAATGCAAGTCTGAGGTTGCATTATGAGCTGGATGTGATAGAACATGATGGTAATGAGTCACCTCATATCATGTTTTATTGTGATGTGTCAGCTGAGAAACTAGAGAACTATAGGTGTTTCCACCAGCCCAATCATGAAACAACCACTGGTTCATGTGAGATTAGTAAGTTTTTCCTAGGTTAAGTTAGCAGATAGGTTTAAGTCTGTCATTTAACAATGTTTTTTTTTAAGCTCCTAACAATGAGCTGCCTCAGAATGTATTTTCCACCCAGAAAAGTCATCAGTCTCTTGCTTGCAAGGGTTAAACTTGCTCAGAAACTCCAGTCATCAGGACAAGACTGTCTCTCTTGGCAGAGGGGAAAGGTTCTGAGACGGCCTTTATTTTAGGACTACCTTTTGCTGGCATTGACTAGAAGTGGGTGATGATGCCACCACCTGTTGCTGCTGAGAACTGAGATGATGAAGGTATGATTTGGAAAGCCAAGAGGTTACAGAACAGACCAGACAGCACAGGCCTTGTTCTCCTCAGTTTAATCCAGACAGTGACAGCTGCCTGCTCACAGGCAGAAGTTTTCAAGGTAGGCTTTGTATTTCTGTCCCTGCTGGCTCTGATGCTGGTGGTCATTCACAAGGACATTCCTTCAGGACACTGCAGAAGCTTGAGTATGAAATCATGTCTGTGGGATGTGGATGATGGAAGTGGTGGAAACCAATGGGTCTTGGTCCTTCTCCACCACTGGTCTGGTGAGACCTTCAGCCAGGTCCTTTGCTTCCTGCTGAAATGCCCATGGATTTGCCAAGGCTGCACAAGCCTCTCAGCTGGGCAGTCTGGAAGTATCTGGTGGTAGTGGAAAAGTTGTTTTTGTAGAAGTTTAGGTAAATGTTGAGAGTAAGGATGTGTATGTTCAGCTCTTCTTCTTGTGCTATTTATTTTGACTACTAGTGGACTCAGTGGAGGGGGTCTGTAGTTTCCAGCCCCTCATACAGGGGACAGATTTGTGGTAAGCAGAGGTGCATCCTCTCCCACAGCCCTGTGCCTTCTCCTGACCACAGCTCTTCTGCAGTCCCCATCCCTTTAGCCCTGCATCCTTCTGCAGAAGAAAACGTCAATTCAGTGAAATGCTCTGGGTCTTTTGCTGTGTCAATAAACAGAGGCCAGGGCAGGACCTTTCCCTTCATTTTTGTACAATGGTTTGAACTGCCCTTCTCAAAGTGTTGGTCTCACACCATTAACCCCTTGCAGCCCTGGCTTGAGGAGAAGGGGCTGTAAACGCTTCAGAGGAGACATCCAGGGAGGGAAGCTGAATAATGGAAATGTTAACAGACCTTTCATTACACACCCAATAGATCATTACTTAATTTCTTTGCTTTTGTCTCCTGTTTTTATGGTCTTTTTTTTCCTTGATCAATAGCATTCTTCCTACTCAGTGAACAATCTTGATACTGTTTTTATGGCGTGAAAATTACTGTTGCTTTGACTGGCTCCTATTACCAGGTGACACTGCTTGGCAGAAAACAATGAATCTTCCTATTATTTGGAAAATAAATGTGATTTATGGGAGCAGCAATTGATAGTGGTCTGTGTTTTGCTATCAGCATGCTTGCTTTCCTGAAATAAGCCTTTTACCTTTGGAGCATGAAGGCTGTTTGTCTAGTACTGCAGACCAATTTATTATATATATTTTTTTAACCTCAGCTTTCATTAGGAATTTTTTAAAAGATGTTGATAAGGAAAGCATCTGTTGTTGTTTTAAGGGTTTGGTGCCTACACAGGAAGCAGTGGTGTAGGTGTGAAGTTAAGCAGGCTGGCAGGGAAGGACACGTTGTGGGTGCTGGAGATGGTGGAAGGAGGAGGAGAAAGGGTAAAGCTGACCTGAGCACCTGCTCTCGCTTCCCTTCACTCATGGTAAAGTTGATGGTCACCACTGAGGATTTACTATTAAAATCCCACAATATTGGTAACAAAAAAATGGACCAATGTAGCTGCAACCTCTTCCCCTGAGAGCTGTGCAAGACATTACCCAGAGATGTCTGGGGAGGCCCGTGAGGCTGTTCCTGTTTTTCTTTCATTCTTGCTCTTTTGCAGCAACCTCTGCTGACAACTTCTTGGCCTTGGCTGTCCTGGGCCAGCTCTCCCACAGCCAGAACAGAAGTGGCCCCGCTCCCACTAATGCCCATGCTGAAAATGTCTTGTGCTTCTTGAAGAACAAATAAATAAAGGTCTCACCTTTTTAGGAACACTTCTTTTTTTGCCTTTCTTAGGGCAAAGGAACTAAGAAATCCCCTGCATTGCTTTGGATTTTTTTAAAACTTAAAAATAGACATGCTGTGGTGGGTTGACCCTGGCTGGATGCCAGGCACCCACAAAAGCCACCCAATTCCCTCCACAGCTGGACAGGGGAGAGAAAATATAAGGAAGAGTTCATGAGTTGAGATAAGGGCAGGGAGAGATCACACACAGATTAGCAGCCAGGCAAAACAGGCTTGACTTGAGGATGTTAATTGAATTTACCAATCAGAATCAGAGCAGGATAATGAGAAGTAAACCAAATCTTAAAAACACCTGCCCCCTTCCTCCTTTAACCCACCCCTCTGCCCCTGCTCCTTCTTCCTGGGCTCTCTCTCCCCCTGCCAGATCTCGGGAGATGGGGAATGGGGGTTACAGTCACTTCATCCACATTGTTTCTGCTGCTCCTCAGGGAGAGGGGTTCTTCCCCTGCTCCAGCGTGGGGTCCCTCCCATGGGAGGCAGTTTTCCATTAACTGCTCCAATGTGGGTCACTCTTCCATGGGGTCAGTCCTTCAGGCACAGCCTGCACCAGTGTGGGTCCCCCACAAGGTCACAAGTCCTACCAGGAAACCTCTCCAGCATGGGCTCCTCTCTGCACAGGTCTGCAGGTCCCTGCCATGAGCCTGCTCCAGCACAGGTTTTCCATGGGTTCCACAGCCTTCTTTTCAGGCATGGGGACCTCCTCCTGGATCTCTACACCCCCATGGAGCTCCATGGGCTGCAGGGGCACAGCTGCCTCACTATGGCTGCAGAGGAACCTCAGCTTCAGCGCCTGGAGCACCTCCTGCCCCTCCTTCTCCACTGACCTGGGTGTCTGCAGAGTTGTTGTTCTTAAATATTCTCACCCTGCTCTCCCCTGGCCATTATTGCATCTGCCCAATAACTTTTGTTTCCTTCTAAAATATGTTATCCCAGAGGTATTACTGTCATTCCTGATTGGCCCAGCCCTGGCCAGTGGCATGTCCATCCTGGAACCATCTGGCATTGGCTCTGCTGGACACAGGGGAAGCTTCCAGCAGCTTCTTACAGAAGCCCTCCCTGTAGGGTGGGAATTTTCAGCTCTTAGGAATCAACTGATCAGTCAACGAGTTCTGTCCTACAGTGCACTGCATAAGGGGACACATTTTTTTTGCAAAAATTTCTGGTAAGAAAGCTCCACATCCAAAGAGGTTCATCTGCACATTTGCCCAGGAAAGGCTGAACACTGAACATATGCCTATTACTGCTGCACAAAGGACCAGTGACACAGGAACCAAATTATTTCCCTGTACAAAACTGAGCTGCTCAGAAAAACAGTTAATCAAGATATTATCATTAAGGTATTTTGACAAAGATGAATGTTCCCTGAGGAAGCAGCTACATCAGACAGGAAGAATTTGACCATTAATTTTAAAAAGTCAATTTTCTGTCAGGTAAAGTTGTATTTTGAAGCTTTTATTACTCCTTCCTGCCAGGCTGCTTGCTCTGCTTTGGGGCTAATTTCTGGTCAAGCTGAAGTGAATACCTGAAAGTATTTTTCAGAAAGTATTTCACAGAAATAAATATTCAAGCATACACATCCAAATGTATATGGACATTGAGCATCTTTTGGGATGTTTTACCTACTTTTATTAGGCCAAGAGGATGGATACTGTCCTAGCAGCTAAGAAGCTGAAGGAAACTGGAACTGCCTTTATCAGTCTTAAAGCAATGGAATCTGCAGTTTCCTGAATATCTTTGGGCAGAGCCTTTATTTTTCAGACCTCTGAGTTTATGTTCAGGCAGTGCCAGACACTGGAGTGATCTAAACCTGATTTGGGATTCCTCAGTGGAACTCCTTTGTTTTATGGTCAAGAGGAGAATATTATGAAAATCTGATCTGCTACATTACATGGGACCATATAATTTCACTTGATGCCTGCATTGAAGTTATGATCTCATGGCAAGCCCAGAGTGTAGTTCACAGAGAAACACCCATCCACAGCTGGAATACTTACCTCTTTTAAACATCGTCCCATACAGAAGGTTGATGCCATGATGATTTTTTGCCTTTTTTTATAGATACCTTTTATATACCCTTTAATATAGCTTTTATGTATCCCCAGTGCTTTTAGCATGGATACTTGTAATTCCTTAAGTCTGGTAACTTAGCTTAGACCCAATATTCTGTTAAGCCAGGAGACCAAACATCCTGGAGGCCTCGCAGCTGGAGGCCAGAAAGCCCTACGCTATCTTGAGAAACCAAGGTCTTCCCTACAACATCCTGTAAACTAAGACAGGCCCATCCAGGGGGGGATTCCTCAGGATGGGGGGCTTAATTCGAGCCTCTCATTGGGGAATATTTGATAGATATGCTAATTTGCAAGGCCTATCTATGGTATATGTGATCTACTGTGGGTGTGCCTTCCAGGGTGCATTTTGGGGTGCATTTCAGCACATTCCACCTGGATGAAGTGGAGCACCTTGAGGATCCTTACATAAATACCAAGGTAAAAACCCCCTTTCCCCTTAACCATGTATGGTTCTTGATTTTAAAACCAGGGAGAGGCAACAAGGTACTTCAGTTTACTCAGCTCCTCAAACAGCAGCTTCTTCTACATAGCTGCCTGTCTGGCTGCAGGGTCTTTGCACAGGTAGGAGCATCTCTGGCCAGGACTAAACACAGGGTTTGTCCTGAGTTAGCTAAAATGAATGGGTTTTAGTGGGGAAATGGCATAAATACAGCTGCCAGGGTAGCTATAATTACACAGACTTTGATAAATATAATTACACTGTTGTTAAGGGGATTTTGGTGTATTTTATTTCTTCTACTTGCAAGAGCTGGATAAGAGATAGAGAGCTGTCAAAGGGAGTGCACAGTTTTGTTTCCTTATCTGAAATTAGAGCCCCAGGACACAGCTGTATTCTTACACTTTAAAGATTAATTTAAAATAAATACCATGCTTTTTATATCAGACCCTTGCCTTCTGTCTGGGATTTCTGTCACGTGGATGCATTTAATGAAGGTGCAGCTTTTCCCATTTTGCTGCCCCTCTTGGAGGGGGTGTATTTGTGTGTGCTCACCTGGTGCAGGACTCAGCACTGCGTGTTTTAGCCCTGCATTTCTAGTGATAAATACCTTTACTGGAATAATGATGTGAACTTAAAGAGGTATTAAACATTAATTATACCAACACAGATTCTGGAATTATTTAAGGCTTCATGTGTGTAACATAAAAGTATTGTTATGTGCAGCATTACTCAGAATCTCACTCATAAAGGATATTTTACTTTGATCAGAAAACACAGAAGCCAAATAACAGAAGTACCATGTTGCAATCTCAGAATCCAGTCATAATTTGATGACATTATCAGGATGTTTCCTCTATAAAAGATCCCCAAAAGGTCTTCCTATTTAAATTAAACCTTATGGAGTGCACAATGCTTTTCTGAATGGAGCTAACCATTCCTTAATTTAGCCCTGGCAGCTGCTGTGCTATTTGCACTAATATATGCTCATATTCAGTGAATTAAATCTTGATGCATCCTTCCAAGTGCACTGGGGAAGAAATCCCATCAAGGCACTTTACCCTAAAGCAGCCTTCACCAACTGATTTGTATCGCTCCAAATGTGGAGCACTTTGCTGTGATGAGTGAACTCCAACACCCACAGTAAACCCCCAAATCCTGGCGCCATTTAAGAGCCCATAAGGAGCTTTGCTCCACAAAGCTTAACGTACTCCAGTCAGGGTTCTGACTTCATAAATAAAGCAGAGGTCTGCCTTCCCCCTGGGAAGAGGCTGCTGTGTTCCTGACTCTTGTCAAACAGAAACCAATACTGAAACAGCTTTTTGGCATCAGCCAAGTGCTTTCTGCTTTGTAAGCTACTACCTCATCCTCATTTTTGATACAGCTGAATTTCCTAACATACTAGCCTGATTTATCAGCTTTGTAAAAAACCACTTACTATTTCTTTAGAGTCCTTCTGGTTTTCTGCAATACCTGAGCTTTTGGAGTTGCTGAACACATAAATCTGGAAGAACCATTTTTTTTTCTGGACAGACATGAAAATCAAAGTTGGAAATTTGCTCGAGTGAGGGTGGGCTGGAGGCAGAAAGTGGCTTGATGTGTGATGCACGGCCACATTACAGACATAACTTTGTCCTTGAGAAGGTGGGATTCATGGTTAAGAGACTGGAACTCAGATGATTTTCATGCAGTTCTGACTGCTCCTGATTTCTTGAGCCAATCTTAGAATGGTTACCAGTCAGCTTCTCCATTCCCCCTGTATATCTCCTGCACTTCATTCAGTGCATTTAGCTCATTAATTTTTCAGACCAGGAAACCAAAAATGCTGTTTCACAAGGCAAACAGGCAGGGAAACAATGTGGAATAATACAGAATAAACAGCCTTGTAGCTTATAAAGATGAAATTAAACCCTACAGAATATTTCTCCTTAGTGCCAACACTGAGACAGCACATTTCTCCCTATCCCCGAAATCTAGACACACCAGAGATGGAGATGGGTGAGGTCTGCTAAGTGCCCTGCTCCACCCTTTGCCCATGGCTCTCCTTGCATCCCCTCTCATTCTGAGTAATTGTATTTGCACTGCAAGCATTTGTACAATCACATTCATATCCGAGGGCTTTCCCAGAGATACGGGGTTCTATTTCACTTCCATCCACAGCTATCTGCAATATAAGGTAATTAGTTTATCCCTTGTTTGTCTGGAGAAAACAAAACTGAGCAGCTGAAATGGTATTTGGAGGAACAGCGCATTCCTGCCCTTTGGCATAATTCAGCCTATAACTCTTTGTTCAGCTGTTCCTGGGCCATGATGTCCACCACTCTGGGATGTGACACAGAGCAGGGCTATAGGAGGATACCATCTTGATTTATAGGAAAATTTCAGCACATCCATTACAGATAAAGTTATTGAACTCCTTCAGTTGTTTATGTTCTGTATTTGTGACCTGCCCTTTTGTAGGCACACGCATTTTGGGGGCACGGGTTAGTGCAAAGGCAAAGTACCCTGTTCTCTTCTGGCTCTCCCTCAGCTCTGCCCCAGCACACTGGATGTGAGTCCCACTGGAGCGGAACAGACCCTGGGACTGTTCTCTCTGAAGGGTCTAAATACATTTTCCTGCTTGTTAGACAAACGTAATGGAACTCTAACTATCCAAACCAACTAGTGTGGTAAAAAGATGCTGTAAAATCTCAAGGATCCAGAGCAAAAGGAAGACTGTTTAAAAAGACCCTCAAAGCAGCTATCTTTAATGGAATTAGATAGCTAAATAAATAAGAAGTTATTGCTTGTAAAAAAGAAAACCTCAGTGATTTCCTTTGAGGTAAAATCAGTAGATCAAAAGAAGGAAAAAAAAAAGGACTGAAAAAAAATCCCTCACCATAAACCCCAAAGGGACTTGTCAGCTCTACAGCAGAAATTGGAGAGACCACTCAAGCAAGATGAGGATTAGGCTATCTCCTATCAAAGCACCCAAGGACTGGATTTTTACAGCAACTTAAACAGAAAGTGGTGAAGTTTTGGGTTTGGATTTTTTAAATCATTTCCAGCTGTGGCAAAGACTGGAAGAAAAAAATATACACAATATTACCCCTAAAGTGATGTCTTTCCAGCAGGACCAGTGCCTGTGTCTGGAGGGGTTTTCAGCTACTTGTGTCCTTCTAGGTCCATCAACTTTAACCATTTTAAAAGTGCTTTGCTTTCCACAGTGACCAAAGGCAGTGTAAAACACTTACACCTTTGGGTAAATCTCTGAAGACCCATGTCCCACGCTGCTGGGCATGAGAGTGAGCTGGCCTGGCCGTGAGAAGGACAGGACACAGCTCGTGACGAAGGGTCCCGGATACTGCCTGCTGCAGGAGAGCTGCAGGCAGCCACGCCACCACGAATCCTTCCTCGTAATCCTCTCTGACCTGGGCTTCTGATCCCAGACACATCAGCACTCAGCTATTTGAATCTGCTCAGGCTTCCAAAAATACCAGGCATGCCCCGAGCAGACTCCCACTAGCACAGCTCTGCTGGGAGAACGCGTCATGAGCTGGTTTGCTCCGTGCAGGAGCCCCACGCTCGCCCACCGTGCACCTCCCTGCCCCACAGACAGTGTCAGTGCATTTACAAGTAGCAGAAATCGGGCAAATTATCACTGCAGTGTGAATAAATTATTCCTTATTAAAACTCAACACTTTTTCGCTAAGCCCTCAAGTTTTGAGACTGTGCCTTTGCTCACGTGTGTCCTTGAGTCCAAGCACTGAGGGGAGGGCATTGGTTGCATTACTGCTGTAGAGTCCTCAGCTCTGGCACGAGTTCCCTCGCTGCTGTGGTCCTCTCCTTCTTTACAAGGTGCTTCTGGGTACCATCTCCTCTAGGCTCAGCCCAGCTCCAGCCCTTTCTTCTTCACTTCTGCAGCTTCTCAGGTCGGACTGGTGGCAGCTTCCAGGGACACAGAGAAGTTGGTGCATCCCTTGTCTTACTGTATGGCTTCTGCTGTCATTTGATAGTAAACTATGCCAGGGCTGCATAACTGGGCATCTTCACCTGCCCATCTTCAGACCTGTGTGTTCAGTGACTGGTCCTGCACTGTCCCTCTGTGGTTCAGTCCCGCTCCCACCATCTGCTTTGTATCTTTAACCAGTTTTCCCCCAAAGAGACAACCAATAGGGTTTTAATTTGTAGTCTACTTCTGGGCTTTCAACTTGCTCTTCTAAAAGTTATTAATTCCAGGACAAACACAATTTTGTCTCTCTTTTTCAGCCTCAGATTCTGGCGCTGTTGAGGTAATGTGTCTCTGTCTGTCTAGCTTTATAGAACTGCCTCCCTTTCTCTTTTTTTTTTTTTTAATTTTCTTTGCCACTTTATCAACAACTGGAGAAAAACTCTTATCTCCTTCCTACGGGCAGGGCACAAAGAGATAAAAAAGCAATTCCAAAGCCAAAGCCCAAAGTCTACCCGCCTAGCCATCAGCCACCAACCATCCTTGGCTAAATCTGACAGTGTCCTAAGCCTGGGGCCTCACCAGGTTCTTCTTGGAGATTTTCTTAAACACCCCTACATGTTCTGCATTTGGAGACACATAGCCACCAAGTCTGTGCAGCCACCTGTGCTCCTGCTGGGGGTCACCATTGAGGTGCTCTGTGCCCATTCCCACCTTCAGAGCTGGCCCTGAAAAGCCCACGTACGTAAAGGTGGTCTCGATTTATGCTCAGGGGATAAAACCTCCTGCTGGGATGGAGTAGCTGCAAGTTCACCTCCCTCAGCTGCCTGAAGGCTTCACGGCATTATCTGCTGCCCACAAGGCTCTGCAGCTGTAGGGAGGAGAGTAACTGGGCATATCCCAAACATCAATTCCAAGATTTCATAAATGTGGGAAAGCTTGACCTTAACATCTGCCATCAGTGGAGTCCTCTCCATAGGAGAGCTTTGTATGGAAGTATTTTTTAGCCCCTTCCCCTGTTTTGTGACTTTGTGCGGTCAGTTTACCTTATCTTGATGCCATTCCTTAAGGTGTCTGACTTGCAGCAGTGCTCTTTTTAGGTACTGGAGTGCTCAAGTTCTGCTTATAAATCTAAGTAACTCACATAAGTTAAAATAGGAATTTATTCTGAAGCTATCAATCCAGTTTAAATTCACATCACTTCTTTTTAACCTCAAGACTTCTAAAAACAGTTGCCTCAGTATATGAATGTTATGTTATCGAATAATTTTCAAGGATGCTATTGGTCTTTATAGGGCTGTATCAAGGCAAACTGTATCAAAGAATCCATTGCTCATTGCTCAATGTGTGATTACAATGGATTCTGTATCTTTACAAGTTTACATGTTTAGCTCCAGGCATTTTGTTATGACTGGCACTAATGATAACCTTTCAAAATAAGCATATGTGTATTGTTCTATATTATTAGTAAAGTGACTCTAATCCCTATTCCCCTTAGTTTTCCTGTTTTAAAAATTCTTCTGACTGGGATTTAGAAGACCAGTACTGCCATCCTTGAATTATTTCAGATTAATAATTTTGATGCCAGGGAAGTATTTTGCTGATAACTCCCTCACTCCCTGGAAAACCCATTCATATTTTAAAATCTTAGAAGGAAACCAGGAATTTGCCAGTTCCCAACTGTCATTTGCTCATTATAGCCTACTTTTGGAGCATTGCCAGAAGCTCTCATCAGTCTGCTAGTGATGTATATGTGGCTCTTTCAGCATCACGTATGGCTGGGGACAAGAAATAGGCACACCGAAACAACAGCTGCTGATTTCACTTTGAAAATGCTCTTTGACCTTGACCCCTGCCTGGAAACCACAATATTATTAATTCAAGTCTCACGTTGTGTCTTCTCTTTACTTGTAATCTCTGTAGGTTTTATTACTAAGTACAATTTACAGATTTTACAAACTCGGAATAAAATCGCTCTGTTAGCAGGACACCCCCAATGCCAGTCTGTCTGCCAGGGTTCTCATGGGAGCTAGTTACTCTTTGCACAGCCTCAGAACCTTCCTAGTGACCCAGCACAGGAGCAGAACTAATAGTAGAAAGCCCTAAATTCACTGTTAGTGTAGAATAATCTTATTTAAAACCATTAACCTAAATCCCTACTGAATTCATTTGGCAAAACATGAGCCCTTGGAGTAGCACAGATACCATTTTTTTTGTGTGCGTGTGATAGCACATATTCTTGCTTAGGAAGATTTATCTGATATAATGACATAGCTGCATTTAGATTGTGTGAAGCAGTACGTGTCATAAACTGCTTGAACACTCGTTAAACCTGATGAATGAAATAACCCTCCTGGGCTGGAGAGAGATGTTGCTGTTATAGATTATGATACATCATATATCACATCTGGTTGTTATTGTTCTACCCAGGTTATTTTATGTGTAAAAGGGATAGCACCAGCAGGAACAAGTCCTGCTTGTTTTGGAAGAAACAGATGCTCTGCAAACAGGAGACAGAGCAAAAAGCCTGGAAATTGGGAAATCTGCTGGAAATCTCTCTGACAGTCAGAGGAAGTGCTGGAGGACTTGACTATATGGAGAAAGAGCCTGAAAAATATTATTATAGGTAAGTTATTATATTGTGGGTTGTTTCTTTTTCTACAGTAAACCAACTTGTATTCTGATTTTAATTCTTTTCATTCTGAGTGCTTTCCCTTTGGAAATGTTGCCACAGGGGCTGCTTATCCCTTACTTGGGTCTCTCAGGTTGGAGTCTGGTACTCAATGATATTGATACGTGTCTTTTCTTCTGTCCCCAGGGTGCACCGGACTGGGGCCCAGATCTGCATTTCAGTGGCTCTCTAAACTGTCTAAGTCTTGGGAAAAGGTAAATCCTCCTAAAATTGCAGGCCAAGCATTGTTCACTTTGGGTAATCTGTATAAACCTCGTATTTTTTTATTTACTGGTAGTACAATACCTCCAGTTCTCAGGTTTCCAATTTTGGTTGGCCATGTATCTGTTGGCAGGCAGGGAGCAGATTCTATCAGCCGGAGCCAATTCCTGATGGAGTCAACAGGTTCTGAGCCAGGCCAGCTGCCCTTGGCTGTGAACTGTAAAATAAATATTTCTCTTAAACATGGAGCATCTTGAGTATTCCAAGAATGTCTCAAAAGCCAATCTAGGCTATGTCAGCTCTTCTTCATATGCAAAGGGGAAAAATCCCTTCAGAACTGAGGCATGGGAAGTATGTAATGCTGAGATGTGTCATTGTCTAAACTCTGGGCAGGGTGGGATATTAGGGAAGGTTTCCAGGGAACCAGAAAAACTTTCACAAACTTACTGGCTGACAACCAAGGCAAATGTCATTCCAGATATGGCAGAGAATTAAGCAGCTCTAGAGCAAAGTAAAAGCACATCCAAAAATAAAGATAATAACACTTATTTTAATGTTAAATGCTAAAAAATCAAGTGCTGTAAAAGTCAGTGAGAGTAGGGAAGAGACTTACAATCCCTGGTAGTATTTAAATGAGCAATTTTCTGTGATTATGATTAAAAACAAGTCTTTAGATGCATTCAAATGTGTGAATTGTTTCCTGGCTTTCAGAGGGACCAGTTTTTAAGTTGCATGCAATGTGCTTTGCTAAGCTGTGGTCAAAATTTCTCTCACCTGGGCGGCAATGGGTCGTGCTGTGATATAAAAACAGTGTCTCTGGCTTAAGGTGTCTGTTCTAAATCTAATAAATAGATAAACAAAGCAAGCAAACAAACAAAATATGCTTTTCAAATAAGTCCACCTAGGAGTCAAAAATTTCTCACTGAGGCTACATAAAATTTTAGAACTAAACATTGTCCCTTACTGATTCTCCTGTTTTACATCCATTTGCTTCTTTCTCACCTCTCTTTCCAAGCCTCTCTGGGGCATCACTGGTTTTGATCCCAGTATTCTCTCAATGCTGACAATGTCTGGATTGCTGGGTTCCTTGGGTGGAAAGCACCCACAAGGAGATGTGTCCATGGAGCTACTGCCTAAGCACCTACAGCAGACAGTGGAGCTCTAGTCAGTGCAATCCAATGACCCTCAGGAATATTGGAGATCTTTCTAAAGTACTGACCTGCCTTTGGCCACATGACTCCCCCTCTGGGGTCCAGAGCTCACACTGACAGCAACTGTAACAGGGCCCTACACACAGCCACCCTGGCAGATCCTTCAGATTCTGCGTCCTAAGCAGGATCTGGGTCCTACCTTTGCTGTCCAGACTAAAATCCTGGCACATCTTTGTGATTGGTCAGTTGCTTTTTGTTCAGTTTTAAATCTTTCTTCACAATGTTTCTTCCTTTCCACATCCTTTCCTAATCATGGCAGGTGATAAAGCTGTTCTGCCTGTCACTCAGGCTCCCAGCCTGGCCATTGTTTGAGCTGGGATTTGGCTGAGCTGTGATTACTGAAATCTCAATGATTCTTGATTTCTGACTTCTCTAGCAGCAACCCTTCCCAGCAATGCCCACAGGTAAAATTCTCCTCCGGGCACCCCATTTTCACACTTAGATCCTTGGAGGTTTCCTTCTGTTACGCTTGAGAAAATCAATCCTATCCTGCTCTTACACACAGGCTGCAAAAGGTCATTCTCCAGCCTGGATTGCCTCTCACCTTTCTTTTTCCATGCTGACACCTTTCTCTCAGATACTGAACACCAGCCTCTTGCCTTGGCTCTCTGGGCGCAGCCTGGCCAGCTCCCAACCTTCTGCCTCAGCTTCCACTGCCTGTCAAGGCAGTTCTCTCTGCCAGGGTGCCATCATTCCTGGTTGACTTTTCCAACAAGAACCTGCACACTTTCTTCCACAGGCCCTAGTGCTTAGAAGATACATCTTGCAAACAGCCACAAAATGACATCACAACCTGCCTTCAGAGTTCTTATTTTAATTCTACTTTGGCATAAGGCTTAAGGAAAAACCCCCAACCTTTGACATAGTACATTATACAAATACTTTATTATACAGAATAATGTAGTTGTTAATGATTTATTTCCTGTATATTTTTTATTTTTGATTATAAGCTCCTTGGGGTAAGAACTGCATTCAGGAGTTTTTTATTAGAGAAAACATAAGTACAACATTAGGATAAATTAAGGTGGGTAATAGCTTTTTTGTTCAAGAGAAGGACAGGCCTAAATTTCCTGTTAGTTGGATGTTGTGAACTCCCTTACGAGCTGTGAAAGTTGACATCAGTTTTCCTAATGCATTGGCTTTTTTTCTAGGGTAACAGGGCATGGGGTTAGCTTTGGGAGATGTGAGAGCACCTTATTTCAGTCAGTCTTATTTCAGTATAAAACCCCAGCTGCTTCTTCAACGCTGCACTTTTTGGAGAAGCCACTGGAGGGAAACCTCCACTACAAAACCAAAGCCAGCTGCAACCTGCTCCAGCACTTCCAGCCTCGTCCCTCCTGCTCCCTCTCGGATGGAAGACTCCAAACACGGTTGTTATTTTTCAGGTTGCAGATTACTTCAGGTTTAAAATCAAAGAACTATCATGACGTAAAGTTATTTGTTCTATAGACACAGGAGGAAAGGAAGGAAAGAAAGAAAGAAAAATGCTCGTGTCACTTTGGATCCGTGTTAAAGCTCACAACTTTAACATTGGGGAAACAATGTTGGAATTCCTGCTCTGGCAAAGCCCGGCTTGCAGGCCACCTGTGCTGACACAAGAAAAGATTCCAAGACTGAGCGGGGAACAGCAGTAGCTCCAGTCTGCAGCCACCAGACATGTTAAGACAACCAAATCCTCTCTGATGGCCAGGCTGTTCGTCCTGCTGCTGAGGGTTTTGTGAGTGATGGCCATAGCAAAGGTGAAGTCATCTCATTCTGGATCCCTGCAAGCTGCAGAATTTCCCTTTTCCACACCAGGTCTACTCCTGTTACTGCAATCACAGTTTCTCTAGTCTAAATGAAGTAGTATTTATGGCTATCCGCTACTTTTCCAGAAAAAAATAATAGTCACCAAGAAAGTGGCAATCTGGGGAAAATATGCCAAATGTGTCTAAAACATATCTCTGTGCTAATATGATTCTATTTTAGTCTGAAACAGAAGGCAGGAAGCATTTATGTTACTGAGTACCTAAATTTATCTTCAAAAGAATATTTATTAAAGTCACCATAGAAACAGAAATTTAGAAGTATTAGACTTATTCCAGTTGTTGCAATTACTGTTTCCTCCACAGCAGGATCTGTTATATAGGAAATAATGAATAGCTCAAGTTATGTTATAATCTTATTCTAGAGATTTTTGATCTTTAATGGAAAAAACCCCAACTTTTGTTGCATGAAAAGCTGCCCTTTCACATTCCTGCTTTAATTCACTGATCAAAAAGAGAAAAAGCCCTTGAACTATTTACTTGGAAATAAAGATATAAGGAAGAAGTTTGCATGTGCAGTGCACAATTTTTGGGCAGTATCCAGGAGTGTTTGTCAGATTTAAAAATGCTGTTTTATTTGCTGATTGATAAACAAGGTCCATGACTGACTGTACAAAGTTAACAAAGGATCTGCTCAGCCTGGTGGCCCAGTGGTCACTCTAAATTGTGTCCTCAGTTGTCACAGCTGCTGCTTGCAAAGCCATTTTAAAGATGACCCCATTGCTGGCTTGCAAAGACCATTTTTGTAGCTTGACTTCTTTAACCACAGCATCCCCCGGCTGACCCAGCTGTGAGCTGCAGCCCACGCTCTGGCCATGCCTGGGATGTTCCCTCTGGTTTCCCAAGGGGATTACACACCCCATGTTCCTGCTGGATTGCCTCATGCTGACCACAGCTAAGCCAATGTGCTCCACTCCGGAACTATTGATAAAGAAGCATACTGCAAATGCCAAACTCTGGAACAGCTAGTTCTGTGTGCTAAAAACCAACTTAAACCATGAAAAATATTAAGTACAAAGCAGTCTCTTCTCCCATCCTTACTTTGTCCAGCCTTTCACACCAGCTCTTCAGTGCAGTGGCTACTCCAGAGTTCCATCATTTCCAGTATGGATGACGCAAATGTCCTGTCATAAAAGCTTCACCTTTTCTCACTGGATGTATTTTCTAAAAGCGACAATGTAATCCTGTATGCACAGGTTATATTTATCACAGCTGGCTTAGGCAGCGACAGAATTAATTAGGAAGTGTCTCAAATGTCAGATCATTAAATGAAATTGTAAAAAGGTAAATTGTAGTCTTCAGCAAGCAGAGATCTCAGAAAATGATCCTTGAAACAAATTGCAATTGCTGTAAAATATTCATTTCTTCTTTACAATAGGGACAGTGTATATGGTTCCACATAAACACTATAACTTTCTAATTTGATGTGAAGGTCAGTATAGAGGTCGTGATGAAGAATTTCTTTTAGTCTCTGAGGAATGACTAAACACCGAACAAATATTTAATTTGCATTTTACATTACTATTGAATAGACTTTTCGTCTTCAAAAAATCCCTGTAGAGCTTATTTCAGTTCCTGTCAAAAATTTACAGGATTAAAATGGAAAAAACCCCAAGATATACAACAGCTAACAGTTGATAAATTCTTCCCTTTTTACTATTTGAATAACAAAAAAGGTACTATAATAGTCAAAAATGGGAAAATGCAGCATATTTCTCTCTTTTCATCCTAACATGCAAAATTTTCTAGCCTGAAATCAATATTTAGACTTTGTAGTAGAAATACATTTTAAACGGAAAAACTCTTGTAATATAGTTTTAAAATCATGGATGTGAGGTCTGTTATTTAATGCACTCTTTGATTCCAGGGACTAACAGGAGATTTCTGTACCAGAATGCCAATTCTCACTCACATTGCAAGAGGTAGCAAATTACAACAGAAAACAGCATGGGGGGACAACACATTATTTTCCTCCGTTCTTCCTCTTCTCTCCCTGAGTCAATCTGTTTGGACTGTGTCAGCTGGGGTGTCAGAGCAGCATGTTATGGAAAGGCATGCTTTGAAGTGGTTTCCATCCATTTGCCAGAGTATTTTGTAGGCCATTTGGGGCGCATACAGACCCTGTTCCTTACTCACTTTGCAGGGCTGACATGATGCAGAACATGGCAGGGTCCACGTGCAAACACAGGCAGGTGAGCAAGCCCTTCTCCTGCAAGACCTGCCTCACAGAGCTGTAGTGAGGGGGAAAATTGCATTGGAAATAAGTACATGCTTTCTTCCCACTGGTTCAAGCATTCTGAGGATGTATCAGCTCCAGGGGCAAAGAACATGAGTGGATAGCAGCAGTTGGTTTGTCAGCACTGAGCTGAGATTGTACTATACTAAACACAGCTACTGTAAACCAGGGGTCTGAAATATGGAAGGATTTATTAAAGGGTCTTGTTTCTTCTTAAGATTACCCCCACATCCCCAGCTTCTGTGTGGGCACCCATCTGCCTGGCCTCATGGTGTTAAAATCTGTGGCTCTTACACCTCCCACACTTATAAGAGGGTCTTGAGATTGGCCACCATCACAGGAACCCTTCACTGGAATTTCAACTCAGTTGTATGGTTGCAGAGATGGTCTCTAACCCCTCTCCTCTGCAGAACAGTTTGGACAACCTGTTCCTGAACTTAGTGAGTGCTGGGAAAGTGAAGCCACTTAAGTGGAAGGTGTCCAATATTCTTTCCCTATAAAACATTTTTGACAGCAATGTTGCTGATCCCTCCTACAGTTCCAGAAGACTTTGGGAGAAGGGAGTTCTCAGCAGAAAAGTGAACATAGATACCTGTGTTGCTGTCCCAGTCTCCTCTGCACAGTGCTGGAGAGGGGAGCTCTGTCCCATCTGTTTTCCCAGCCCTAAATTCAGTAAGAGAGAGGTGATCGTGGCTTGGAGCACAGATGTGCCTCTCCACATCACTCCCTGGGACTGTGCTGGAGATGGGAAGGGACAAAAGCAGACAGTGGTGACACTTGCAGATATGAAGCTGGGTAACTTTGAAATTCAGGTTTCAATACTGACCTTGTGACTTATCTTTGTTAAACTGTGTCAGCACATGGACCTGCTGGAGCAAGTCCAGAAGAGGGTGACGAACGTGATCAGAGGGCTAGAGCACTTTTGCCATGGATACAGGCTGAGAGAGCTGGGGTTGTTCAGTCTGGGGAAAAGAAGGCTCCAGAGAGTCCTTAGAGCACCTTCCAGTACCTTAAGAGGCTACAAGAGAGCTGGAGAGGGACTTCTGACAAAGACATGAAATGATAGGACAAGGAGGAACAGGTTCAAACCAAGAGAGTAGGTTTAAATTAGCTATTAGGAAGAAGTTCTTTACTGTGATGGTGGTGAGGCACTGGCACAGGTTGCCCAGGAAAGCTGTGGATTACCCATCTCTGGAAGTACTCGAGGCTGGGTTGTATAGGGCTCTGAGCAACCTGGTCTGAGTGGAAGATGTCCCTGCCCATGGCAAGGGCTTCAGAACTAGGTGGTGTTTATGGTCCCCTCCAACTCAAACCATTCTATGCTCCTATGATATTGGTACCCACAGACATGTATGGCACTTTCACCTAAGGTGTGATATGTTGACAACCTTCTGTAACAGAGAAAGTGTTCCCACCTAGAACTTGGCAATTCTCCACTGCACCACCAGACTCACAGTGCTCAGTGAGTCGGACAGAATACGGCAGCCAAAATGCTGGTGTCCTTAAAGGAACCCAAAAGTGACTGACCATCAGTTTCTAATCCTGTACCAGTCCTGCAGAATTGCTATCATTCAATCTTCTTTGTGCTCTTACCTGGTATCACATGGACTCCTTCATGTTTGCTCCTCCTATTGAAAGCCCAGGCCTTGGTCATCTGTTAGGAGGGCACAGTGAATGTCACATGAGTGAATTGTTGTTTCTTTTTCTTTGTGAACTGTTGAAGTTGCTTCTGGAGGACATAAATGCCTTTTCTCACTGTCTCCACTCCTTTGTCTTCCTTTTTGATGCTGAGGGCATTCAGGAAGTACCGGTCATGTTGCATGGGATGTAGGAAGCTTAATGCACAAATCACAAACCTTCTGCTTCATTCATAAAGAAGTAACAGGAGATTTTGTTTTCTCTTAAATGAATCTTTTGATTAACAGGCTGATGCTGGGCATTTTTTTAAAAGGAGACAGCAATAATAATAAAAAGGTCTGTTTGCTTTTTGTTTCATATTATACAAGGATTTGCCTGAAAGACGTATCAATTATATTTGTATAAGAACATTTCTCCTCACTGGCTTTAGCCCTGTGTGTTGCACTGATTAAGGGGAATTGATCTTTGCTGCCACACAGAAATAGGAAAACAAACATGAGCTCAGTGGTTGTATAAGATGTGCTCGAGGGCCATAATTTGAGCCAAGAGGAACACTTTGTGGCTTAGACCATGCAGACAAGTCTATCAAAGGTACAACGTGTCATATACAGATTTCTGTTTAGTGGACCTTTCTGTCCCAGCCTCCACATTTATCACTGTCTCCCTGACAGGAGCTCTGCCCTGTTATCCTGACTTGTATGTCATTTATCAGTGTTAAGTACAACAAAAGAGTATCTCTTTAAACCCCCTTTACCCTTTCACATGCTTCTACCCTTGAATAATGATATCTGTCTCTGCAGCCACAAATATTCCATTTCATCCTTTCCTTTGTATTACATTAGTTGCTCAAAAAATGATTAAAATGGCATTAGTGCACTTTAAAATGAAAATTATTATATTATTGTTGGAGTAGCATAGGAGAAGAGATAAAAGCATTTGGGTGCTTTTGCCCCCTTTTTAGGCCTGTCAAGGCAAAAGAATTTGTATATATATGTATACACAAAAAAACCCATCCACAAAATCAAAATTTGAAATGCCACCTCAGCCCAAATGACACAGCCCCAAGCCCAAAGCTGGATTTTCAGCTGTGGGTATAAATAACTGTGTTCAAAGGAAGAAGTGTAAATTATGACATAAACACAGACATTAAAATAACATTAATGGTCTTTGAACATACTTTCACATATGACTACTGCATTTATTTTATTCAAGAACAAAGAGGAAAGAGGTGAAAACAAGCCTCAGAAACCTTACAAAGGTTACACAAAAAGTATAGTAACACTGAAAACAGTTGCTAGAAGAGATTTTTCAAGCAACATTTCAGGGCCATGCCTGCTGCCATGTTTTATAACAACAGACTGCCTTTATAGGAAGTTGGTAACATGCTGGGAATCATAAGCTTCACAGAATTTATGTTTAGCTACTGCCTTGCTAGACATTTTATAGAGATGTGTTAGCAACTCTGTATAACAGGTATGGTCCAGGCTTGGGTTATTAATTATAGCTTGGAGATTCAATTTAAAATCAATAAAAACCCAAATGAATTGCCAGTTTGAAACTTTGCTTCTCGTTTTCTCATGTGTACATATGCATAAATCATCCCATTCTCACACCTCCTTCTCTGTTTTCCAGACCTATTTCCCAGTTCTCTTTCTGAAAGGCAGAAAACACCTCATGTTTCACGTTTTTCCCAGCCTCCACATGCTCCTGAACTGGTTGGATGCATTCCCTGGCACTCCTCATCACTATGCTGGATCCTTTCAGACACCACTTACAGGATACTGGGACCTGCAATCTTGGGTACAACAGTGAAGCAGTATCTGCAGAGGGAGAGAGCACTGCATGGCACAGCTACTGCAAAGTGATGGCACGGGAAAGGATGAAAGGATCCCTCTCACTACTCCAGACTTGGATCCTGAGACAGACATAATTTGTGCAACACGTGTCAAAGCCTCTGGGACAAAGACGGGTAAGCTGCTGCATGGTGAAAATACCTGATGCTGCAGGAATGCCCAGGAAAGGATTATTGGATAAAACCAGGTCACCTGGTCCTGAAGCTGGTACAACACCAGGAATACAAGGATACATGGAAATGGGAGAGAAATTTGGAAGGTAGGGTGTCTCCAGGAGCTTGTGATTTCCAGATCTGGTAGCTGAAAAGGCTCTTGGGGTGTTTAGGAGCTGGAGGATAGTTGCTATCCCTGAGCAGATTTGTCTTTTGTATTTGTATCCTTGTTACCATTTGCTTTCAATGTGGTAATTAAGAGCCCGGCCATATATCCTGCTAATTGCCTTCTCTTGTTTTGTCATTGAGTTTACTTGATCCCCTGCGTACCCGGGTCTTAAATACACTTAGCTGAAAATCACTAGATTTCTACTGAGTAGAAAAGGCAGGTTCTGGACAAGGTTTTCAGCTGAGTGCAAAAAACCTCTAATAGGCTTACAAAAAAGACCATATAATGGTGTTTGCAGCACTTGTGTGATGGCATGGCAGACTCTGTGGAGTCTGCTTCTCATTGACCAGTTGCTATCACCGACTGGAGATCTGAGATCAAGTCTCTCACAGAGGCTGCCAACTGGCACAATACATTTTCCAACTGGCAAGCAAGTCCCAACCCCTGACTGTCCCAGGAGCACCTCTGGAGGGCAGTGAGGCAGTCTGAACCTCCTTTTTCTGGCTGCTCTACAAAGACACCACCAAAAGACCCATCCTGGTGTGACCATCACATGTATGCAATGCTTTGGATGAGCTCCTCTCAGACAAAGCCTTACACAAAGCCACTACAGCAGTAGTTTTCCCAAAATGGGATAAACTGACCTAACAGCCACTTCCCAGTAGAATCAGTGCCTACTCCTTTCCCTTTTCTCCATCTCTGCTCTCTGCTACATACTCTTGTCATTAACCACGTGGTAGGTATGTGTCTGAATCCCCCTGCAAATGGATGCAGCCCATTCACTCAGAAAACCCCTATTTTTTGTTCCTTGGTTACCAAAAATTGCAGGAGACTGGACTGAGAGGCAGCAGAAGACCATGAGAAGGGATGAGGAAAATAGAGATGGTGCACAGGAGATAGTGGGAGCCATGTCTGAGTGTAGGAAAAGGGCAGAAGACTCATGTCTGTTTTTAGGGCAGGAGTGAGCCATTAGACCAGCCCAGTAGATCATGACACTTACCTTGATGCATCCTTAGCTCTCCTAGGAATATCACTCCTGGTACAACTGAAGGCAGACTTCTCACAAGTGCCCCGGGACTGGTGGCTCACAGCTGCCATACAATCAGCTCATGACCTTTCAGTCATTTCCAACGATGAGCTCTCATTTTATGGGAGGTATTTTTTGGGTGTTATTTCCAAATGCATCAGTTAATATTTTGCACCTTGAATGAATTTTACCCTGTTTCCATTATTCCAGTCCAAAGCACCATGCAATCCCTCCTGTACCACATACCAATTCTTCTCTGCTGGGAACATCTCCCAGCTTTGTGCCATCAACACACACCATCACATGCTCCTGACATTTGTGCCAATTTAGGCTACATTTTCAACAAACCACAAGCTATTTCACATACCCTGATGGAGCATGGCTTAGCCCCACATTGTCACTTAGTTCAGAGTTTGATGTTAAAAAACCTCCTGGCAAGATTGTTATAACTCCCACTGAAATCACAAGGGGTCTTGGCAGGCATGAGACTGTGTCAGGCCACTGTGCAGAACAGGCTGGAAAGTTTAGGACCTAAGTCTAAGTTGTGAAGAAAATGGTTTGAATCTTCCAGTGTTTTTTTAAGGTAAATTTTCTAGCTTTTTATTGATCAATACAATGGAAAAAAGCCCCCACCCTGTGTTTAAACAAAATTACAGTGAATTGCTCAAAGGCAAAACAAAATTCTCTGCTCAGCTGTTTGGCTCACATTCATCTCCCTTTACTCCTATAGAAGTGACATTTTAATTAACTGTGTCAGGTGGATGTGTAACATCTCTGCTGAAAAGCCTGTATCTGCTCAGCTGTGTGTCATAGTTTCTATACCACTAGGATCTACTAGAGGTCATGCTTTTGTGGCAGAAGTATCCAAATTCTAAACAAATACTTCTTAATACATAATCTGTCAAAGCTTTTCTTCTACTTGCACAAATGTATGGAAACTAGTGATTTACATACACAATTTTTTCTAAAAGCAAGCAAAAAATTTTCTATAGCAGGATCAAAAATCAGTTCTTTGTGGGTAATAAACAGTTCTGCATGGGACTGGCTGGCTAAATGGTAGTGATTTTGTTCCTCGAGTGAGTGCTTTTAGCTATGAATACCTAAGTGTGCAAATGTAAACCGCTGCTTCTGCAAATATATGTGCAGCTCTGAGGTTCACTTTCTGTGAATGTTAATGGACACAGAATTCAATCACATGAATATTCAAAGAAAGTGAACACAAAAGCAGCACAAGGGTGGTTGAAGCAAACAGATGTAAAAATGTAAGCCCAGAATCATGGCTTCCCCCCCCTCGTCAGTGTGAGTGCCTTCAACTTTGAGAGCTTTACAGTATTAACCAGATTCTGAATTTTTCAGGTAAATATAATGCAGTACAAGCTGTGACACTTCACAGAGTCTTGTGAGGAACATATCGGTTGTGTCAGGAAGTTTGATTTGGATCTGAAGCTTTCCTAGTCAACTGTCAGCTTAGACCTACATGGGAACGCCGTGGTGCAGGAAATACTTCTGCTGGGATGACAAGGATATGGCCAAAGAAGATGAACACTAGCTTTATAAGAGTCCCTTGTCAACCAAGAATGAGGGAAATGAAGTTCGTGAAATTCTTTGAAAGAGAAGGGATGAAGGTGAGCAATATTTTCATTATTTTACAACATAACAATGTATGGTGGGGTTTAAATTGCAAGTGTGTGATTTTAACATCAGTGAATAGGAGGAAGAAACAAAGGAGGAATGGAAATCTGTAGGTACACTTATATGTGTACTTGAACGTATATTCTCAATCTGTCACCTTTAGATGTGCCCACTTAGCTGCAGCTGTGAGTGGGGACCTCTGAAAGAATCACAGAAGCAGGAGTGGGCATACAAATAGAGTAAAACTCCAGGTGGCTGGAGTGCTGCATTTTGTAATTCAGGAACTTTCCTGATGCATTTTAATTTTACCCATAAAGAAATCACACATGGACGCAATCTACAGGGAAAGAACACTGGAGGTTATGAACAAAACCAGTTAAAATTAAAGAGAGGCAATTCAGACCTTTGGAAAAGCTAATGGCATTTTCCCAAGCACATCATGAGTGCACAGTCAGTGAGAGCTCACCACACATCAGTAATGTGAGTAAATGGTAACTCCCCTAGGGCAACTAAGGGGAAACTGAGGCATGTAGGGTACTCACTGGAACTCTGATTCTGCAAAGCACTCCAGTATATGTTTCAAACATGGGCCATCCTCACTCATGGCAAATGCTGTTTTCCTGAACTTTGTAACTGTTTGTCTCAAATCCTTCTCCCTAAAAGAGGGATGATGTGATGGCTGTGCACAGAATTATTCTGTGGTTAGAAGTATGCATCTGTTTAGTTCGGTGAGAAAAAAGCTACACATATGGCTGAAGGCCAGAGCAGGACAGGGTCAAAGATGGGCTTGAGACAGAAGTATTGTTAAGAACATCAGGCACAACTATCACTGGTGTGATGGCAGAAGGAAGTGAAGAAGAGCAAGAATTGAGACTGGAGGTGACAAACAAAATAAAAAAAATATGTAGGAAGCCTCATGAAGATGCACTATTGAATCTGCATTGCTCTTTCAATGGAAATTAAATGTAGCATGCTTACTGACCATGCAGAGTACACAGGAACCAGCTTGGAGCTTCCTAGATAGCCTTATACTGCATCAGCAGAAGTGAGGGGTACTGTGGAAAGGCTCCTGTCCCCTCATTCACTTGGTAAGATGAGCAAGACATGGCAGGGCAGAAATCAGCACATTTCTTTTCAGTATATTCCCTTTTAATCCTCTTTTTAAAAACTAAGGCAAATCTGTGCAGTGATTCGTGCAAGCTCCATGCTCCGAATCTTCATTTCTTCATGACGCCTTCATTTCTGCCACACAGCAACTTGTTTCTTTAATAGCTATGGAGGAAAATGGATTATATTTATTTATTTAGCTAACAGGAAGGGTTTGGGTTATGTAGTCAAGCCAGTAGGTCTTGAAGCCTGTTCTAGCAGCTTAACAGCTGATGACAGACCCTCAATAATCAAATCTAAATGTGTTTTCTAGGAAATTAAATACTACCTTTCATTATACTATCTTATTGGCACTATGTCAACTGCTATTTTACTGATACTCCTCCAGAAAAACGAGATCTGATAAAAATTTGCATTTCAGTTTACATTACTTATCAGAACTTTAATTTAGACTTCATAAATGTCTCATAATGATAATAACTGCAACTCTCTGCACAGTTGCATTAAGACCTACCAAAATTGTAGCACACAGCATCACTTATTCTCTGTGTGGTTTCAACATAGAATAACTCCCTCTCTATTCCACCCTGTGTCAGCACCTCCTGCCTCTTCTGGAAATGCCACCAAATGAGTTGGAGATGGTATAAACATGACTGAAATCAATTTACTTAAAAGGATTGTGAACATTGATATATGGGGAGATCCACTGTGGTAACTTATGGAAAATTGTTGGGGAAAGGCTGGTACTGCCTGAGTGCTTTTCCTTTTTTCTTCAATGAGACGATCTGGTGAAAAAGCAGAATTTGAGCAATTTCAACTCCCCTAACTGGAGTCATTTAGGAAGCAGGCACATAGTCTACACCAGCCACGTGGGGTCCCTCTACATTCAGTGAAGAAGAGAGACACCTTCATCCCTCTTATTGTGGCCTCTCAGAGCTTATGCTGAGGGCCACTGTGATTTTGGGCAATCCTTCCTCTGGAAGACCTGATTTTCTTGGCTGGGGTTTGCCAAAAATGCTGCCTTGAAAGAAAAACCTCTTTGAGTGTATTTTTCACAAAATCCTGTGTTCTTTGAAAATTTTCTGATCCTTCACTTTGAACAGTATCCAAACTGAAATAAAACCTAAACAGTATCTAGTTGCTAGTTTTCTTTTTCCATATTCCAATACTCTCTGCCTTCTCTCCATTTTTATTTTCCTTTGCTTTTCCAATGGAGGGAAAACAGAACAGAAAACACAGAGAGTGTGAGGATGATTAAGCCTATTTAACTACCCTGTTAAAGGTTTTCTAAACATACAGCCAGGGATCTGCTCAGGACTCTCAGGGTAAGTATGGCTTCACCACAGGATATTCTCTGCAGAGCTGTATGGGATTAAGTGAGCAGGGTTACCTCTTCACTTTCTCTTCAGCCATTAGCCCGCAGCAATCTGCTCTCCACACTCAGGCTACTCAGAGTTGAAGTGACATGAGAGAATCTACAGTAATGGCTCATTTCTGCCAGGCCTGTGCCCTGGTAGCAGATAGTCCCTCCTTCCATCAACCTGGTGGCTCAAAACAGGCAGGATGCTGCCAGTCAAACAGAGCAGCCTGGTTGATTATTCTGCAAATATTTTGCTTTTTCAAATTTGCTTACACACCAAAATATGGGTTTAGCTGATAAAAGCCAATAGCTCCATCAGAGTCCATTACAATCTATCAGGAAAATACTCAGTAATTTCCAAATTAGTCCATGGACTACAATACATTCAAGTCATCTTCATAATCTGTCTTGTAAAAAAGCCTCACCGTAATAAGAATTACCTAAACATGGATTTACCAGAGAGATAGCTTGCAATGTAAATGACTTGTGTTTGGATAGGTAGAATGCATATCAAAATGCATGCTCAAATGAGAGACCATATTGACTCGCTCTGAGTTGTTATGGTCTATTAGATAAATATTATCTTGGTTCAGGATTGTGGTAGTTTTCTATATGCACAGTTTTCTGATAAGCCATATGGACTCTCAGATAAAATTGTGCCTTCAGATTTCAAAAGTGATATGGCTGAATAGCTGTAATGAATATGAGGAGGCTCCTGTTAACCAATTAATCAGAATGTGTCACTGAATGCCCCCTCCCTCTTTTCTGTTAGGACGTGCTACAATACCCACCCAGCAAACATGCACTGCTCAGTGGTATTTTGGCAAAAAACACATGCCAGGGGCACAGCAACCAATCCCTGTACAAGAGTGGTGGCTGTATTAGTACCCCTACACTTTTGTGATTCCAGTCATCTTTTGATTATTTTTCACCCTGTTCACACAGTGCACACAGACTTACAATCACTGCTCACCAATATTAACAGAAAGAACTTTAATGGTGTCAAAGACATGGATTTCCATCATGCATTGCTTTTTCTCACTTAATAATAATGTACTAAACACATTTTTCAATCGTCAGTGGCAAAAACTCAGTGGATTTACATTTCATCTGCATGGAATGTGAGCTCCAGGGATGTCTGCATAACCTGTACGGTGTTCACATGAACTAAACAAGGCTGGGACTCAAAAAACCACTTGCTGAAGCCAAGTCCGAGCTTTGAAGGTGACACATCAAGCAACTGCTCCATCCTTAATAAACATGGGGGTTTCTCCAGGGCATTTGTACACCACACTGACATGGAAAATTATGTGGTGAATTCTAGTTTATTTCAAGTGACTGTGTTTCTTAGAGCCAACTTTTTTTCTTTCTGGCTAAACCTTGCAAAAGAGGTCTCTTGCTACCACATAAAACCCTGTGACTTCAAGAGGACAAAAAAGGACATTATTTCTGGATAAATCAAATTTTGTTCACCTTTTCCTCATCATTATGGAGTAAATTTTCTCCTGAAGAGCAACACAAAGATGTTCCTACACAGCACGGTTTAGCATTACGCAGAGATAACTGAGGCACCTTAGGGTACCACAGGCCTTATAAATGACGTCTGAGTGCTTTCCCATAACTGTTCCTCAGAATGGGCAGTGTATCAATGCATAAGTACTTGTAAAAAGTTTTTTTTAACAGATGTAAAATGGTCTCCCAGCAGAAAAAGTGCCACATGGCTGTCGTGTAGGATGCTCCCAGATGCTGCAGAGGGTGAGTCTCACTTTGGGAAAGAGATGGTCCAGATACAGGCAAGGCCACGAGCACCATGATATCATTCCTCACAAATGGGTTAAGCAACTTTGTTTCAGCTTATTTTACCTGCAGAACTTAGAAGCTAAGGCAGCATAGAGCATATTATAAAAGTAATTTTAACAGGTCAGAAATGTAACTTCATTTGGTCGTCTGTACCATGACTTCCTTGTTATCTTAATATTATTTAAAAGCATCTCTGCATTGAATGGCTAACTTCATTCTCTGAAGCATGCTGCTGAAATGTAAACATCATACAACTTTGATTTCCTGTGAATAGAGAACACATGCTGTTACTGAAAAGAGCATACAAGATTGCCACGCTTTTAGAAATCAAATGTTAATTATGAGTGGGGATTGGAGGACATAATAAGCTTTTGCCCATTCATTGCGGCCAAAGATAATTTCCAAACCTCTACAAAAATTGTATTTTGCAGGTCTGTTTGGACTCGTATTTTATTAGGAGAGCAGTGCTTCCAACCCCTAGTTCTGGCAGAGGAGGCTGTGGCTGCAGGCACTGTCTAATGCTCTTGCTACCTTTGCAAAGAGGACATCAGCATCTTGCCTGTGCTCATGTTCACAGCCATCCTCCATGAAGGAGTGTTAAGATTTTCAGCTTTAAACAGCTCTGCCATGCTGTGATTGTGCTGTTGAAGCTTTTATAGGCCAAGTTACACAATGATGTTTTTCTTTCTGTGTATATTAGTCTGTATGTCAAAATTCCAATGTGAAAACAACACCATTGTAAGCCTGAAGCATTAAGAGGTGTCAAAAGAAAACCAACTGCAATCAATTGCTTTATCTTCCCAAAAATTTGACCACAGGCAAATGAAAATGTGGCCTGAGTTTCCACTAAAACATACAACTTATTAAACCAAAGTTACACAGTTTGTAGAAGTTTTGGATTCCCTTTGCTTTTCCAGGCTTTAATAGTTTATGCAGCTTCTTTTAACAATGAAAACAAAAGTGGGAAAGAGCTGAATATTGATAATAATATTTCAAAATTCTCCTAAAAACTACTGTGACTAGAAATGTTCACCTACAAAACTCTATGGAACATCCCCCTGTTCCAACATGTAACTCATCTGGGAGGAACTGGAGTGCTGGCAGGAAGTAATGCACAATTGATTCTTGCTGCCACAATGCAGGTTATGACAGGAACTCTGTTTGCTATTCTTAAATAACTGCTTTGGAAAAAGACTGCTTCTGCACCCTGTGTTTCAGTGTACCTTTGGCACTGCCAGACTCTAAAGCCAGCAGACCACTCTGTGGCCAGCCCTTCTGAAGGCAGCCATCCCTTCCATTCTCTAAGGAACGCTGCTCTCAGGAGATTTCCAGCACAGCCCAGGCTCTGTTCAAAAGGCTCAGATAGGCTTGAATAAACATCTGACCTTCACAAGGAAGAAAATGTAAACTTTCCTCCCCTCCGACCCGAACTGGGACTCTTTTGAGGTCCTTTTCTACTATTTGTCTTTATTTATCAAGCAAAGAAAATACATTTGACCCTATATAATAGCAGAAGATTTTCACACTTAAAGAAGTTTTCAGCTATAACGGAAACGAGTGAAGAGTTCCAAATTGTGAATAAATAAAAAGTTTGTTGGAAGAAGTTTTAAGGTTTTTTATACTGGAAGAGTAAAAAGAATAAATAAACCCCCAGGTACACAGCATATGATGAGCCCCGTCCCCAGCTCAGGGTGAAAACTGTGCTTGTTTTGTGGAAAAAGTGCAAAACTGTGTGGCTTGATCAGCCAGGATTTCATGTTTTTATTTTACTAGAGCATTGCTACTTTCAGTGAATTTTAATGTGTGCCATCAAAACCCAAAAGTAACTTAAGCAGATATTGGTTTTCTTTTTTATTAAATGCATACCTTTTCACTTGCCTTTTTCACTGAGCACTTCATGTCCTCCTCCAAATTGTTCTAGGTTCAGCCTCCAAGAGAGTAGCGAGGGAAAATCAGGCCATTTAAAAATAAAATAGATTACTTCTGCACAGCTTTCTTTAATCAAAACCATTATAAGTGAAGGCTCAGAGCCTTGATTACACCTCTTCAGAGGGCACCCCTTGATTTTTGCACGACATCCCTGATTATTTTATTTACTTATTTATTTATTTATCAGCTTTTACTTCTGGCATTGATTTCTAGGTCACCGAGTTGAGGATTTTTCTTGCTTTAAATGGATTTGCTTGTTTCTCAGTGGCAGGTTATTTTTCTTACAGGGGCTATGAAGCAAACATGCCTCTTTTTCAGAAGACGACAGAAATTCCCGTGATCACATACTCCTGGAGTTCTTTCTCTTTTTCCTTCCCCTAGCCCCTGTGGTGAGCAAGATTGGACCAAGAGTCATTCTTCCCGACCTTTCCCGAGCCCCTGCAGAGCTAAGGGCCAAA